>NC_143476.1:84269793-84597293 GCF_987193195.1 Phasianus colchicus | reverse complement strand
CAATGGCTTCATTTGATGCCTTGGGCTTTGAAGGCCCTTTGCTAACAAGTCACTGCTGCTGGATGTCCACCCTGGATGAGTGCTCTCCAAATATCACACTGAACTTCACTGATCTTTTAGTCATAAATAGCCAAAAGCTTAACCAAACTTCAGTGCAAAACAGGATTGTAATTAGCTCTAATTACTGGATGCGCAGGAGGACTACTGCCTTGTTAGGCACAGAGTCTTCCTAAGATCAGTCATCTAATTGTCTACTGGCTTCAGTTTTGAACTTGACACCAAATCTAACGTGTAGCCAAGGATAGCATTTCTCTTTAAGAATCATTTTCAGTAGTAGTATGGGAGTTCTATTTATAAGTAAACTTTAAAAAAAAAAAAAAAAAAGTTTTGACACCTGCAGATTATTGCAGAACTGTAGTGTAGATGTTTTTGAATCCAGACATTCTCATGCAGGAGGTGAGTGGGAAATGGTTACCAAAATGGTACATACAAAATGAGTCTTGGAAAGGACCTCTCCCCATGCCAGTAGGAAAGATGAAAAATTGTCTCTAGAAACAGCTGAAGGTAGGAGGAGAAACTAACCCAAAACCTGATGGGTGTTCTTTGGGGTTACTCTTCAAATACTCCAGCTCTCATCTTTGTTCTTTATGTTCATAGTGATATTTCTTGGAGCTGAGAGAATCTGAAACAGCTTGCAGGCTGTTTTGGAAACAACATATAAGCACTGAAATGAGGCACTGGGATAACTCCAAATGAAACTGAGAATAAATCAGCGAAGGGCTTGAGGTTTGAGGGTTTGTCAGGAGGGAAAAAAACATCTTTCAGTGTAGTGGAGATGAAAGAAAGTAACAGTTTGCAGAATCTGCTGGTGAGACCAGATGGAGAGGTTGAAGCTGACGTTCCAGTTCTGAGCAAACACTTCAGTAACTTACGCGTTTTCCTCATCCTACTTGCTCGGTCATCTAGTTGAATTTCATTAAAACTACATTTAGCTTTAGATTTTTGAGGTAACACAACCTTCTAATTCCATCATAATAGATGTATAGGCTCTTCCTTCCTCTGGTTGTTAGAAACAAGGAAAG
Organism: Phasianus colchicus; assembly: GCF_987193195.1. NCBI lineage: Eukaryota > Metazoa > Chordata > Aves > Galliformes > Phasianidae > Phasianus > Phasianus colchicus. Next base: position 84,596,211 of record NC_143476.1, on the reverse strand, counting down.
CGATACATTTATCTTTCGAAAACATATATAGGATGACTGTACTCTCTACTTGACTATACTGATCCCTAAATCCTTGTGCTGACTTCATCAGGTCCCACCACACTTCTGCTCCTTCAGACTCAACCTTGTCCTGTTTGTAGTCTCAAACATGTATCACTAACTGTAGCAAAAAGGAAAAATCCTTGCTTCCCTCTTCATATTCATACTACAAATTTTTGTTGGCCCAGATATTGCTTAACCTGATGCTATGAAAGACATCCCACAAGTGCTGCAGCTCTTTCTCTTGGTCAGCAACACTTTTTCCAGGTCAACATCACTGAATTTTCCTGGGAAATGCTTAAAGGAGAACCTGTGTAAACAAAAGGGAATTTGGAAGAAAGCCAGAAGAGAACATAAACATTGCTTGAGTAAGGTTAATTTCACCTTAAAATGATAAAAAAAAATATTGATAGGTTGCACAAGTCTTTTGAGATCCAGAAAGAGAAACTGCCTTGTTACGGCAAACTATTCCAGCAAGATAAACGTGTGCTTGGGTATTCAGCAGCTCCAGGTGCTACTTTGCTTTTTGTAGTTATGTTCTTGATGAAAAGATGCTTCAAGATGATGACAGCTTGCTAAATTAGTACACCTGGCAGGTTCAGTGAGAGCTGAATTCTGGATACCGATCACAAGCCTGCAGTGTTGAAGTAGGATCTCATTTGACTATAGAACAAATATCATTCTTTCAGTTTACTATGAGGAACATTTGGGGAGGCTCTTCAGGTGAGCTGCTGCAATCTGCAGCCATGATCACTGGCTGGAGCTCAAAGGCACAGATGCTATCACTGTGAGCAGTGCTGCTTTGTGCTCCAGCTCCTGTGGGCAAAATAGTGTTGAAGAGTTCTCAGAATGCAGCCAAGACAAAGCACTTGGGGAACTGCCCTACCAGTTTTCAGTCTTGGACCAAGCTCATCTGCAGTTTCTCTTGTTGGAATGATCAACCCATTAAGTCAGGGTGACAAGGGGACAGCATGAACACTTCCTGTCAGCCTGGGTTAGGCCACCTGAGGATGCCTCTGAGAGCTTGTAAGTAATTCTTGTAGCTGGCTGCAAAAGGCAATAAGCCAGCAGAGCTTGGAGGCAATGTCTTGGCTGGACATGAACCCATCTGTAGCTTCCCTTCAGCCTGCACAAAGACATTTGGTGCCAGCTTTGCTGGGAAACATCAGCTGTGATGCATATTGCTACAGTACTCCTATGAAGTAATCATGTCAGGGTGCTGTTGCAAACAGAGGATTGGTTTTACAGGCTTCTTAAAGTATTTATAAATTGTAGGCATTATGAAACTTTAAATCTGTATTCGGGCTATAGCACTGGTGAATTAAACACAGGTTGAGGATTATGTGGCTGTATGGCTTCCATATGCTGCCAAAATATTCTTCCTCTTGCATGCTGGAAGGGATTTTCAGTGGAACCTTCAGAGAGCATCTCCTGCTTTTTCACCTGATATTTCAAACAGCTCTGTCACCAGGGAGTAGTGTGAGCCTGCCTTGCACCATCTGTTCGAATTGCATACATCCCAGGAGAAGCATTGTTGTGATACCTGAACTAGGATCGAGTGTTGAATACTTGGATTTAAAGATTCCTGTTGCTAACTCAGTCATCACTGGGGGAAAAAAGACATGGGAATGTGGGGTCTCGTGACTAAAGTTCATTTCTATTACTATGGTAGTATGTGCTATCTAGAGACTAATATAGTTTTATTAGCTACTATTCTTTTTGTTTGCTTTGCTACATTCTTTTAAAATTCTTGGCTTGAGATTGTTTTGTACCAATCTGCAGTCAAAGCTCTGAGCAAGGAAAGTTTTGAACATGTTGATACAGTAGACCCAGGAAGAATTGAGAACCGTTTGCAGTTCCTGATGGTTTTTACTGTCATTTGAGATGTTCATATCAACAAAATTTCTGTTCAAATATAGCCAGAGATTGAATTCAGTCTTCAGACCATTAGTCAGGCTTATCTCAGATTTCATTTCTGTCTTTCAGAATGGAGATGTATGTATTTCAATTCTTCACCCACCTGTAGATGATCCACAAAGCGGAGAGCTGCCATCTGAGAGGTGGAACCCTACCCAAAACGTCAGGTAACAGTGGGAAGCAGTGATGCACAAAGCTGACCTCGAAGTCCTGTCGTCTGTCTCCTAAACTAAAGCCTCTGTTAGGAAGAAGCTTGGAATGTAAGGCTTAGGGGGGTTTTCAGGGCTTGAACCAGGTAGGATCCAGACTTAGCAAGCAGTCTGAAAATACTAGAGACTGTGTATCTTGCTGCCATGTTAGCAATATAGAGCCTTCTGTACTGTTCACAGGTTTTCATGTTCTTAAAGCAGACACTTCCAAATCCTTCTAAGGTATCTAAGATATCACTCATCGAAAAGGACATCTTGTATTCAGGCTTGGCAGAAATAACTTTGTGCATAATCCTACCGATAGTGTACCTTCTATTACAGGCCTGCATCTCTGTCCTGTAGTGTGGTGTCTTGAGAAGTTAGCTAAGTGTTTCTTTAGGTACCAAAAAGAAAGGATCATTAAGCACCAGAGGCATTCAAGGCTAACACACCCATTTTTTAAAACATAGCTGGGTTTCATTGTAACCTTAAGACACTGCCAATAAAGAACTGACAAAACAAATATCAGATAACAAACCACTGACCTGTGAAGCAGTAGTGATGTAGTGGAAAATCCTTGAACTCAGGTACTTCTGTTTCAACTATTCATTATCCAAATAAGGTTGAAATAATTGCCCCTAATTTTTCCCATATCATATGGGAATTACAGTTGTTTTCAGAATGATTTATTAGATGTTGGTTCTTTAAATCTCATTTTAATTGGTAGATCCAGCCAAAGCATCTCAGTCCCTGTGAGAGAATGCAACAATTTGAAAAGGGTTGTCTGAGAGTTTGGCTCTGCTTTTATCTGACATAGCTTCATTAAATGAACTTGAAAAGAGCCTTTGTCAAAGCAAAGATCTAGCAAGGGGGGGTTTATTGGATTCTCAATCTTTGGAATGGGTTTGTAACATGCACTGCAGAATGCTGAACTAGAACTAACGTGGCAGGAAACTAGGAAATGTTAACAGTCAGCAAATTACAACAACTGATGTTCCCTCCCGGAGCACACTACTTCAGGGTTAAAAAGGCTCAAGCAAAATGGTGCATTTTAGCTGTGTGAAGTTGTGAAGGTCAAGGCAAATGTTATCCAATCCATCTAAAGTAAAAGTCAGTATGAAGCAATCTCTCAAAAGTTTTGTATTTAATTTTCTTTGAAATAGCTTTTAAACTATGTGTTGCTGAGCTACATTCAGTTGTTCCTATGCTCACATGGCTGTTAAACTGTTCATGTGTTTGATGTGATTATCTCCTCCAGTTATGATGACTAGATGACAAGCCTCAATTCATAGCTAAGAAACAGAATAAGGCATTCATTATGTAGGTCATTTTGACTATTTCATCCTATACAACACAAAGCTTAACCTTTCTAGTTCTGATTGCTGCATTTTCTTACTGTGATGCAATTTTCAGTGCTTATTCTACCAGAACACATTGACTTAAGGAGAAAACATTCTTTTTGAGAAGAAAACATTCCTCAGGTGCATCAGCAAGTGGAAACAAAATTTGTCCTTAGCTGTTAGCCCACTGCCAGCATCACCCACTGGGCTAAGTGCTGCATGCAGACCTTCCTGCTGGGGTCCCATCTGGCTCTGCTGGCCTCTGGAGTCTATCAGATCGGAGGCAGCAGGACTGGATGTGCATGAGGGGAGCACGTTTGTGTGTAATGAGCTGTGTGCGCAGGCCAGGGCCTCTCTTCATTTTCTAAGTCCTGCTGAGTACTGACAGCTTACTACCATGTTTGAAGTGTCTATAGCGGGGGGATATCATTCTTAACTTTGAGAGCACCTGTGCTCCCAGCTCTAAAGTTGTCAAGCATAATGTGTTTTAAGCACGAAAATTACAGTCTTTCCTATCACTCATAGCTGGATGAGTCAGCTATAAGTAAATTCAGCAGAAGTCCAGCAAGATGTAAAGAAATGCAACTGTGATCTGTGTGGCAGATAGTGCTGTTCCTTCTCGTGTCTAATGGGCCATAAAGCTGAGGAAGTGGTGGCAGGACTTGGGAGCAGAAGATCCTTGATCATATTAGTTGCCCTTCTCAGTATCTCCCCTGAGTCCACTGTGCCTTTTGAGGTGTCCAGCCCATGATATTTGTCATCAGTATGTGCACTCAGCACAGTGTTCAAGGTGCCGGTACTTCCATGTCTTGTGAAGACAGGTTATGTCCTGCTTTGCTGTTCTTTGCTTTCTGTTGGCTTTTCAGCTGCCTTAGCTCACACTGAGCTGACAGAAGCTATCCAGACCTAACATTACTGTCAGTAAAGCCAAAGCCAAGACTTTTTACTGGAAATAAGAATATGCTGTTCTTAGCTCTGACAGAGTGACTGAATCCAGGTGCTAACTCCTCTCCCACCTGGGCCTTCTCCAGACTGTGCTTGCTCTGCAGTAAAACCACTGCTGGAGCTGTCCAGACTTCACAGACCTGCTAGGAATCAAGGGCTTTTAGATATATCCTTGAGATGAAGTGGAAGATTCGTCTGCTCATCATTCCAGCCTGGCAAAGCAGTTTTTTTCCAGAGCTGTCATTCTCTTCCTACTGAATTATATCTTTTGGAAAACAATCTGCAGAAGACTCCTGGTAGCTGTGCTTAGCAGTCTGGCCAGACGTGTTTAGTTTCAGAAGCTTTCAAGGAGCAGAGCATCCAAATGACTGAGCATTTCCTGGAATTGTATCCCAGTTACAATCTGCTAGATGTGCTCAGCATGCAGTGCCCTGAGTGCACCTCTAAATCACTATGAGTACAGTGGGAGCTGAGTCTCCTTCATCGAATTCTGCATAGCAGTTGCTGTGTTCTGCTACATTTCAAGACATATTACTTGTCTCTGTTCTTTCCTTCTGCTCAGGTGGCAGTGGGGCTGCTGCAGAGGGTCATAAGAAATGCAGGGGCTGGGTGAGAGGTGGTGCTTGCAGAATAGTGTGCCCAGTTAGCTCTGTGCTGTGGACAGAAATCCAGGAGAGTTCTGTGCTGGGGTTATGCAAGTGGTTCATGCTGGTGTTGCTGAGGTGTTGCAGCTGAATCCAGCTGGGTGCTTGGCGGTTTGCCTGGGTGTTAAAAAAAAAAAAAACAACAAAAACCATCTGCATTGCCTTCCTGCTGCTGTGCTTGCTGCCACAGCAGCTCTGGAGCTGCATGCGTGGAGGAGAGGTGATGCCTGACTCCAGCGTCTGAGCAGGGCAGGGAGTCCTGGCTGCAGGGCTTTTGGTCACAGCAGGATAGGAAGAGAGACCGGCATTCTGCTGGTAAGCTGAATGTCACCAGGAGCAGCTCCAACCCTGCACCATCCACAGGCAGTGTGGATGAGATGAAATCTAGCCTGATCTGAGCTCTGCTGGCCACCCCCTCACAGACATGTGAACAGAAGAGATGAACTAGGTCCCAGAGCATGCTTAGCTTTGTGCTTCCTCTCCACACTTGTTCTCTTCTAGCTAGAATATGAGCTCTTGGGTCAGATGGTGAAGGAAAGGCCTTGGCAGTTCACCCTGGTGGAACCCTTGGGCATGGCAGCTCAAGTCCATAAGTACCTGCTTTCCCTTCAGCTGTTGTTCACTTATACTCAGGTTAAGTTTTGACTTCAAACAATACATTTTGATGCTTTTCTGAAGCATTACCTAAGGAAGTTGTCAGCATCCAGAATCCATGAGTGCTTTTGCTCTGACCCTGCTGTTATGGTTGCCTTTTTCAGGACTATATTACTGAGTGTAATCTCTTTGCTTAATGAGCCCAACACATTCTCTCCTGCCAATGTGGATGCATCAGTCATGTTCAGAAAATGGAGGGACAGTAAAGGAAAAGACAAGGAGTATGCAGAAATAATAAGGTAAGTTGTGCAGCATGCATTGCTGTGCTACTCGTCTCTTGTTCCAAATCCTCCAGAACAGACTGCTTGCAGAACTTGCTGATACCAGCTCCTCTCTGTGGCTACTGCTGTAGAAGTGAATTTTAGTCTTATTCCAATCCCAATTTTCTAGTTTCCGCAGGTCTTTTCGCACAGAATAGGTGCAGACTTCTGGAGCAGAAAGACCAGTCTAAACTGTCTTTGAATTATTCCTTTTTCACATTAATCTGGCTGTAAAACACTGTAAAACCTATAGGTGGCTAGTAAACCCCAATTGAAGTCCATGCTTGCCTTTGAGCTCAGCCTGCCTTGGTTGGGATGTAATTGAAACTGACTGCATCCTACTAATTCTGTGCTTAATGCACTCATGAACCATAATCTTGTCCCTCCAATTTGAAGGAATATCAGCAGGATTTGGCAAATGCTTACAAAGCTTGGAGTTTGTTTAGCTTGAAGCATTGTTCAGTCTTGACTGTCCTTTGCTCAGAAGCTCATGGTTCGTCAAGTGCTGCTGGAAGACAATGCAATTTGAATTGGAGTGGCTTGGAAATACAAGCTGCAGAGGGGCTGCTGCCACACTGCAAAAAAAGACATCAGGATGGCTGCTGGCCTGACCTAAGTGAGGAGGACAGCTGGAATCTAGGTTGCTGCCAGCTCTGTTGGCTTTAGCAAGACTAGGAGTAATCCAGAAGCGGACAGGAGGGGGCAGCCTGACCCCTGATCCCCTGGCCCTTTGGCCTGATAAAATACCCTGATATTGGGGTTACTCCATGTTCCTGTCACTCTCACTGTACCATGACGGCTGAGAGGTGCCAAATACTTTTGGAAATCCCAGTTTTGAGCATACTGAGATGGTTTTCAGTGGTGGAGGAGGCTGTGGACAGCATCTTGGAAACCCCCTCAGTAAGTCATCTTAGGAAATCCCACAACTGCTCTTGTGCATGAAGGCAGTCAATGTAGTGAGACTTGCTCTGAGCTCTGGCAAGCCTCTAGGACAGAGTTTGGTCTAATAACTGACTGTATGTTGCTGGAAGGGTGCGTGCCACAAATGAACTTGGAGTGCTCCCAGACACGGGGCTATAGGATCTCAATCTGCTGCTGCTGGCAGTGCCTCCAACTGGCTGAGGGCTGCAAATGGGGCTGTGGGAGATGGAGAACTGTGCACCTGCTCACCCTCCCGCTCTGTCCTCCCCCAGGAAACAGGTGTTGGCTACCAAAGCTGAGGCAGAGAAGGATGGCGTGAAGGTCCCCACTACGCTGGCAGAGTACTGCATCAAAACTAAAGTGCCTTCCAATGACAACAGTTCGGATTTGCTTTATGACGACTTGTATGACGACGACATTGATGATGAAGATGAGGAGGAGGAGGATGCCGACTGTTACGATGACGATGATTCTGGCAATGAGGAGTCGTGACCTGCTCCCTCTGTGCCCCTGTACTGCCCTGCCAACTCAGGCCAGAAGGGAGCAGCGGTAACCTAGCAGCAGTCCAGCAAAAAAGTGTGGGGGGGGGATCAAAAAACTTTTGTCTCCTGCTGTCTCCTGTTGTATGGATCTGTTTGCTCCTTTTTTATGGACCTCTTAGAGACCCTCCACAGAATGTCTGAATTCTTGCATTCTTAACCCTTTCATCACTGTATTACAATTTCTTTTTGAAAAAGAAAATCCCCTTTTCACTTCTCTACGAAACGCTCACAGCGAAAAAGGTTTGCTCGCATTTAGGTTCTTGAATTCAATACAGTCTTGCATTGAGGTGTTTAATGTATTTAAAGCTGGAACAAACACATTGGAAGCTGTGTTTTTGGGAGCTCAAGTGCTGCATTTACTGGGAAGAAAAAAATCCACACAAAGCAAATTGCCAAGGTTTAGCTGCTCCATTTACAATAATAGCGTGTGTACATTCGTTTAGCCTTGTGGTGGTGGCTTTTCCTTTATAAGGTGGGGGGCGGAGAGTGTAAAGCTACTGTGTGTTGAGCTTGATGGGATGTTACTGAAAGGTACAGTATTCCTTTTCAGCCTGCTCACGATAAGAAAGAGGTGGCTTGTGGTATGAACCCTAAAATAAACACTTAACACTTCACGTCTGTATAACTGAGCCCTGGATTGCTATTTACTCCTTGTTTCCAGATTAAGTTAGGGTTAAAAAGAAAATGCAGTTTAGCTATGCTGCTTCCAGAAACCTGCAGCTGGTGCTTATCCCCAAACTGTCTTTGGCAAGGGGAGAGGTTGATGGCCACCTGCCCCTGTGCTCGCTTGCAGCCCTGCTTCCTGCAGCCTGAATCCCGTGCTGGCCTTTTCCCGCTTGCTTGTGTAGAGCAATGCTGTGCTGTTGTGGGCTCTGGGGGCAGGCAGAAGGGAAGGCTCCTGCATGTCCCTACGAGCTGTCAGCCCAGCTTGCAGCCCTCTTGGGCAGGGGATCCTACACACTGTCTTCTGCAGCACCCTCCTGTTCAGTCCCTCCACATTGTGACCCCTTTGCCATGTGCTTTTGTTTGGCTGTGGTGTATTGGCTTGAATTGACTTTTAGAGTGGTGTTCAGCTTCCCTCCTGCCTTCACCAGGGCTGGTGAGACCCTCCCCTCCACCTCAGCAGGGCAGACTCCCTGCTGAGATCACCAGGCTCAAGCACATGGTTGTGCCCTTTTTCTGCTGTGAGGTTCTCGATGGTAAGGCACCATCTGCAGCATGGTGGTGGGAGCAAGCCTGGTCCTGGGTCTGCATGCATCCCTGGAGCAGGCTGAGGACAGCAGCTGCAGAGTGGAATGTCTGCAGCAACCTGCATAGGGGCAGCAAAGCTGTTTGCAGACTGCTGCAGCTGGGGAGGGCTGGAGGCTGGTGGCACCTCAACCCTGCAGTCGGCAGCGTGGCTCCATTGCCCCAGCTGTGTGTGCCTGCATCCCACCTGCAGCTTCCAGTGGGGCTCGGGGCCACGCTGCTGACCTGGTTGGAAATTAGGATACTGCATCTTTCAGGAGCTCCCGTGTACTTTTGACCGTCTTCACTGTATACTCTCCAGTGACTTGTATTTTCAAGCTTGGTGTTGTAAGATGCATTATCATGATTCTTCTGTTACCCTTTTTTTAAAGACAAAAAAAAAGAAAAAAAAGGAAAAAAAAAAAAAGAAAAAAGGAAAAAACAAAAACAAAAACAAAACCGACCTATTTTGAGAGCTCCTGCGTTAACCAGAGTAATTTCTCTTCCCACTGTCCCCTGCAGTGTCATTGCTTGTTGACTTGCTGGTTTCCTTTTTTAGAGATACAAACTGAGTATGAGGTTTTTTTTGAAACTATTTAAGAGATTGAGGAGAAATGTTTACCTGAGCTGTATTCTGGTTTTTCTTAACCCCTCTCCCCATCTCAGCCCATGTTAGCGTTTACATTTGCAACCACAGCCCTTTCAGATGCAGTTTTCACCCATTCTGAAACCAGCAGGGTACACTTAGGGTTCTTAGTAGTTTTCTTAGCTGAAATCCCAGATGTTTTCCTTTTTTTTTCTTCAATATAATTTACCAGAGAGAATTAACTGATGCATTTTTGTGTTGTCTTCCCCTTCAGTAGTTATATTTTGTCTTTTCTGCACATCTGTCTACTAATAAAAAATGTGAAATGAAAATACCCCTGTACAGTCACATCGCTGTTACTCGAGCTTTACTGTTTGCATGGGTTAACTTAAAGCTTTGAGTCACCGCCACCACGCTCTGTGTTGGGCATCTCTATGCAGTGCATACAGGCACAGGTAAGGGGTGCAAGAACATCAGGCCTGCTGTGCAGTGTAAGCAGCAGAACAATGTCCCAAAACCAAAGCAAAAGGAGAGAGCAAGTTGAAGAATGAGTCTGGGCTCAGTGGGAAGCAGCAGTGGTGCAGGGCTGCTGCTGGCACTGCACACCGCAGCAGCGCAGGACAGGCTGGAGTGTTAAGCACCAGTGCAGAGCTGGAGCTGAATTCCCAGAGGTGCTGGTGCAGGAGCTGTGCCTGACCCATTCAGCAGAAGGTGGGACAGTAAATGCAGCACAAATTTGGGCACATGGGGTGCTGGGAGAGCTTTTTGCCCATCATTGGTAACCAAGTGCAAACAGTGGAAACCAATGATGGCAAGCAAGTTGCTGCCAAAGTGATACCTCCTACTTATTTCCATGGAAACTACAACAGATACAGAGTGCACAGTAACACTATTTGATAGAGCAAGTTCTCAGCTACAAAACACAATACACAACTTCTCAACAATAGTCATCACTGTGAGCTCTGCATTTTTGCCAGAGATGAACAAGAGCCAGCAAGCTGCGCTTGTAAAAATCTGCACCAGCAGAGGTGACCGTTTGTCACTGCTGAATGCACCACCCACTGCCTTGCTGTGCGCACAGCCACCGTTTGGTCTCCATAAACATTCAGCAAACATCTTTGAAGGTCAGTGGGTGGTATTGTTTTTTCTATTAATCTAGACAGGCTGAGCAGTGCGCCAGGTGAACCTCCTGAGGTTCAACAAATCCGAGCGCGAGGTGTCGCACCCGGGTGGTGGCAACCCCCACTGCCGGTACGAGCCGGGGATGTAGGGACAGAGCACAGCCCTGCCGGAAAGGACCTGGGGGTGCCGCTGGATGGCAGCGGGGCGTGAGCCAGCAGTGTGCCCTGCGGCCCAGACAGCCGGCCGGATCCTGGGCTGCATCCTGGGCAGCGCGGCCAGCAGGGCGAGGGAGGGGATCCTGCCCCTCTGCTCTGCGCTGTGACACCTCACCTGGAGCACTGCGTCCACAGCTTGGAGTGCTCAGCACAGGAGAGACGGGGGCCTGTTGGAGAGCGTCCGGAGGAGGGCCACACAAATGGTCAGGGATGGAGCAGCTCCCTGCGAGGACGGGCTGAGAGAGCTGGGGCTGTGCAGCCTGGAGAACGGAAGGCTGGGGGAGGCCTGAGGGTGGCCTGTCTGTATCTAAGTGGGGCTGTAAGAAAAATGGGGACAGGCTCTTAAGCAGCGTCTGCTGTGACAGGACAAGGAGAAATGGTTTCAAACTAAAAGAGGGGAGATTTGGACTGGATATAAGGAAGGTTTTTACAATCAGGGTGGTGAGGCACTGGTGCAGGTTGCTCAGAGAGGTGGTGGATGCCTGTTCCTGGAGACACTCAAGGTCAGGCTGGAGGGGCTCTGAGTTGTGGGTCTTCCTGCGCATTGCAGGGGAGTCAGACCATAAATTCTCTAATCTCCCATCTCAAACAATTCTGCACAGAGGAATAACAAAATAAAAGGTATTACTTTCAGAGGAGCTGCAGTAAGCAAGGCAACATGGTGACACAGCTAGAAGACCTCAGGACTGAGCATGCCTAAGGCCAGTGCCGGTGCAGCCTCCCCATTTATTTCATCCTTCTGAGCAACCACAGCTACCACAGCAGGGAAGTGCACAGAGCTCCGTGCCTGCTGCTTGGCCAGATAGAGCTGGACAGTGCCCGCTGCCAGCAGCAGTGCCAAGCTCCCTCTGCCTGCAGCAGCTCTGCCCCATGGGCACGAGGCCACACTCCCTCCTCACCCTCCCCACTGCAGGCACCAAAATGGGGCACAGTGAGGGCACCGTGGGCTGGTGTCAGGGTGCTGTGTCACAGCCCTGCTGCACCAACACAGCCTTCATTCAGCATCCACCACGTCCCTCCCTCAGCTTTACCAAGAGGGCTGAGAAAACACACACAGACAGCAGTGATATGATCAGAACTTTAATATGTGGAAGAAAGACTAAGAAAAAATGAAAACTCCTAAACCATCCACTGCACTGTGCAGGACCACAGCACCAGGAGGTGTCATCCTGGTCTTTGTTTAGAAGAAGTGGGGAGGGATAGTTGAAGGTCCGTCCAGCAGCTCTGGCGCTCCTGGGCAGGAGGCTCAGGGCAAAAAGAGGAAAGAAACAGGGTTCAGACTTTTATTTAAGGAACCGCTACATAGTTTCTGCCTCACATGATGCAAAGGAGGTTGCAGGACACACTGAGCCATCCGAAGTCTCTTGCTCAAGGAAAAAAAAGAAAAAAAGAAAGAAAAAAGATATTAAGAAAAAAAAAAAGTCTTCTTTATTATTTATTTTTATTTAAAAATTGAAAAAGGAGTTGAGGGCAGAGCCCCCGGCTCAGCGGCACTTTGCTCACTGTGGTCACTGCAAGAGGGAGGAGGGAGACAAAAGAAAGGGGAAGGCCCACAAAACATCATCGTTTCTTTTTGTTGTTGTTGTTTGTTTTAAAGTAACAGCTATACGGGGGCCAACCAACAGGACATGCCTTGATTCTGTTTGAAGGAGCCAGGCCTCCTTACTTGCCCGAATTTAGAACTGCATTAATCAAATGGGCTGTCATCATCTCCACTAAGAAAGGTGCAGTTTTATTTTGGACAGAGATAAAAAGCCCACAGAGCTTAAAAAACAAGAAAGGATGCCCTGGTGCAGATGGGAAATGGATAATTAGTTTTCCTACAAAGAATAGAACAGGCTGCAAGATGCAGAAAACCACATTTAGGCTCTATTACATTTACAAATACATACATAAATATATTACATACAACAGCAACTCAAAGAGGAAGCGGGCGAGTCACACAGAGGATGATGGCTGCAGTTCTCCCCGCACAGACATTTGGCTGAGCAGTTACTTCTCCTAATAATTCCAGGAATGGGCTTCGGCTTTTCTTTCTTTTTTTTTCTTTTTCTTTATTTCATTTTTCTCCCTTCATTCTCTCCCCCCTCCCCGGTTTCGGATTTAGTTTGTCCAGTATGGAGAAGTGCCATAGGCGGTTTTGGTAGCCTGAGACTTTTGCTGCATGGTGCTGGGCTGGTTGCGCTGGCTGGATCCTCCCTAGAAGCAGAAAGGAAGTGATACTGAGGCCATGGAGTGTACCCAGGAGAGGGGCGACAGAGCTCTGAGGGGTCTGGAGCACAAGTCTTATGGCGAGAGGCTGAGGGAACTGGGATTGCTCCGTCTAGAGAAGTGTCAGTGGAGACCTTATTGCTCTCTTCAAATCCTCGAAAGGAGATTGTGGTGAGATGGGGGTCGGCCTCTTCTCCCAGGTACCAGTGATAGGATGAGGGGGGATGGCCTCAGCTTGCACCAGGGGAAGTTCAGGTTGGATATCAGGAAACATTTATTTCCTGACAGTGTGGTAATGCATTGGCATGGAGGGTGGTGGTGTCACCATCCCTGGACGTGCTCAAGATTAATGAAGATGTGGCACTGATGACTGATGGGGAAGGGCAGGGGTTGGAGTAGATGATCTCCATGGTCCTTTCCAACCTCAGTGATTCTATAAAACAGCATCAGCCATGGGACCCTAGCACCCACAGGCTGCACCTCTCTACGTACAGGGCCACTGGAACAGCAGGGCTGCATAAGGTCCAAGAGCACTCTCCAGGCTAACGCTCCAGCCAGGGATGTCAGCATTCAGAGAGACCAGTCATTTCCTCTTTACAGACTCTAAAGCAGAATGCCTTTTTTTTTTTTTCCCCAGGGAAAATTCATAGTGAGGAAACACTCTGGCTGATGAAACCAAACCAGAAACTGGAACGTGATGCAATCTGCAAGCAAATGCTTTGCTTTCTCCTTCACTTACAGTGCAAATGCTCACTTTCAGAGAACAGCAGCAGCTCACCCCCTGCACCCATATCATAATGGTCTCTTCTGAGCAGGACTCACCCCATAGCCCTCCCCAGTCCGTTTAATAGCACCAAGCCTGCAGTCTTGCTGGGGTACCTTCCCAATGGGCAAAGCAAAAACCAACTAACTCAGAATAAAGCGAAGATCCCATACCAAGAGGTGGGTGAGCACAACGTGCACTCTGTGAAGGGGCTGGCTCACCTGCCCATCCTGCTGAAGGTGGTGATGCAGCATCTGGGAGTGAGGCTGCTGATGCGCAGGCAGGATATGGAGAAAAGGAGCTGGAGCATAACCCGGGGCAGCACCAGGGTTCAGGGGCCCAGTAGATCCGAGAGCAGAAGGCAGGCTGAAAGGAGGCGGTGTGCCGGCGTGGAATCCCTGCTTGTCAAACGTCTGCAGAAACAGGCAAGATGGATATTGTCAGAAAGCAGCAGGAGCACACATAGACCAGACAACAAGAGAACAGATCCCTGTGCCTTTCCTACACCTCATGAGCAGGTCAGGCCAAACGCCCACAAGCACTTCAGTAGATGAGTTTCAACCACTGTTCTCACTCCTATTTCTACTCTAATGCCTATAACTTTAAAAAAATATATCTATACTTTATTGATTACAGTGTTGCTTTCCCTGACCTCTTTTCACTTAGTGGGACATAGGATTGCAGCAGCTGCCTGAAATCGGCTCTTCACATCCTGAGAGGGTACAGACTACTCAGGGCAGTCTATCAAAAGTGCAAGAAACTGCAATAACATTTTGCCTTCCTCAGGCCAGAGCTCTGCCCCAGATGCTACGCACATGTCATGGGGCTGGAGTCTGACCTGCAGTGGTGAAGCGCTGGCATTGCTGCCCAGAGCAGCTGCAGATGCTCCATCCCTGGAGGCGCTCAAGGCCGGGTTGGATGGGGTTCTGGGCAGCTTGAGCTGGTGCGGGCAATCAGCCCATGGCAGGGATTGGGTGCATTCTGAGGTTCCTTCCAAACCAAGCCATTCTGTGATTCTGTGATCACAGCCAAGCACATGGTGGGTCCCACTATCCTGGCAGGAAAACAGCTGAATGCCCCCACTGCATACCACAGCTCCTCCAGGCACCTTCTGTATGCACAGCAAGAGCCCCACAGGTGAGCAGAGTAGTGCTGGTACCCATGCAAGAGGCCCTCAGGCACAGCGTGGGCACTGCTGATTGATCTCTGGAGAAAAGCAAACATGCTCTTCACTCATCTGTTCTGGGGGCTTTCTTGACTAAAACCAGTGGTGCTACCATGTTCTACCAGCACCCAGGGAACAGAGTGTGAGGTTGCATGGGACAGGGCAGGGAGCTTTGTGTGTCAGAAGAGATGCCGCAGATGGGAGATACTCCTCTCCAGCAGCAAGCAGAGCCAGCCCAAGAAAAGCCAAAGCCCACTGCTACCGATCAGCCAGGGACATGCTCCTGGCTGCCAGCATCCTGCTGAGCCACCAGACTGGCCTTAGGCCACTGGGAGGAGGGTCCAGCATTCCTCACCTGAGTCTTGTTATAAACTGAGCCACTGATATCAGGCACACCTGTGTTACTTGAGGTCACAGAAACACCTGGAAAACAAAAAGCCACTGACAATGAGAAAGCTAAGCAGCAACCAGCCTGAATCTTGTGTGCTTGCTTTGTTGTTGGTGCTGAGGCACCCAAACCTGCAGCCTCTGCCCCACACACCTTCTACTCTGCACTCTGAAACCCACAGGAGTGAGAGGATGGGCACAGCCTCTGCTCCTGCTGCAAAGCAGGAAACCAGCCCACTGGGATAGGTCATCCTCTACTACAGCTGGGATTCAAATTCACCTCTAGCTGTGCTGAACACTCATTTAGCTCACAAAACACCAGCTCTCCCCTAGGATTAGGAATGCATTTGGCTCTATCACAGCATTCAGGAGCTTTCCAGTAATGCACTCAGCAGTGAGCCTCTGCATCTGCTACAGGCTTGTGCTCCTGTCCTCACACATCAAACTGAAGGGTGAGGTCTGCAACACTCTTTCTGCCCCTTCAAAATTAACATCACTGACTCAGGCTGCCTTCCACACAGATTAGCTGGTGCCACAGAACCAGAAACACTCTGTCACCAGCAAGTTGACTCAAATTGCCACTCATTTGTGGGCTTACAAAGACAGAATCCGATGGCTTCACTTGAATCAGTATAAAAGCAGTACTTTCTACAGCCAATGAACCAGAGGCCCTGACCCAGTGGGTTGGAGCTGCCCTATGCTGCACCATTCCTAAGAGACAGCTCATTTGCAGGCCACTGAGTAGAGCATCACTGGCTTTTAGTTGAAGACCTGCATACCAACCAGCTGGTGTTTCAGATGCACACAAATGCTTGGTATTTGCTTAAGCCCAAGGATGAACTCGTTAGTGCCAAGCAGTTCAGTATAAATTTCTCAGGTCTAACCAGCATGTGCAGAACAAAGCTGTGTACATTCCTTAGCCTTGGCAGTTACAGAGGAAACATTTCCAGGCATGAAACAATGCAATGAGTTACGGAGCATACGGACAGCAGCTGAAACAACAGCCCCGAGATGCGTGAGCTGCCCTGCTCACTGAACACACAGCTAACTCATGTGTCTACCAACAAACCCAAAATCCAAGTCAGCATTTGGCAGGTGACCATTTCAGCAGCAGCACCAGCTGCCTTGTCTTCAGTGACACAGCACTGCTGTGAGACCGCTTATTCTTCACCAAAGACAACTTTGGCAGGGAAAGCAGCTCACCACTTCTCCCACGTGTAACTGAGGACAAAGTGCACATCAGCCACACAGATCCTTATGCAAAGTTCAGGCATTAGGTTTAGAAGGAATTTGTGGGCCATTAGGAGAAGAAAGCATTTTGTATACGGGAGATGGAGAAACAGCTTGGATCTTGACCCTCTTAAAGGCTTGCCACTATGTTGACTGCACAGCACTGGCAATACTGGGAGCTTGCCCTACTAAATCCCACTCAAGAGTAACCTCAAGTCTCATGTGTTACCTTTCCCAGGTCCAGTGCCAGCAGATTTGTTTTGTGCTTGAGATGACCCACTGTAGCCTCCTTTGCTGTAATCTCCAGCTGCCGTTCCCTGCGTTAAGTCATCATAGCCTGCCGGTGTGTACAAGACAATGTGTTACAGTGTGCAAGCAGCTCTGCAGATGCTCCAGTGAAAAGCACAGTGATGAGCATACCTGCTCCATAGCCATGCTGCCCATAGCCACTTGCTTGCTGGAAAGGAGTCGAGGCGGTATTCAGGTTGACGCCGTGCTGCTTTGCTGATGGAGGTACCTGAACAAAAGAGGAAAGGAACAAAAGGCACTGTTAGCTGGGTGCTGAAAGTAAACTCCCTCTGCCACCTAGTGGGGAAGGCACCTCCAGCTCACACAGGAAAGGTAATTTGGAACTGGGAACACCACGATCACATGGGAAGTGGTGTTCACGCTGCCAGCAGTAGATTGCTGCAGTAGATCCCTGCAAGCCACAAGCTTCTTGCTATACTGCCCCTGGTCCTGCATCACATGGCTCTTCTTCATATTGCAGTGCAATCACATCTCAAAACAGGCTGCACATTTCTTTCATACGTGTCTTAAAACTAACCACAGGCAGCAAATTCTTATCCAGAAACCCAAGAAGAGCAACCAAAATGCTCTCCAGAATCAAACAACACACAAACCAGCTCCCACCTGAGGCTGTTTCATAAAACATAGTCCTACAGTGTCCTAAAATAAACTCAGCTACCATTCTGCCTGGAGCACAAGATCCTCCCAGATAACTTCCTCCCTCCTGAGACTACCAGTGCTGCTCCACAGTTTCATTGAAGCATCACTTCCTCTGAAAGATGTCCTAGGCACTCTCAGCATGCTTGACTCAGCTTTTGGTCTTTGTTTCTCTACAGACTGAGAGTTTTCAGGAACACTAAAAATCCATAAGCTGCAGCTACCTACTACTTACTGTAACCTGTGCATGACTTCTGGCTTTTCAAATTTCCTCTTCTCTTGGAGAAGGGACAGCAATTATTTTCTCAAGCTTGAACAAATCCCTTGCAGGATGGAGAGGGTTTTGCTGGGAGAATAAAACCAGAGAGGCAAAAAGGGAGAGTTACAGCCAAGGCTATGACACTTACAAACATGGTTGGCCCATACTGGAATGCACTGGGTACACCTGGAACCCCAGCGTAGTAAGGTAGCCCAGTGTAGCTGTAGCCTGGTGGCAGGGTTGGGTTGAGGAAGGGCTGCTGAGTGGTGTGATGAGTCTGCGTCTGGTTCTGCTGCGGCTGGGCTAGGGTTGTTGCAGGAGCAGGAGAGGCAGAATCCCCACGGCCAAATTTTGTAACATCACCTGCTAAAGAAAGAACTGATCAGAAGAATGATCAGAGCTTTTGCACGAGGAACTTCCTTGTACAAGTAAACAAACAAACAACAAAAAAAGCACATCCTATACTTGAAAGGCTATGGGTTTCCATGGGAAGAGCTCTCCTGTTCTCTAATTCCTGACAGTGCAGGTATGTCACCCGTTTGTGGCACAGAACTCTGTGTTGTGACTAATTCATCAGTAAAATGTAGACACTAATACCTACCTATTTCACACACACTGAGTAGATTCATTACTATCATTGCAACAAAATATGCTAAAAGCAGAAATATGGTAAAAAGCCAAAGTGCAAATGGTTGTTGGGTTAAAGTGTGACTCTCCTGGAGGTTAAACTGATTAGCCAAGCTTCATGGGCTGAGAGCAAGTTAGGATTTACAGGCAGTGATGGGCATATTTTTGTCAACATCTATTTATTTATGAAGCATGACTAGTTAGATATCTGGTTCCTCACACCACCAAAGTTCTGGAGACAGTAGCTGAAGGCCAGGAAAGCAAGGCTTGCATCGTGGACCACCTTATTGAAGAAGTAGGAAGGGAAATTTGGTTATTAACCCAAAATCAACCTCCCAAGAGAAGTGATTATGATGCAGAAAATTTCAAAAAAATATTTCTATTTTCTGACAGCACTCAGAACAGCCTGTTTATGTGTTTGGTTTTGTAACACATCTGCCTCACATCTATCTCCTCCTGACCAGTATTCCCTTTCATTGGTTGCCAAGAAGCACGACAAGATTGAATGCCCACATATTAGAAATTATAATTCATATGGCTACAGCTTTAAGCTGTAATCAGATGGCAGCAGAAGAAATCCACTTGCTAAACATGCTGCAATGTAATTTCTGCACACTGACAAATGAAGAACAGAAAGTGAGGAAGGAATTCTTAGACCACTGTTGAGAATGAAATTCATTAGACTAGGAAGAGGGCAGGGGAACAACTGCAATAGACAGCTCCTGGTGGGAATACTGAAGTTATAAAGTAGAAAAAGTAGGAATAGAGAGCTGCTGAGAGGGTTCTGAAAGAGTCTATTCCACCGCCAAAAGAGGAAAGCAAAACAGCGGAATTTCAAGAAAACATATTAAACTATCAGGTATTTTCCAAGCACTTGTATGTGCACGGGAAGGGCACTAGATGACATTGCCGTTTACATTTTTAACAATCTTGCACTTGCTTTCAAATACTATCCAACTTTATTCCAGAAGAGGCCCCGTATGAATTACCGATCAGAACTACGCAGAAAAATCCACATCACAATTGTGAGTGAGAAGCTTGCTTTTATTTGCCTACTTTACTTGGGTGAGTATAATTGCCTACAGAAGGGAAAAACTGCTCTTTCAGCAACAGTAGGATGACCTGAATTCAAACACCAGCACATCTCACTTATCTCTGTCTTTTAACAGCACTCACCTGAGTATGGGTTGTTAGCAAGGCTCCCATCTCTGCTTGTCAAGGTTGCAGGAGCAGGGAATGTAATTCCATAGTAATCCTTAAAAAGATGCAACATCATTTATAATAGTTGAAACCATAAAATATCTGAATAGTTCTTACAAATCCTGTCTTCCAAACATAACAATTTAAAAGCAAGAAGAGAAACTATAAGGTCAGCTTCTGCTCAAATTTACAACAGAGCTAAAGATTTACCTGGATTCTTGATTTCAAACTAAACTTACTTTAATGGACACTCAGTATCACCTACAAACACGTCATCACTTAATGGTAATTTTACAAGGCTGGATAAAGCTTCTGCCTTTAACCTGCTAAAGCATCTAGGAGGAAGGAAGTTCAGGCCTGAGACGCAAGAAGAGTTGTTATTTTTATTTTCCCTTAAACACACAAAATGAGTCTAAGAGGTGGCTGCTGACAAGTTCATAGAGTTAATAAAAGCTTCTCAACACCTCCTGCCAGCAGAAAAGCCTTAGAGGTTCTGCCTGTAAAGGTACAGAGGAGCAACACTTCTCACTGAGTATTCGTCTGTGCTCAAAGGCAACAACCAAAGCTCTTCCCTCCCAGCCTGCAGCTCAGAGCTGACACCTTCCAACAGGACTGAGTCTGGAAGAGCAACAGGCCATGCAGGGTGCCAAAGACTTGAGGTCATGCCAGAACCATAACTGCAATGTGGATGCGGTCTAATAGTCTTGTACCATGTCCTATTCTCTAAAAGTAAAAACATTACCTAGATTAAGAGTACAGATGAATAAGAAAACTGCAGCAAACAGAGCTGACTGAAAAAAGTATTTAAACTATATGTTACAGCAGACTTTGGAGAGGTTTCCAAAGTGGAGTGCCCAAGACAATACCCTGCTGTGTACATGCTTTCAGTATCTAAAGGGGGTCTGCAGAAAGAAGGGGACAGACTCTTTAGCAGTGTCTATTGTGACAGGACAATGGGAAACTAAAAGAGAGGAGATTTAGACTGGATATAAAAAAAACATTTTTTAAGATAAGGGCAGGGAAGCACTGGAGCAGGTAGTCCAAAGATTTGGTGGAGGCCCCACCCCTAGAGACAGTCAAGGTCAGGCTGGACCAGCTCTGAGTACCCACCTAGCTGTAGGTGTCCCTGTTCACTGCAGGGGAGTTGGACCAGACCTTTAAAAGTTACTTCCAACTCAACTGTTCTTCAATTCACTGCAACGCTCATAGACTCTATGATGAGACATTCATTGGTACCAAAATTAAAATTAGTAACAATTAAGGGGATGGGTGCTCAGATTTTTTACTGATTTTCAACTAATAGTGTCCATGATGAAAAATGCTGAAATACAGAGATCATGCCTTAAATCATTCTTCTAGGTCTCATACAGAAAGTTAGGACAGCCTTTACCCTGGCAGGCCTGCACTCCAAGATGACAGGGCACACTAAGAAAAGCAAAGCAGCATTTTGTTTTCACTTTGAGTGGAGAGTTTCCCTTTCCCAATCTGGGTGAGCTGTGGGGTAGCACAGTATGTAGTGTTTTTTCTTCTAAGTCATTCACTTGTTCCTCACCATTTCTGATGGACACTGAGCATGTTTTAACCACTCTTGTACCCATTTCTACACATTCTCCAACACTGGAAAAGCATCTTTTTTCACAGTTATCTCAGCAAATTCCCTGACAACTCAAATGCTTTCTCACATTCAACTTTACCATCCACACTGCTACACTTGTGTGTCACTGCCCCATTTCTTACACACAGTCCTCCACCACTGAACGTGAAATAACTTGGCAAAGATTCAGTATTGCAGGCTCCTTCTGTAACTTGAAACCATCTCATATTTCATCATCCTATGATCCTCTCCATTCCAAATAATTCTCATCTCATCAACTCCAGCATCATACACTTAACAAAACACAAACAGATTCCTATTACAGATCTTAAAGGTTTAGTTGTGTTTCCTGACATGAAAATGCCAGAATATAATGAAGAAAGTTCCGCAAGTATGAACTGGAACAGAACCACAAGCATTTTTGCCTATACAGATTGCACAAAGTATAATGAAATTCACCTGAGAATAGAGTCTAAGAGTTTCAATTATTCCCACTGCCCCACTGGTGGGGGAAAAGCTTTAGTCCCCAGGAGTTCCACAAATCTCTACCTCAGCCACTTATGCATACACACACCTAAAATAGAACTGATAGGAAAAGCACAAGACAGTGAACCATCACAGAATGGCTTAGGCTAAAGGGGACCTTAAAAATCACCTGTTTCCACCCTGCTGCCACAGGCTGGTTGACCCCCACCAGCTTAGACTGCCCAGAGCCCCATCTAGCCCAGCCTTAAGTGCCTCCAGGGATGGGGTACCACAGCTCTCTGGGCAGCAGTGTCAGGGCCTCATAGCCCTATGAGTAAAACATTTCTTACTAACATCCAACCGAAATCTCATCTCATTTAGTTTAAAGCCATTCTCCCTTGTTCTACTGCTATCAGACCATGTAAAATGTTGGTTCCCCTCCTGCCTGAAGTCCCCATCAAGTACTGGAATGCCTCAGTAAGGCTTCCCTGGAGCCTTCTCTTCTCCAGGCTGAACGAGCCCAGCTCCCTCAGCCTGTCTTCACAGGAGAGGTGATGCTCCAACCCTCTGCCCATCTTCATGGCCTTCCTTTGGACCTGCTCCAACAGCTCCCAGCTCCCTCCTGTGCTGGGAGCCCCAGGCCAGGACACAGTACTGCAGATGAGGCCTTACAAGGGCAGAGCAGAGGGGACAGTCACCTCCCTCCCTCTGCTGCCATCCCTTGTTGATGCAGCCCAGGTTACTGCGGGCCTTCCTGGCTGCACGTGCACAACTGCTGGCTTATGTTTTTTGTCCATAGTGGCCTCCAAGGCCTTCTCCACAGGGCTGCTCTCAGTGTGTTCTTCTCCCTTCTGTACGCATACCTAAGATTGCCCCAACCCAAGTGCAACACTTTGCACTTGGCCTTGTTGATCTTCATTAACTTAATATCCAGCTCCCAAGAAAACATCAGAAAAGATGCTTTGTTCTTAAATTCAATGATACTAACAACTCCCCAAGTTGGAAGGGACCAAGAAGAATCAAGAAGCCCAACTCTTGCACAGGACCACCCAAAACCCTGTGTCTGAGAGCAGTGTCCAACTGTTCCATGCCCACCACTGGTGCAGAGCCTTTCCCCATCCCCGGCCCTCCCCTGGCACAGCTCCATGCCGTTCCCTCGGGCCCTGTCATCACACAGAGCAGAGCTCAGCGCTGCCCTCCACTCCCTGTGAGGAGCTGCAGCCGCCATCAGCTCCCCTCAGCTCCTCTGCTCTGTGCCCAGCACAGCCAGGGCCCTCAGCTGCCCTGCACACACCTTGCCCTCCAGACCCTTCCTTCCTTTCTGGGCGCTGCTCTCCAGCCTCTCGTCCCCCAGACTGTACCTACAGCCAGGGCTGCCCCTTGCCGGGTGCAGAATCCAGCAGAGCATTTGTTGAACTTCATGCTATTGGAGATTGGTCAGTTCTCTAATTTGGACACAATTTGGACCCTTGAAGGAGTCACAAACTTACTTAGTATGCCTCAGAGTCCTACATCCAAGGCACTGATGAATGTGTGAAAGATAACTGGTGCTAAAATGGAGATGTGCAGAAACCCACTAGTGTCCGACCACCACTCTGATGTAACCTTATTTACTACAACAATTTGAACCCAATCTGTAAACCAATAGCTTATCACACTATGTTTCTGCCATATTTATTCTTGACATTATGTCCAGAGAGATACACTGTAACAAACAGTATGGAAAGCTTTGCCGAACTCCAATAGCATCAGTTGGCTTCCTTTGGTCAACCAGGCTGGTAATCTTGTCCTAAAGGGATATTAAGTTAATTAAATAGGACTTTCTTCTCTTGAACCTGTGTTGGCTGTGACCAATGACTATGCTGTTTTTAAGGTGTTTTCTAATAACTTACAGAACAATCTTCCCCATAATTTTACCAGGCACTGAAGTGAGATTGACAGGCCTGTAATTAATTACTAGAGTCTTCTTTCTTATTCTTCTTGAAAACTCTGACAACATCTGCCAGTCTTCATGTGGCTGGTACCTCTCCAGATTCCTAAGACCATAGAAAAATAATTGAGACATCTCATGATAGCACCAGCCAGTTCTCTGAGTTCCCTGGAATCACAGAATCCTTAGAGTCAGGTGGGACCTTTAAAGGTCATCCAGTCCAACTCCCCTGCACAGACATGCACAGCTAGATCAGGTTGCCCAGGGCTTGATTCAGTCTTGCCTTGAAAATCTCGAGGGACCGGGCATCAACCACATCTGTAGGCAGCCTGTTCCAGTGCCTTACCATCCCCATTTTAAAGATTTTTCCTTATATCCATCCAAAATCTACCTTCTAAATGGAATTTACCCCTTCAGGCTCCATAGACTCATATGCATCCAGCTGGAGCAGCAAATCCCACACAAGTTTGGAGTTCACTGGAAGTCATTGTTATTCTAAGTTATGATCTTCCATTCTGGGGCACTGGAGGTCTCAGGCCCTATCATCAATATAGAAGATGGAGTGAAGATGATACTAAATATCTCTGCTTTGTCTGTGCCAATACTTGTGATGTTATCATCCTCATCAAGTAACAGACCTATGTTATCTCGGGGACATATAATTCTGTTCATATAATTTTAAAAGTACCAACGTATTTCAGACAATATAGCTATATCCTGATGTACAGAAGGTGCATGGGAGAACACATCCAAAGTCGAAAAGGAGAATGTGTCTAAACACTGTTTGGATGTGGTACTCATAGCCAGGATTTAGTGGAGGGTTGTTAGAGTTAAGGAGTATGGTTAGGTTGTGATTGGACTTGATGATCTTTAAGGTCTTTTCCAACCTGAGCAATTTTATGTTTCTATGATTCTGTATTAGGAATACCTCCTGATGTCAAGTGTGAGAAAAGGACTCAAAAGCATGAAGTGGTCTAACATTATAGACTTAAGCTTAAATAACTAGCACATCAAGTACCATGCACACCAAAGTCTTTGGTCCCACCACTACTTCTACCACACAGTCAGGATACAACAGAGCAGCAGAAAAGATTACAGCAGACAAGATTATATAACCCAGTAACACAGAGTTAAACACATTAAGAAATTCAGTTGAATTTTTTTAAAAAACATCCCCCCAAAAAGGGAACTCCCATTTTGGTTACATCAGCACCACTCATTGCTAGAAATCTCCCACATGTGGTGACATTTGCATTTGGACCTCTGCCAACTTTCACTTTCAATATGCAAACAGACTGGCACCTTGAACATCAGTATTCCCTGCTAAGGAATATGTTTGCTATATACTGAGCAGTAGGAATTTCCCCAGTAAATGCAAAACATAACAAAAAGACAAAAAAAGTAACAACCAGAATGAAGACAGGAATGATGACAAAACCTTCCCAACCAACATATATATTTCCATAATAAAACAGAAATAACTCAGATGGTTGCAGAGAAAAAGACACTGGATTTTGGAAGGCAGGAAAATGTACAAATACAACTTAGAATTCTAAATCCATGAAAGCAACAAAAGAAAAACAAAGCACACAAAGCACAGTTGCCTCAAAAGCATCTGCCCCAGTGCTTTCACATCCTGCACTTAACCACAACAGCCTGGCTGCAAGCCAGCCTACAAGCAGGCACACTAACAGTAGGGTATACTGCCTCTGCCTCCAGTACAGCTACCACGTGGTCTCACCTTGCCAACTCGAGAAGAGCAAATAGAAAGCAAAACTAACAACTGAAACAAGGGAATTCTCTAATGATGAAAAGAAACATGCAACTTCTCATAAAACTGGCCTCACAGCAACACCCCACACACCACCATGAAGATTCACCAGGCTGCTGCCCAGCACAAGACAAGTTCCACCAAGGCTATGCCTGCAAACCCTCAGTCCCCAGGGATGCACAGCACCCTACTGCTCTTGCTCCTTCTGCCAGCTCTCACCACTGCCTCCTCCTGCAACCATCTTCGCCACCAGGATGCCAACTTCTCTTGGAAGAGCCTCCAGCTCCTTCAGAATGCGGCTCCACCTCCACCACAGCCTTGCCCACAACAAGATGTGACTTATCCATTTCCAGAAAGCCTTCTGGAAAGCAAGGACAAGAAGCAAGCCGCCATCACCACCCTTCACATTCTCCAACACCTCTTCAACATACTTAACAGCCCACACACTCCAACACGCTGGATTGACCACGCACGCCACAGCCTCCTCAACCAGATCCAGCATTACATCCATCACATCGAGCAATGCTTCGTAGACCAAGGCACACGCTCCCAGAAGCGAGGACCTCGCAACTCTCACCTCAGCATCAACAAATACTTCAGATCCATTCACAGCTTTCTCCAGCGCAACAACTACAGTGCTTGCACCTGGGACCATGTTCGCCTCCATGCTCGTGCCTGCTTCCAACGCGTGGACACACTCATACGACAGATGAAAAGTCAAGATCCTCTCACAGCCTCGTCAAAACATCTCAGCATCCAGTGACTGTCCCCAGACAACAGCAATGGCCACCCAGCAAGAGGAATGAGATGCAGCAAGGGCTTGGTCAGCCCAGCACCATTCGCTCAACCTTCCTCCACTCAAGGATCACAGCAACATGGAGACAGGCAGGATTGAGCCCAACCCAATGGCACCACATCAAGGTCTGAGCCTGGCTATGGCACAGCCCATCCTGCCAAATGCCCTGGCTCACACCACAGCCCGAACTTGCTTGGAATGGAAGAAGGAAGCTTTTGCAGTGTTGCACACCTAGGAAACAGTGGGGATAGGATCAGCATTTATTTCTGAAGCAGTCTTGTAGACAACCTCCCCTGATGGAGGGGGAAGGTCTCAATGGACGTTGTTGGACTTGCACATGCTGATAACTTGCTATTTATAACAGAATTTTATTTATTTGCCTATTTATCCCTCATTTTTATTTTTTTTTACTATTTATTTATATTTATTAATCAGTTCATTTATTTATTCACTTTTGTTCTGGAAATAAAGACCTGATATTAAAAAAAAAAAATAAAAGGTGTCATTCTGTTCACATGCACAGACAAAGGCAGGCTTTCTGCCCACAGGCAAAGATTAGCTTCCTGACAGCACTCAGCTGCTGACCATTATCATGAACCACAGGGATGCAGGAGAGCAGCACATCCGTCCCCCTACCCACAGACCCCATGCACTTCTCCCATGGCAACAAGACCCCAGTGGTGCACACCCAACATGACAACATACAATCATTTAGGTTAGAAAAAACCACAAGTTCATACACTACTCAAGAACTACCAAGTCTTGGATAGTGTATGACTACCAAGTCTACCATTAAACCATTGACATCCAACATTTTGTCTTACCTGGGCTACATTGAGTGAAGAGAAAGTGTCTCGAGTGCGTATAACATAAATAATATAGACAATGAATATAAGTAACAAAACTTACTTAAAAATAATTTTGGCTAAAATGAAAAAAATGTGCAACAAAACTAGTGGGATATCTAGCCTTTTTTTTTCCTGAAACTAATGCACCAGTCCCACTCAATGGAAGTGACTGCAATACTTGTTGAGTGCTCAAAATGCTTGTCATATTTTTCATGAAGTTTTATTCATCTTAAACTTAATCCTTAAAAACAGTTCACAACTGTACACACTGCAAAAAAGCAATGACATGAATATAGTGTGACTGTAAAATGAGGGATAATTTTATAAAGCCTAATATAGAGACACAATGAAAATCTGGAGTTGAATCTCTGATTGCAACTCCATACATTCCATTTGAAAATTACCAGATAATGTATTTATGACAACTGAAAATACAGCTACAAGTATACAGAAAAAAACTGAAGGTTTGCTTTGTTTCTTTTTTTCTTTCTTTGTTTGTATTGCAGTCTTGTAACCTGTTCCAAATATCAGAACAAAAAGAAAGGCAAGGTATTGTTCACTACTTACTGGACTAAGTTTAGTGAAAATATTGAAATGCATTAAATTTTTGCCATATCTTGACCTGACACAGCACTGTGCCCTTTCCATATTCTGAAAAAAGCTGAAGTATTGCTAACAGCACACAAAAGTTTAACCGCTGCCAAGACAGTGCTCACGGCTGGGCTGGGCCACGCCACTTGGTGGGGAAGAGCCACTGCCATGATGGCATGGGGCAGAGGTGCAGCGGTAGGACAGTCTGGTATCCCATTCTTCCAGACCCTTCCTGCGAAGAAGTTTTAAACACTATTCAACCTAAAACATACACTGGAATATTCAAAGACCATGTCCTCCTATTCTGTCGCTTACTACTTCGGAGAAGACACTTATCACAACATCATCACTACCATCTCTGTTCAGATACAAGTAGAAAGTGACAAGGTTGAATCAGAGGCTTTAATTCTATAGGCTAAACAGCCCCAGTGGATTCAACCACCCTTCCTATGACATTTTCTATAGACAAATCAGTGCAAGTTTTATACACAAACTTAGTGCGTACACCCAAAATTAGATGCCATTCCTGAAGTAAACAGAAAAAAACTGACTTCACTACTCAACCTGAAACGTCAACAAAAAAGAGTACAGCAGAAAAAACACTACCATAGCCTGAAAGTAAACAATTTCAGATAAGAGACAGAAAAAGGAAAGCCTCCACTGACAGATAAGTATACTTACATATAGTATACCTGGCTAATATAGAGACAAAACCTGAACATTTAAAATCCAAGGACGTTCAATAAAGTCAAGTGCAAGGTGCTGTACTTGGGCGGGGACAACGCCAAACACGCATACAGCATGGGAGAACAACTCTTTGAGGGCAGCCCTGCCATTTTAGGGGTTGAGGGGTCCTGGCAGACAAAGAACTTAACATGAGCTAGCAGCGTGCACCTGCAGCCCCCAAGGCCGACCGCACTCTGGTCTGCATCGAGAGGAGCGGCCAGCAGGGAGAGGGAGGCGACTGTCCCCCATCCCCGCTCTGCTCTGCTCTGCCCTCGTGACACCCCGTCTGGAGTAATGCGTCCAGCTCTGGGGCCCCCGGCTCAGGAGAGCTGGGGAGATTTTGGTGAGAGGCCAGAGCAGGGCCACGGCGATGATCCTACAAACACAAGCTGACGGAGCTGTGCCTGTCCGGTCTGGAGAAGACAAAGCACCAGGGAGACCACGTTACAGCCTGCCAGTACTTACAGGGGCGTTATAGACAGGAGGGAAATCAACTTTTCATACGGGTAGATAGCGATAGAACACGGCTTTAAAATAGAAGAGTTTAAGATCAGATGCCAGGGGGAGACGGAGGTGAGGCACTGGCACACGATGCCCAGACAGATTCTGGATCCCCCATTACCAGAGGTGTTCGAGGCCAGGCTGGATGCAGCACTGGGAAGCTTGCCCTACAGCTTGAGTTTCGCGGTTGGCAACCGCGCCCTCGGCAGCGAGTGGGAACAACATGACCTCCGAGGCCCCTTCCAACTCAAGCCATTCCATGACACAAAGGGGGCCTACGGGACACCTGCAGCGGGAACCATAAACACGGACTGCAACGGCAGGACAGGGGGCAATGACTTTCAACTGAGAGAGAGAGAGAGAGAAGGTTCACAGTAGACATCAGCAAGAGGCTTCGTCCTCTCAGGGGGGTGGGGCACAGGAAAAGGTCGCCCACAGAAACTGAGGACGCCCCAACACTCGAGGCCTCTAACGTCAGGCTGGAGGGCGCTCTGGGCAACCCGCTCTAGCGCAAGGCAGCCCTACTCACGGAAAGAGGGTTGCATTGAAGCAGATGCTACTTGAGGTTCCCTTCCAACCCAAACCACCCTCTCATTCTATCATCTCCTCAAGCCTCCCCATCCTCAATAGGTGCTTCATAACTACGCCAGGGGGCTCAGGCTCACCTCCCTAAGTTCTCTGGGGACTCCTCCTGGACAGTGACAAACCTCAGGCCTTCCCAATGTAAGATCCTTGCCTTACAACTATCCGCCTGCTGGTACACTTCCTCCTTCTCAACAGATGCCACAGGAAGCAAGGAAAAGGAAAGACGATGGAGGAAGGAGACGCGGCGCCTGAGCAGCACCACAGACGCAGTACCCGCTCGGAAGGAGAGCTTCCCTTTCTCCTTCCTCCCCAAGCACAAGCCTTTTCTACATATCCCCGGCAGCCTCCAACACAGGCGGCGCTGCCTACGCCGACCACAACAGCACCCGACCCAGAGTTCCTCACGCCACCGGAAACTACCCAAGGTTCTTCCAACACGCTTCCCTTTCCAATGCTTTGTAAGAAACAAACACAGAAAGCAAGCCACGGGCAGCACACATCTCACTCAAGTCGAAAGACCAAGACCCATTACAGCATTAGGGCGTTACGTAAGAAAAGCAGAGTTGAACAGGAAGAGGGATTTCACTCAAGGATACCCCAGAGCTCTCGCTGCAGCCCTAAGAGAACGGATGAAAAAAGATATCTGCAGAACAGCTGACCCAGGGGATTCCGCCCCACCACTTTCACATCCCTCTTCCAACCCTTGCAGCCAGCCACCCCAAAACACACCGCCGGACAAGCCACCAACAGCCCCACACGCAGCCAAGCCATTTGCTCCCAGACCACAAAAACCAATAGCCAAAAGTGAAAGCCACAGACAAAATCTCTCGGCAACAGGAAAGCGAGGAAGGGAAAGATGACACGCCACATAAAGCCGGCACCGCGGCAGCGCACACACCACTGCCACCACCCAGCCCCACCAGGCTCCTGCCCAGCACAACGCCAGTCCCACCATGGCTGCGCCTGCACGCCCACAGCACCCGCGGGGGTACGGCATCCTGCTGCTCACTCTTCTTATGAAAGCACTCGCCACCAGCGCCTCCGTCTGCAACCACCTTCGCCCCCAGGATGCCACCTTCTCTCGCGACAGCCTCCAGCTTCTCCGGGACATGGATCCCAGCCCACCCCAGCCGTGCCCGCAGCACAACGCGCCATGCTCCTTCAACGACACCATCCTGGACACCAACAACACCCGGCAAGCCGACAAAACCACCCACGACATTCTCCAGCACCTCTTCAAAATACTCAGTGGCCCCAGCACGCCAGCCCACTGGATCGACAGCCAACGCCAAAGCCTCCTCAACCAGATCCAGCGGTACGCCCACCACCTCGAGCAATGCTTGGCAGACAGCGGCACGCGCTCCCGGACACGGTGGCCTCGCAACCTTCATCTCACCATCAACAAACACTTCAGCTGCCTCCACGCCTTCCTCCACGACAACAATTACAGCGCCTGCGCCTGGGACCACGTCCGCCTACGAGCTCGTGCCTGGTTCCTGCACATCCATGACCTCGTGGGCAACACGCACACCTAGCCCCAAGCGCACCTCCCACCCTCCTCCTACTTATCTAACTTATCTATTTATACAAACAGCTATTTATTCGTCTATTTATTCTTCTATTTATTCAGACAAAATAAAGCTCTCCTTTTCAAAACTGCCTGCGAGTGCCTCCTTTCGCTCAATCGCAGAAGCCCCTGTCGGGGGCAACCAACCCTGGGATTCTCACACACAGCTTTGAGAACTCTGGTACCCGCTTACTTCTTCCTTAAACCCTGCAGGTGCAGGGAGATCCACCAGTTCGGCACAAAAAGCACACAAAGGAGGGACACCTGCGGCAGCAGGACCGTCCGGCTTTGACTAACAAAGTTGAAGGAATAAGCCGATAATCACTTTCAGCACAGAAGCTTGATGGCCACAGCGGTACTGCGGCGACGGGCAAAAGAAGCCCTACAGTTAACTCCAGTCTTGAGTACGGTGATGAAGAACGCAAAGGCGGCGTATGACTGCAGTGGTCGACTCTTCACGCAAATCCTGTCAAACGTCACCCCGCAGACAGAGAGAAACCCACAAGCTTCAGCTTCTAAGGGGAAGGGAAGCACAGCGATCTGGGGGAAGCAGAGAAGAGAAAGGTAGGGAGAAGGAAGGAGACAGGAGAGCTAAGAGTCGGGAAGCTACAGTCATCTTACTCCACCATGACGGGGCACCTTCGCGGCAACCACTCCGCCTCACCTCGGGGTGGAGGACACTGGGACAGCATGGCTTGGAGTACCGCTACGTCTTAGTGCCAGCCTGGGACAGAACTGTTTTCTTCAGAGCGCCTGATACCATGCGCTCTTTTGGTTCTAAGAGAAAAACAGTGCTGACAACACACCAACGCTTATTCTTGCTGCTAAGCGGTGCTGCACACAGCCAAGGCCATTCTCAGCAAAAGGCCCAAGGAGCAAGGGGGGACGACCACAATTACGACAGCTGACTTCAACTGGCCCAAAGGGGTATTCCCTACCATATGACACCAAGCGGAAGGAGTTCTGAGGAGGGTGGCAGATCAACTCGCTCCTCCTTCCGCTCCTCACCTGGTTGCAAAGCAGCTCTCCGTCCAATCAGAAAAGTCACGGCTGTCAGGCAAAGTCCCCCGTGACTGCAAAAAGGGAAACATCACTCCCCGTTTTAAAAAAGGCAGGCAGGAAGACGCGGGGAGCTACTGGCCGGTGAGCCTCACCTCTAGGCCTAGGAAGATCACCGAGCAGATGTGCCAGGAACAGAGGGACCAGCAGGCGATCCGAGAAAGCCCGCACAGCTTCACCAAGGGCAGATCGTGCCTGACTAACTGACTGGCCTCCTACGATGGAGTGACTGCATCGGTGCCCAAAGAGAAGGCAACCATCGATGCCATCGATAAGGACTTTCTGCAAGGCTTGCACCACCCCCATGTCATAAATTGGAGAGACGTGGGTTCAAACAGTGCACTATTCCGTGGATGAGGAACTGGTTGCATGCTCGCGGCCCGAGGGCTGCGGTCAAGGCTCTACGCCCACGTGGAGGCCGGACACGAGTGGTGTCTCCCAGGCTGCGACTCGGGGCCACTGCTCTTCAACATCTTGAACAGCAACACTGGTGATGGGATTGACTGCACCCTCAGCAAGTTTGCAGGCTTCACGCATCAAGCTGAGTGGTGCAGCTGATATGGCAGAAGGAAGGGATGCCATCCAAAGGGACCTTGACAAATTCAAACCCACCTGGGCCCATGTAAACCCAAGGACGTTCAACAAAGTCAAGTGCAAGGTGCTGTACTTGGGCGGGGACAACGCCAAACACGCATACAGCATGGGAGAACAACTCTTTGAGGGCAGCCCTGCCATTTTAGGGGTTGAGGGGTCCTGGCAGACAAAGAACTTAACATGAGCTAGCAGCGTGCACCTGCAGCCCCCAAGGCCGACCGCACTCTGGTCTGCATCGAGAGGAGCGGCCAGCAGGGAGAGGGAGGCGACTGTCCCCCATCCCCGCTCTGCTCTGCTCTGCCCTCGTGACACCCCGTCTGGAGTAATGCGTCCAGCTCTGGGGTCCCCGGCTCAGGAGAGCTGGGGAGATTTTGGTGAGAGGCCAGAGCAGGGCCACGGCGATGATCCTACAAACACAAGCTGACGGAGCTGTGCCTGTCCGGTCTGGAGAAGACAAAGCACCAGGGAGACCACGTTACAGCCTGCCAGTACTTACAGGGGCGTTATAGACAGGAGGGAAATCAACTTTTCATACGGGTAGATAGCGATAGAACACGGCTTTAAAATAGAAGAGTTTAAGATCAGATGCCAGGGGGAGACGGAGGTGAGGCACTGGCACACGATGCCCAGACAGATTCTGGATCCCCCATTACCAGAGGTGTTCGAGGCCAGGCTGGATGCAGCACTGGGAAGCTTGCCCTACAGCTTGAGTTTCGCGGTTGGCAACCGCGCCCTCGGCAGCGAGTGGGAACGACATGACCTCCGAGGCCCCTTCCAACTCAAGCCATTCCATGACACAAAGGGGGCCTACGGGACACCTGCAGCGGGAACCATAAACACGGACTGCAACGGCAGGACAGGGGGCAATGACTTTCAACTGAGAGAGAGAGAGAGAGAGAGAGAGAGAGAGAGAGAGGAGGTTCACACTAGACATCAGCAAGAGGCTTCGTCCTCTCAGGGGGGTGGGGCACAGGAAAAGGTCGCCCACAGAAACTGAGGACGCCCCAACACTCGAGGCCTCTAACGTCAGGCTGGAGGGCGCTTTGGGCAACCCGCTCTAGCGCAAGGCAGCCCTACTCACGGAAAGAGGGTTGCATTGAAGCGGATGCTACTTGAGGTTCCCTTCCAACCCAAACCACCCTCTCATTCTATCATCTCCTCAAGCCTCCCCATCCTCAATAGGTGCTTCATAACTACGCCAGGGGGCTCAGGCTCACCTCCCTAAGTTCTCTGGGGACTCCTCCTGGACAGTGACAAACCTCTGGCCTTCCCAATGTAAGATCCTTGCCTTACAACTATCCGCCTGCTGGTACACTTCCTCCTTCTCAACAGATGCCACAGGAAGCAAGGAAAAGGAAAGACGATGGAGGAAGGAGACGCGGCGCCTGAGCAGCACCACAGACGCAGTACCCGCTCGGAAGGAGAGCTTCCCTTTCTCCTTCCTCCCCAAGCACAAGCCTTTTCTACATATCCCCGGCAGCCTCCAACACAGGCGGCGCTGCCTACGCCGACCACAACAGCACCCGACCCAGAGTTCCTCACGCCACCGGAAACTACCCAAGGTTCTTCCAACACGCTTCCCTTTCCAATGCTTTGTAAGAAACAAACACAGAAAGCAAGCCACGGGCAGCACACATCTCACTCAAGTCGAAAGACCAAGACCCATTACAGCATTAGGGCGTTACGTAAGAAAAGCAGAGTTGAACAGGAAGAGGGATTTCACTCAAGGATACCCCAGAGCTCTCGCTGCAGCCCTAAGAGAACGGATGAAAAAAGATATCTGCAGAACAGCTGACCCAGGGGATTCCGCCCCACCACTTTCACATCCCTCTTCCAACCCTTGCAGCCAGCCACCCCAAAACACACCGCCGGACAAGCCACCAACAGCCCCACACGCAGCCAAGCCATTTGCTCCCAGACCACAAAAACCAATAGCCAAAAGTGAAAGCCACAGACAAAATCTCTCGGCAACAGGAAAGCGAGGAAGGGAAAGATGACACGCCACATAAAGCCGGCACCGCGGCAGCGCACACACCACTGCCACCACCCAGCCCCACCAGGCTCCTGCCCAGCACAACGCCAGTCCCACCATGGCTGCGCCTGCACGCCCACAGCACCCGCGGGGGTACGGCATCCTGCTGCTCACTCTTCTTATGAAAGCACTCGCCGCCAGCGCCTCCGTCTGCAACCACCTTCGTCCCCAGGATGCCACCTTCTCTCGCGACAGCCTCCAGCTTCTCCGGGACATGGATCCCAGCCCACCCCAGCCGTGCCCGCAGCACAACGCGCCATGCTCCTTCAACGACACCATCCTGGACACCAACAACACCCGGCAAGCCGACAAAACCACCCACGACATTCTCCAGCACCTCTTCAAAATACTCAGCGGCCCCAGCACGCCAGCCCACTGGATCGACAGCCAACGCCAAAGCCTCCTCAACCAGATCCAGCGGTACGCCCACCACCTCGAGCAATGCTTGGCAGACAGCGGCACGCGCTCCCGGACACGGTGGCCTCGCAACCTTCATCTCACCATCAACAAACACTTCAGCTGCCTCCACGCCTTCCTCCACGACAACAATTACAGCGCCTGCGCCTGGGACCACGTCCGCCTACGAGCTCGTGCCTGGTTCCTGCACATCCATGACCTCGTGGGCAACACGCACACCTAGCCCCAAGCGCACCTCCCACCCTCCTCCTACTTATCTAACTTATCTATTTATACAAACAGCTATTTATTCGTCTATTTATTCTTCTATTTATTCAGACAAAATAAAGCTCTCCTTTTCAAAACTGCCTGCGAGTGCCTCCTTTCGCTCAATCGCAGAAGCCCCTGTCGGGGGCAACCAACCCTGGGATTCTCACACACAGCTTTGAGAACTCTGGTACCCGCTTACTTCTTCCTTAAACCCTGCAGGTGCAGGGAGATCCACCAGTTCGGCACAAAAAGCACACAAAGGAGGGACACCTGCGGCAGCAGGACCGTCCGGCTTTGACTAACAAAGTTGAAGGAATAAGCCGATAATCACTTTCAGCACAGAAGCTTGATGGCCACAGCGGTACCGCGGCGACGGGCAAAAGAAGCCCTACAGTTAACTCCAGTCTTGAGTACGGTGATGAAGAACGCAAAGGCGGCGTATGACTGCAGTGGTCGACTCTTCACGCAAATCCTGTCAAACGTCACCCCGCAGACAGAGAGAAACCCACAAGCTTCAGCTTCTAAGGGGAAGGGAAGCACAGCGATCTGGGGGAAGCAGAGAAGAGAAAGGTAGGGAGAAGGAAGGAGACAGGAGAGCTAAGAGTCGGGAAGCTACAGTCATCTTACTCCACCATGACGGGGCACCTTCGCGGCAACCACTCCGCCTCACCTCGGGGTGGAGGACACTGGGACAGCATGGCTTGGAGTACCGCTACGTCTTAGTGCCAGCCTGGGACAGAACTGTTTTCTTCAGAGCGCCTGATACCATGCGCTCTTTTGGTTCTAAGAGAAAAACAGTGCTGACAACACACCAACGCTTATTCTTGCTGCTAAGCGGTGCTGCACACAGCCAAGGCCATTCTCAGCAAAAGGCCCAAGGAGCAAGGGGGGACGACCACAATTACGACAGCTGACTTCAACTGGCCCAAAGGGGTATTCCCTACCATATGACACCAAGCGGAAGGAGTTCTGAGGAGGGTGGCAGATCAACTCGCTCCTCCTTCCGCTCCTCACCTGGTTGCAAAGCAGCTCTCCGTCCAATCAGAAAAGTCACGGCTGTCAGGCAAAGTCCCCCGTGACTGCAAAAAGGGAAACATCACTCCCCGTTTTAAAAAAGGCAGGCAGGAAGACGCGGGGAGCTACTGGCCGGTGAGCCTCACCTCTAGGCCTAGGAAGACCACCGAGCAGATGTGCCAGGAACAGAGGGACCAGCAGGCGATCCGAGACAGCCCGCACAGCTTCACCAAGGGCAGATCGTGCCTGACTAACTGACTGGCCTCCTACGATGGAGTGACTGCATCGGTGCCCAAAGAGAAGGCAACCATCGATGCCATCGATAAGGACTTTCTGCAAGGCTTGCACCACCCCCATGTCATAAATTGGAGAGACGTGGGTTCAAACAGTGCACTATTCCGTGGATGAGGAACTGGTTGCATGCTCGCGGCCCGAGGGCTGCGGTCAAGGCTCTACGCCCACGTGGAGGCCGGACACGAGTGGTGTCTCCCAGGCTGCGACTCGGGGCCACTGCTCTTCAACATCTTGAACAGCAACACTGGTGATGGGATCGACTGCACCCTCAGCAAGTTTGCAGGCTTCACGCATCAAGCTGAGTGGTGCAGCTGATATGGCAGAAGGAAGGGATGCCATCCAAAGGGACCTTGACAAATTCAAACCCACCTGGGCCCATGTAAACCCAAGGACGTTCAACAAAGTCAAGTGCAAGGTGCTGTACTTGGGCGGGGACAACGCCAAACACGCATACAGCATGGGAGAACAACTCTTTGAGGGCAGCCCTGCCATTTTAGGGGTTGAGGGGTCCTGGCAGACAAAGAACTTAACATGAGCTAGCAGCGTGCACCTGCAGCCCCCAAGGCCGACCGCACTCTGGTCTGCATCGAGAGGAGCGGCCAGCAGGGAGAGGGAGGCGACTGTCCCCCATCCCCGCTCTGCTCTGCTCTGCCCTCGTGACACCCCGTCTGGAGTAATGCGTCCAGCTCTGGGGCCCCCGGCTCAGGAGAGCTGGGGAGATTTTGGTGAGAGGCCAGAGCAGGGCCACGGCGATGATCCTACAAACACAAGCTGACGGAGCTGTGCCTGTCCGGTCTGGAGAAGACAAAGCACCAGGGAGACCACGTTACAGCCTGCCAGTACTTACAGGGGCGTTATAGACAGGAGGGAAATCAACTTTTCATACGGGTAGATAGCGATAGAACACGGCTTTAAAATAGAAGAGTTTAAGATCAGATGCCAGGGGGAGACGGAGGTGAGGCACTGGCACACGATGCCCAGACAGATTCTGGATCCCCCATTACCAGAGGTGTTCGAGGCCAGGCTGGATGCAGCACTGGGAAGCTTGCCCTACAGCTTGAGTTTCGCGGTTGGCAACCGCGCCCTCGGCAGCGAGTGGGAACAACATGACCTCCGAGGCCCCTTCCAACTCAAGCCATTCCATGACACAAAGGGGGCCTACGGGACACCTGCAGTGGGAACCATAAACACGGACTGCAACGGCAGGACAGGGGGCAATGACTTTCAACTGAGGGAGAGAGAGAGAGAGAGAGAGAGAGAGAGAGGAGGTTCACACTAGACATCAGCAAGAGGCTTCGTCCTCTCAGGGGGGTGGGGCACAGGAAAAGGTCGCCCACAGAAACTGAGGACGCCCCAACACTCGAGGCCTCTAACGTCAGGCTGGAGGGCGCTTTGGGCAACCCGCTCTAGCGCAAGGCAGCCCTACTCACGGAAAGAGGGTTGCATTGAAGCGGATGCTACTTGAGGTTCCCTTCCAACCCAAACCACCCTCTCATTCTATCATCTCCTCAAGCCTCCCCATCCTCAATAGGTGCTTCATAACTACGCCAGGGGGCTCAGGCTCACCTCCCTAAGTTCTCTGGGGACTCCTCCTGGACAGTGACAAACCTCTGGCCTTCCCAATGTAAGATCCTTGCCTTACAACTATCCGCCTGCTGGTACATTTCCTCCTTCTCAACAGATGCCACAGGAAGCAAGGAAAAGGAAAGACGATGGAGGAAGGAGACGCGGCGCCTGAGCAGCACCACAGACGCAGTACCCGCTCGGAAGGAGAGCTTCCCTTTCTCCTTCCTCCCCAAGCACAAGCCTTTTCTACATATCCCCGGCAGCCTCCAACACAGGCGGCGCTGCCTACGCCGACCACAACAGCACCCGACCCAGAGTTCCTCACGCCACCGGAAACTACCCAAGGTTCTTCCAACACGCTTCCCTTTCCAATGCTTTGTAAGAAACAAACACAGAAAGCAAGCCACGGGCAGCACACATCTCACTCAAGTCGAAAGACCAAGACCCATTACAGCATTAGGGCGTTACGTAAGAAAAGCAGAGTTGAACAGGAAGAGGGATTTCACTCAAGGATACCACAGAGCTCTCGCTGCAGCCCTAAGAGAACGGATGAAAAAAGATATCTGCAGAACAGCTGACCCAGGGGATTCCGCCCCACCACTTTCACATCCCTCTTCCAACCCTTGCAGCCAGCCACCCCAAAACACACCGCCGGACAAGCCACCAACAGCCCCACACGCAGCCAAGCCATTTGCTCCCAGACCACAAAAACCAATAGCCAAAAGTGAAAGCCACAGACAAAATCTCTCGGCAACAGGAAAGCGAGGAAGGGAAAGATGACACGCCACATAAAGCCGGCACCGCGGCAGCGCACACACCACTGCCACCACCCAGCCCCACCAGGCTCCTGCCCAGCACAACGCCAGTCCCACCATGGCTGCGCCTGCACGCCCACAGCACCCGCGGGGGTACGGCATCCTGCTGCTCACTCTTCTTATGAAAGCACTCGCCGCCAGCGCCTCCGTCTGCAACCACCTTCGCCCCCAGGATGCCACCTTCTCTCGCGACAGCCTCCAGCTTCTCCGGGACATGGATCCCAGCCCACCCCAGCCATGCCCGCAGCACAACGCGCCATGCTCCTTCAACGACACCATCCTGGACACCAACAACACCCGGCAAGCCGACAAAACCACCCACGACATTCTCCAGCACCTCTTCAAAATACTCAGCGGCCCCAGCACGCCAGCCCACTGGATCGACAGCCAACGCCAAAGCCTCCTCAACCAGATCCAGCGGTACGCCCACCACCTCGAGCAATGCTTGGCGGACAGCGGCACGCGCTCCCGGACACGGTGGCCTCGCAACCTTCACCTCACCATCAACAAACACTTCAGCTGCCTCCACGCCTTCCTCCACGACAACGATTACAGCGCCTGCGCCTGGGACCACGTCCGCCTACGAGCTCGTGCCTGGTTCCTGCACATCCATGACCTCGTGGGCAACACGCACACCTAGCCCCAAGCGCACCTCCCACCCTCCTCCTACTTATCTAACTTATCTATTTATACAAACAGCTATTTATTCGTCTATTTATTCTTCTATTTATTCAGACAAAATAAAGCTCTCCTTTTCAAAACTGCCTGCGAGTGCCTCCTTTCGCTCAATCGCAGAAGCCCCTGTCGGGGGCAACCAACCCTGGGATTCTCACACACAGCTTTGAGAACTCTGGTACCCACTTACTTCTTCCTTAAACCCTGCAGGTGCAGGGAGATCCACCAGTTCGGCACAAAAAGCACACAAAGGAGGGACACCTGCGGCAGCAGGACCGTCCGGCTTTGACTAACAAAGTTGAAGGAATAAGCCGATAATCACTTTCAGCACAGAAGCTTGATGGCCACAGCGGTACCGCGGCGACGGGCAAAAGAAGCCCTACAGTTAACTCCAGTCTTGAGTACGGTGATGAAGAACGCAAAGGCGGCGTATGACTGCAGTGGTCGACTCTTCACGCAAATCCTGTCAAACGTCACCCCGCAGACAGAGAGAAACCCACAAGCTTCAGCTTCTAAGGGGAAGGGAAGCACAGCGATCTGGGGGAAGCAGAGAAGAGAAAGGTAGGGAGAAGGAAGGAGACAGGAGAGCTAAGAGTCGGGAAGCTACAGTCATCTTACTCCACCATGACGGGGCACCTTCGCGGCAACCACTCCGCCTCACCTCGGGGTGGAGGACACTGGGACAGCATGGCTTGGAGTACCGCTACGTCTTAGTGCCAGCCTGGGACAGAACTGTTTTCTTCAGAGCGCCTGATACCATGCGCTCTTTTGGTTCTAAGAGAAAAACAGTGCTGACAACACACCAACGCTTATTCTTGCTGCTAAGCGGTGCTGCACACAGCCAAGGCCATTCTCAGCAAAAGGCCCAAGGAGCAAGGGGGGACGACCACAATTACGACAGCTGACTTCAACTGGCCCAAAGGGGTATTCCCTACCATATGACACCAAGCGGAAGGAGTTCTGAGGAGGGTGGCAGATCAACTCGCTCCTCCTTCCGCTCCTCACCTGGTTGCAAAGCAGCTCTCCGTCCAATCAGAAAAGTCACGGCTGTCAGGCAAAGTCCCCCGTGACTGCAAAAAGGGAAACATCACTCCCCGTTTTAAAAAAGGCAGGCAGGAAGACGCGGGGAGCTACTGGCCGGTGAGCCTCACCTCTAGGCCTAGGAAGATCACCGAGCAGATGTGCCAGGAACAGAGGGACCAGCAGGCGATCCGAGACAGCCCGCACAGCTTCACCAAGGGCAGATCGTGCCTGACTAACTGACTGGCCTCCTACGATGGAGTGACTGCATCGGTGCCCAAAGAGAAGGCAACCATCGATGCCATCGATAAGGACTTTCTGCAAGGCTTGCACCAC
Organism: Phasianus colchicus; assembly: GCF_987193195.1. Lineage (NCBI taxonomy): Eukaryota > Metazoa > Chordata > Aves > Galliformes > Phasianidae > Phasianus > Phasianus colchicus. The sequence continues at coordinate 84,555,379 of NC_143476.1, read as the reverse complement.
CCCCATGTCATAAATTGGAGAGACGTGGGTTCAAACAGTGCACTATTCCGTGGATGAGGAACTGGTTGCATGCTCGCGGCCCGAGGGCTGCGGTCAAGGCTCTACGCCCACGTGGAGGCCGGACACGAGTGGTGTCTCCCAGGCTGCGACTCGGGGCCACTGCTCTTCAACATCTTGAACAGCAACACTGGTGATGGGATCGACTGCACCCTCAGCAAGTTTGCAGGCTTCACGCATCAAGCTGAGTGGTGCAGCTGATACGGCAGAAGGAAGGGATGCCATCCAAAGGGACCCTGACAAATTCAAACCCACCTGGGCCCATGTAAACCCAAGGACGTTCAACAAAGTCAAGTGCAAGGTGCTGTACTTGGGCGGGGACAACGCCAAACACGCATACAGCATGGGAGAACAACTCTTTGAGGGCAGCCCTGCCATTTTAGGGGTTGAGGGGTCCTGGCAGACAAAGAACTTAACATGAGCTAGCAGCGTGCACCTGCAGCCCCCAAGGCCGACCGCACTCTGGTCTGCATCGAGAGGAGCGGCCAGCAGGGAGAGGGAGGCGACTGTCCCCCATCCCCGCTCTGCTCTGCTCTGCCCTCGTGACACCCCGTCTGGAGTAATGCGTCCAGCTCTGGGGCCCCCGGCTCAGGAGAGCTGGGGAGATTTTGGTGAGAGGCCAGAGCAGGGCCACGGCGATGATCCTACAAACACAAGCTGACGGAGCTGTGCCTGTCCGGTCTGGAGAAGACAAAGCACCAGGGAGACCACGTTACAGCCTGCCAGTACTTACAGGGGCGTTATAGACAGGAGGGAAATCAACTTTTCATACGGGTAGATAGCGATAGAACACGGCTTTAAAATAGAAGAGTTTAAGATCAGATGCCAGGGGGAGACGGAGGTGAGGCACTGGCACACGATGCCCAGACAGATTCTGGATCCCCCATTACCAGAGGTGTTCGAGGCCAGGCTGGATGCAGCACTGGGAAGCTTGCCCTACAGCTTGAGTTTCGCGGTTGGCAACCGCGCCCTCGGCAGCAAGTGGGAACAACATGACCTCCGAGGCCCCTTCCAACTCAAGCCATTCCATGACACAAAGGGGGCCTACGGGACACCTGCAGCGGGAACCATAAACACGGACTGCAACGGCAGGACAGGGGGCAATGACTTTCAACTGAGGGAGAGAGAGAGAGAGAGAGAGAGAGAGGAGGTTCACAGTAGACATCAGCAAGAGGCTTCGTCCTCTCAGGGGGGTGGGGCACAGGAAAAGGTCGCCCACAGAAACTGAGGACGCCCCAACACTCGAGGCCTCTAACGTCAGGCTGGAGGGCGCTTTGGGCAACCCGCTCTAGCGCAAGGCAGCCCTACTCACGGAAAGAGGGTTGCATTGAAGCGGATGCTACTTGAGGTTCCCTTCCAACCCAAACCACCCTCTCATTCTATCATCTCCTCAAGCCTCCCCATCCTCAATAGGTGCTTCATAACTACGCCAGGGGGCTCAGGCTCACCTCCCTAAGTTCTCTGGGGACTCCTCCTGGACAGTGACAAACCTCTGGCCTTCCCAATGTAAGATCCTTGCCTTACAACTATCCGCCTGCTGGTACACTTCCTCCTTCTCAACAGATGCCACAGGAAGCAAGGAAAAGGAAAGACGATGGAGGAAGGAGACGCGGCGCCTGAGCAGCACCACAGACGCAGTACCCGCTCGGAAGGAGAGCTTCCCTTTCTCCTTCCTCCCCAAGCACAAGCCTTTTCTACTTATCCCCGGCAGCCTCCAACACAGGCGGCGCTGCCTACGCCGACCACAACAGCACCCGACCCAGAGTTCCTCACGCCACCGGAAACTACCCAAGGTTCTTCCAACACGCTTCCCTTTCCAATGCTTTGTAAGAAACAAACACAGAAAGCAAGCCACGGGCAGCACACATCTCACTCAAGTCGAAAGACCAAGACCCATTACAGCATTAGGGCGTTACGTAAGAAAAGCAGAGTTGAACAGGAAGAGGGATTTCACTCAAGGATACCCCAGAGCTCTCGCTGCAGCCCTAAGAGAACGGATGAAAAAAGATATCTGCAGAACAGCTGACCCAGGGGATTCCGCCCCACCACTTTCACATCCCTCTTCCAACCCTTGCAGCCAGCCACCCCAAAACACACCGCCGGACAAGCCACCAACAGCCCCACACGCAGCCAAGCCATTTGCTCCCAGACCACAAAAACCAATAGCCAAAAGTGAAAGCCACAGACAAAATCTCTCGGCAACAGGAAAGCGAGGAAGGGAAAGATGACACGCCACATAAAGCCGGCACCGCGGCAGCGCACACACCACTGCCACCACCCAGCCCCACCAGGCTCCTGCCCAGCACAACGCCAGTCCCACCATGGCTGCGCCTGCACGCCCACAGCACCCGCGGGGGTACGGCATCCTGCTGCTCACTCTTCTTATGAAAGCACTCGCCGCCAGCGCCTCCGTCTGCAACCACCTTCGTCCCCAGGATGCCACCTTCTCTCGCGACAGCCTCCAGCTTCTCCGGGACATGGATCCCAGCCCACCCCAGCCGTGCCCGCAGCACAACGCGCCATGCTCCTTCAACGACACCATCCTGGACACCAACAACACCCGGCAAGCCGACAAAACCACCCACGACATTCTCCAGCACCTCTTCAAAATACTCAGCGGCCCCAGCACGCCAGCCCACTGGATCGACAGCCAACGCCAAAGCCTCCTCAACCAGATCCAGCGGTACGCCCACCACCTCGAGCAATGCTTGGCAGACAGCGGCACGCGCTCCCGGACACGGTGGCCTCGCAACCTTCATCTCACCATCAACAAACACTTCAGCTGCCTCCACGCCTTCCTCCACGACAACAATTACAGCGCCTGCGCCTGGGACCACGTCCGCCTACGAGCTCGTGCCTGGTTCCTGCACATCCATGACCTCGTGGGCAACACGCACACCTAGCCCCAAGCGCACCTCCCACCCTCCTCCTACTTATCTAACTTATCTATTTATACAAACAGCTATTTATTCGTCTATTTATTCTTCTATTTATTCAGACAAAATAAAGCTCTCCTTTTCAAAACTGCCTGCGAGTGCCTCCTTTCGCTCAATCGCAGAAGCCCCTGTCGGGGGCAACCAACCCTGGGATTCTCACACACAGCTTTGAGAACTCTGGTACCCGCTTACTTCTTCCTTAAACCCTGCAGGTGCAGGGAGATCCACCAGTTCGGCACAAAAAGCACACAAAGGAGGGACACCTGCGGCAGCAGGACCGTCCGGCTTTGACTAACAAAGTTGAAGGAATAAGCCGATAATCACTTTCAGCACAGAAGCTTGATGGCCACAGCGGTACCGCGGCGACGGGCAAAAGAAGCCCTACAGTTAACTCCAGTCTTGAGTACGGTGATGAAGAACGCAAAGGCGGCGTATGACTGCAGTGGTCGACTCTTCACGCAAATCCTGTCAAACGTCACCCCGCAGACAGAGAGAAACCCACAAGCTTCAGCTTCTAAGGGGAAGGGAAGCACAGCGATCTGGGGGAAGCAGAGAAGAGAAAGGTAGGGAGAAGGAAGGAGACAGGAGAGCTAAGAGTCGGGAAGCTACAGTCATCTTACTCCACCATGACGGGGCACCTTCGCGGCAACCACTCCGCCTCACCTCGGGGTGGAGGACACTGGGACAGCATGGCTTGGAGTACCGCTACGTCTTAGTGCCAGCCTGGGACAGAACTGTTTTCTTCAGAGCGCCTGATACCATGCGCTCTTTTGGTTCTAAGAGAAAAACAGTGCTGACAACACACCAACGCTTATTCTTGCTGCTAAGCGGTGCTGCACACAGCCAAGGCCATTCTCAGCAAAAGGCCCAAGGAGCAAGGGGGGACGACCACAATTACGACAGCTGACTTCAACTGGCCCAAAGGGGTATTCCCTACCATATGACACCAAGCGGAAGGAGTTCTGAGGAGGGTGGCAGATCAACTCGCTCCTCCTTCCGCTCCTCACCTGGTTGCAAAGCAGCTCTCCGTCCAATCAGAAAAGTCACGGCTGTCAGGCAAAGTCCCCCGTGACTGCAAAAAGGGAAACATCACTCCCCGTTTTAAAAAAGGCAGGCAGGAAGACGCGGGGAGCTACTGGCCGGTGAGCCTCACCTCTAGGCCTAGGAAGATCACCGAGCAGATGTGCCAGGAACAGAGGGACCAGCAGGCGATCCGAGACAGCCCGCACAGCTTCACCAAGGGCAGATCGTGCCTGACTAACTGACTGGCCTCCTACGATGGAGTGACTGCATCGGTGCCCAAAGAGAAGGCAACCATCGATGCCATCGATAAGGACTTTCTGCAAGGCTTGCACCACCCCCATGTCATAAATTGGAGAGACGTGGGTTCAAACAGTGCACTATTCCGTGGATGAGGAACTGGTTGCATGCTCGCGGCCCGAGGGCTGCGGTCAAGGCTCTACGCCCACGTGGAGGCCGGACACGAGTGGTGTCTCCCAGGCTGCGACTCGGGGCCACTGCTCTTCAACATCTTGAACAGCAACACTGGTGATGGGATCGACTGCACCCTCAGCAAGTTTGCAGGCTTCACGCATCAAGCTGAGTGGTGCAGCTGATATGGCAGAAGGAAGGGATGCCATCCAAAGGGACCTTGACAAATTCAAACCCACCTGGGCCCATGTAAACCCAAGGACGTTCAACAAAGTCAAGTGCAAGGTGCTGTACTTGGGCGGGGACAACGCCAAACACGCATACAGCATGGGAGAACAACTCTTTGAGGGCAGCCCTGCCATTTTAGGGGTTGAGGGGTCCTGGCAGACAAAGAACTTAACATGAGCTAGCAGCGTGCACCTGCAGCCCCCAAGGCCGACCGCACTCTGGTCTGCATCGAGAGGAGCGGCCAGCAGGGAGAGGGAGGCGACTGTCCCCCATCCCCGCTCTGCTCTGCTCTGCCCTCGTGACACCCCGTCTGGAGTAATGCGTCCAGCTCTGGGGCCCCCGGCTCAGGAGAGCTGGGGAGATTTTGGTGAGAGGCCAGAGCAGGGCCACGGCGATGATCCTACAAACACAAGCTGACGGAGCTGTGCCTGTCCGGTCTGGAGAAGACAAAGCACCAGGGAGACCACGTTACAGCCTGCCAGTACTTACAGGGGCGTTATAGACAGGAGGGAAATCAACTTTTCATACGGGTAGATAGCGATAGAACACGGCTTTAAAATAGAAGAGTTTAAGATCAGATGCCAGGGGGAGACGGAGGTGAGGCACTGGCACACGATGCCCAGACAGATTCTGGATCCCCCATTACCAGAGGTGTTCGAGGCCAGGCTGGATGCAGCACTGGGAAGCTTGCCCTACAGCTTGAGTTTCGCGGTTGGCAACCGCGCCCTCGGCAGCGAGTGGGAACAACATGACCTCCGAGGCCCCTTCCAACTCAAGCCATTCCATGACACAAAGGGGGCCTACGGGACACCTGCAGCGGGAACCATAAACACGGACTGCAACGGCAGGACAGGGGGCAATGACTTTCAACTGAGAGAGAGAGAGAGAGAGAGAGAGAGAGAGAGAGAGGAGGTTCACACTAGACATCAGCAAGAGGCTTCGTCCTCTCAGGGGGGTGGGGCACAGGAAAAGGTCGCCCACAGAAACTGAGGACGCCCCAACACTCGAGGCCTCTAACGTCAGGCTGGAGGGCGCTTTGGGCAACCCGCTCTAGCGCAAGGCAGCCCTACTCACGGAAAGAGGGTTGCATTGAAGCGGATGCTACTTGAGGTTCCCTTCCAACCCAAACCACCCTCTCATTCTATCATCTCCTCAAGCCTCCCCATCCTCAATAGGTGCTTCATAACTACGCCAGGGGGCTCAGGCTCACCTCCCTAAGTTCTCTGGGGACTCCTCCTGGACAGTGACAAACCTCTGGCCTTCCCAATGTAAGATCCTTGCCTTACAACTATCCGCCTGCTGGTACATTTCCTCCTTCTCAACAGATGCCACAGGAAGCAAGGAAAAGGAAAGACGATGGAGGAAGGAGACGCGGCGCCTGAGCAGCACCACAGACGCAGTACCCGCTCGGAAGGAGAGCTTCCCTTTCTCCTTCCTCCCCAAGCACAAGCCTTTTCTACATATCCCCGGCAGCCTCCAACACAGGCGGCGCTGCCTACGCCGACCACAACAGCACCCGACCCAGAGTTCCTCACGCCACCGGAAACTACCCAAGGTTCTTCCAACACGCTTCCCTTTCCAATGCTTTGTAAGAAACAAACACAGAAAGCAAGCCACGGGCAGCACACATCTCACTCAAGTCGAAAGACCAAGACCCATTACAGCATTAGGGCGTTACGTAAGAAAAGCAGAGTTGAACAGGAAGAGGGATTTCACTCAAGGATACCCCAGAGCTCTCGCTGCAGCCCTAAGAGAACGGATGAAAAAAGATATCTGCAGAACAGCTGACCCAGGGGATTCCGCCCCACCACTTTCACATCCCTCTTCCAACCCTTGCAGCCAGCCACCCCAAAACACACCGCCGGACAAGCCACCAACAGCCCCACACGCAGCCAAGCCATTTGCTCCCAGACCACAAAAACCAATAGCCAAAAGTGAAAGCCACAGACAAAATCTCTCGGCAACAGGAAAGTGAGGAAGGGAAAGATGACACGCCACATAAAGCCGGCACCGCGGCAGCGCACACACCACTGCCACCACCCAGCCCCACCAGGCTCCTGCCCAGCACAACGCCAGTCCCACCATGGCTGCGCCTGCACGCCCACAGCACCCGCGGGGGTACGGCATCCTGCTGCTCACTCTTCTTATGAAAGCACTCGCCGCCAGCGCCTCCGTCTGCAACCACCTTCGCCCCCAGGATGCCACCTTCTCTCGCGACAGCCTCCAGCTTCTCCGGGACATGGATCCCAGCCCACCCCAGCCATGCCCGCAGCACAACGCGCCATGCTCCTTCAACGACACCATCCTGGACACCAACAACACCCGGCAAGCCGACAAAACCACCCACGACATTCTCCAGCACCTCTTCAAAATACTCAGCGGCCCCAGCACGCCAGCCCACTGGATCGACAGCCAACGCCAAAGCCTCCTCAACCAGATCCAGCGGTACGCCCACCACCTCGAGCAATGCTTGGCGGACAGCGGCACGCGCTCCCGGACACGGTGGCCTCGCAACCTTCACCTCACCATCAACAAACACTTCAGCTGCCTCCACGCCTTCCTCCACGACAACGATTACAGCGCCTGCGCCTGGGACCACGTCCGCCTACGAGCTCGTGCCTGGTTCCTGCACATCCATGACCTCGTGGGCAACACGCGCACCTAGCCCCAAGCGCACCTCCCACCCTCCTCCTACTTATCTAACTTATCTATTTATACAAACAGCTATTTATTCGTCTATTTATTCTTCTATTTATTCAGACAAAATAAAGCTCTCCTTTTCAAAACTGCCTGCGAGTGCCTCCTTTCGCTCAATCGCAGAAGCCCCTGTCGGGGGCAACCAACCCTGGGATTCTCACACACAGCTTTGAGAACTCTGGTACCCGCTTACTTCTTCCTTAAACCCTGCAGGTGCAGGGAGATCCACCAGTTCGGCACAAAAAGCACACAAAGGAGGGACACCTGCGGCAGCAGGACCGTCCGGCTTTGACTAACAAAGTTGAAGGAATAAGCCGATAATCACTTTCAGCACAGAAGCTTGATGGCCACAGCGGTACCGCGGCGACGGGCAAAAGCAGCCCTACAGTTAACTCCAGTCTTGAGTACGGTGATGAAGAACGCAAAGGCGGCGTATGACTGCAGTAGTCGACTCTTCACGCAAATCCTGTCAAACGTCACCCCGCAGACAGAGAGAAACCCACAAGCTTCAGCTTCTAAGGGGAAGGGAAGCACAGCGATCTGGGGGAAGCAGAGAAGAGAAAGGTAGGGAGAAGGAAGGAGACAGGAGAGCTAAGAGTCGGGAAGCTACAGTCATCTTACTCCACCATGACGGGGCACCTTCTCGGCAACCACTCCGCCTCACCTCGGGGTGGAGGACACTGGGACAGCATGGCTTGGAGTACCGCTACGTCTTAGTGCCAGCCTGGGACAGAACTGTTTTCTTCAGAGCGCCTGATACCATGCGCTCTTTTGGTTCTAAGAGAAAAACAGTGCTGACAACACACCAACGCTTATTCTTGCTGCTAAGCGGTGCTGCACACAGCCAAGGCCATTCTCAGCAAAAGGCCCAAGGAGCAAGGGGGGACGACCACAATTACGACAGCTGACTTCAACTGGCCCAAAGGGGTATTCCCTACCATATGACACCAAGCGGAAGGAGTTCTGAGGAGGGTGGCAGATCAACTCGCTCCTCCTTCCGCTCCTCACCTGGTTGCAAAGCAGCTCTCCGTCCAATCAGAAAAGTCACGGCTGTCAGGCAAAGTCCCCCGTGACTGCAAAAAGGGAAACATCACTCCCCGTTTTAAAAAAGGCAGGCAGGAAGACGCGGGGAGCTACTGGCCGGTGAGCCTCACCTCTAGGCCTAGGAAGATCACCGAGCAGATGTGCCAGGAACAGAGGGACCAGCAGGCGATCCGAGACAGCCCGCACAGCTTCACCAAGGGCAGATCGTGCCTGACTAACTGACTGGCCTCCTGCGATGGAGTGACTGCATCGGTGCCCAAAGAGAAGGCAACCATCGATGCCATCGATAAGGACTTTCTGCAAGGCTTGCACCACCCCCATGTCATAAATTGGAGAGACGTGGGTTCAAACAGTGCACTATTCCGTGGATGAGGAACTGGTTGCATGCTCGCGGCCCGAGGGCTGCGGTCAAGGCTCTACGCCCACGTGGAGGCCGGACACGAGTGGTGTCTCCCAGGCTGCGACTCGGGGCCACTGCTCTTCAATATCTTGAACAGCAACACTGGTGATGGGATCGACTGCACCCTCAGCAAGTTTGCAGGCTTCACGCATCAAGCTGAGTGGTGCAGCTGATATGGCAGAAGGAAGGGATGCCATCCAAAGGGACCTTGACAAATTCAAACCCACCTGGGCCCATGTAAACCCAAGGACGTTCAACAAAGTCAAGTGCAAGGTGCTGTACTTGGGCGGGGACAACGCCAAACACGCATACAGCATGGGAGAACAACTCTTTGAGGGCAGCCCTGCCATTTTAGGGGTTGAGGGGTCCTGGCAGACAAAGAACTTAACATGAGCTAGCAGCGTGCACCTGCAGCCCCCAAGGCCGACCGCACACTGGTCTGCATCGAGAGTAGAGGCCAGCAGGGAGAGGGAGGCGACTGTCCCCCATCCCCGCTCTGCTCTGCTCTGCCCTCGTGACACCCCGTCTGGAGTAATGCGTCCAGCTCTGGGGCCCCCGGCTCAGGAGAGCTGGGGAGATTTTGGTGAGAGGCCAGAGCAGGGCCACGGCGATGATCCTACAAACACAAGCTGACGGAGCTGTGCCTGTCCGGTCTGGAGAAGACAAAGCACCAGGGAGACCACGTTACAGCCTGCCAGTACTTACAGGGGCGTTATAGACAGGAGGGAAATCAACTTTTCATACGGGTAGATAGCGATAGAACACGGCTTTAAAATAGAAGAGTTTAAGATCAGATGCCAGGGGGAGACGGAGGTGAGGCACTGGCACACGATGCCCAGACAGATTCTGGATCCCCCATTACCAGAGGTGTTCGAGGCCAGGCTGGATGCAGCACTGGGAAGCTTGCCCTACAGCTTGAGTTTTGCGGTTGGCAACCGCGCCCTCGGCAGCGAGTGGGAACAACATGACCTCCGAGGCCCCTTCCAACTCAAGCCATTCCATGACACAAAGGGGGCCTACGGGACACCTGCAGCGGGAACCATAAACACGGACTGCAACGGCAGGACAGGGGGCAATGACTTTCAACTGAGGGAGAGAGAGAGAGAGAGAGAGAGAGAGGAGGTTCACACTAGACATCAGCAAGAGGCTTCGTCCTCTCAGGGGGGTGGGGCACAGGAAAAGGTCGCCCACAGAAACTGAGGACGCCCCAACACTCGAGGCCTCTAACGTCAGGCTGGAGGGCGCTTTGGGCAACCCGCTCTAGCGCAAGGCAGCCCTACTCACGGAAAGAGGGTTGCATTGAAGCGGATGCTACTTGAGGTTCCCTTCCAACCCAAACCACCCTCTCATTCTATCATCTCCTCAAGCCTCCCCATCCTCAATAGGTGCTTCATAACTACGCCAGGGGGCTCAGGCTCACCTCCCTAAGTTCTCTGGGGACTCCTCCTGGACAGTGACAAACCTCTGGCCTTCCCAATGTAAGATCCTTGCCTTACAACTATCCGCCTGCTGGTACATTTCCTCCTTCTCAACAGATGCCACAGGAAGCAAGGAAAAGGAAAGACGATGGAGGAAGGAGACGCGGCGCCTGAGCAGCACCACAGACGCAGTACCCGCTCGGAAGGAGAGCTTCCCTTTCTCCTTCCTCCCCAAGCACAAGCCTTTTCTACATATCCCCGGCAGCCTCCAACACAGGCGGCGCTGCCTACGCCGACCACAACAGCACCCGACCCAGAGTTCCTCACGCCACCGGAAACTACCCAAGGTTCTTCCAACACGCTTCCCTTTCCAATGCTTTGTAAGAAACAAACACAGAAAGCAAGCCACGGGCAGCACACATCTCACTCAAGTCGAAAGACCAAGACCCATTACAGCATTAGGGCGTTACGTAAGAAAAGCAGAGTTGAACAGGAAGAGGGATTTCACTCAAGGATACCCCAGAGCTCTCGCTGCAGCCCTAAGAGAACGGATGAAAAAAGATATCTGCAGAACAGCTGACCCAGAGGATTCCGCCCCACCACTTTCACATCCCTCTTCCAACCCTTGCAGCAAGCCACCCCAAAACACACCGCCGGACAAGCCACCAACAGCCCCACACGCAGCCAAGCCATTTGCTCCCAGACCACAAAAACCAATAGCCAAAAGTGAAAGCCACAGACAAAATCTCTCGGCAACAGGAAAGCGAGGAAGGGAAAGATGACACGCCACATAAAGCCGGCACCGCGGCAGCGCACACACCACTGCCACCACCCAGCCCCACCAGGCTCCTGCCCAGCACAACGCCAGTCCCACCATGGCTGCGCCTGCACGCCCACAGCACCCGCGGGGGTACGGCATCCTGCTGCTCACTCTTCTTATGAAAGCACTCGCCGCCAGCGCCTCCGTCTGCAACCACCTTCGCCCCCAGGATGCCACCTTCTCTCGCGACAGCCTCCAGCTTCTCCGGGACATGGATCCCAGCCCACCCCAGCCGTGCCCGCAGCACAACGCGCCATGCTCCTTCAACGACACCATCCTGGACACCAACAACACCCGGCAAGCCGACAAAACCACCCACGACATTCTCCAGCACCTCTTCAAAATACTCAGCGGCCCCAGCACGCCAGCCCACTGGATCGACAGCCAACGCCAAAGCCTCCTCAACCAGATCCAGCGGTACGCCCACCACCTCGAGCAATGCTTGGCGGACAGCGGCACGCGCTCCCGGACACGGTGGCCTCGCAACCTTCACCTCACCATCAACAAACACTTCAGCTGCCTCCACGCCTTCCTCCACGACAACGATTACAGCGCCTGCGCCTGGGACCACGTCCGCCTACGAGCTCGTGCCTGGTTCCTGCACATCCATGACCTCGTGGGCAACACGCGCACCTAGCCCCAAGCGCACCTCCCACCCTCCTCCTACTTATCTAACTTATCTATTTATACAAACAGCTATTTATTCGTCTATTTATTCTTCTATTTATTCAGACAAAATAAAGCTCTCCTTTTCAAAACTGCCTGCGAGTGCCTCCTTTCGCTCAATCGCAGAAGCCCCTGTCGGGGGCAACCAACCCTGGGATTCTCACACACAGCTTTGAGAACTCTGGTACCCGCTTACTTCTTCCTTAAACCCTGCAGGTGCAGGGAGATCCACCAGTTCGGCACAAAAAGCACACAAAGGAGGGACACCTGCGGCAGCAGGACCGTCCGGCTTTGACTAACAAAGTTGAAGGAATAAGCCGATAATCACTTTCAGCACAGAAGCTTGATGGCCACAGCGGTACCGCGGCGACGGGCAAAAGAAGCCCTACAGTTAACTCCAGTCTTGAGTACGGTGATGAAGAACGCAAAGGCGGCGTATGACTGCAGTGGTCGACTCTTCACGCAAATCCTGTCAAACGTCACCCCGCAGACAGAGAGAAACCCACAAGCTTCAGCTTCTAAGGGGAAGGGAAGCACAGCGATCTGGGGGAAGCAGAGAAGAGAAAGGTAGGGAGAAGGAAGGAGACAGGAGAGCTAAGAGTCGGGAAGCTACAGTCATCTTACTCCACCATGACGGGGCACCTTCTCGGCAACCACTCCGCCTCACCTCGGGGTGGAGGACACTGGGACAGCATGGCTTGGAGTACCGCTACGTCTTAGTGCCAGCCTGGGACAGAACTGTTTTCTTCAGAGCGCCTGATACCATGCGCTCTTTTGGTTCTAAGAGAAAAACAGTGCTGACAACACACCAACGCTTATTCTTGCTGCTAAGCGGTGCTGCACACAGCCAAGGCCATTCTCAGCAAAAGGCCCAAGGAGCAAGGGGGGACGACCACAATTACGACAGCTGACTTCAACTGGCCCAAAGGGGTATTCCCTACCATATGACACCAAGCGGAAGGAGTTCTGAGGAGGGTGGCAGATCAACTCGCTCCTCCTTCCGCACCTCACCTGGTTGCAAAGCAGCTCTCCGTCCAATCAGAAAAGTCACGGCTGTCAGGCAAAGTCCCCCGTGACTGCAAAAAGGGAAACATCACTCCCCGTTTTAAAAAAGGCAGGCAGGAAGACGCGGGGAGCTACTGGCCGGTGAGCCTCACCTCTAGGCCTAGGAAGATCACCGAGCAGATGTGCCAGGAACAGAGGGACCAGCAGGCGATCCGAGACAGCCCGCACAGCTTCACCAAGGGCAGATCGTGCCTGACTAACTGACTGGCCTCCTACGATGGAGTGACTGCATCGGTGCCCAAAGAGAAGGCAACCATCGATGCCATCGATAAGGACTTTCTGCAAGGCTTGCACCACCCCCATGTCATAAATTGGAGAGACGTGGGTTCAAACAGTGCACTATTCCGTGGATGAGGAACTGGTTGCATGCTCGCGGCCCGAGGGCTGCGGTCAAGGCTCTACGCCCACGTGGAGGCCGGACACGAGTGGTGTCTCCCAGGCTGCGACTCGGGGCCACTGCTCTTCAACATCTTGAACAGCAACACTGGTGATGGGATCGACTGCACCCTCAGCAAGTTTGCAGGCTTCACGCATCAAGCTGAGTGGTGCAGCTGATACGGCAGAAGGAAGGGATGCCATCCAAAGGGACCTTGACAAATTCAAACCCACCTGGGCCCATGTAAACCCAAGGACGTTCAACAAAGTCAAGTGCAAGGTGCTGTACTTGGGCGGGGACAACGCCAAACACGCATACAGCATGGGAGAACAACTCTTTGAGGGCAGCCCTGCCATTTTAGGGGTTGAGGGGTCCTGGCAGACAAAGAACTTAACATGAGCTAGCAGCGTGCACCTGCAGCCCCCAAGGCCGACCGCACTCTGGTCTGCATCGAGAGGAGCGGCCAGCAGGGAGAGGGAGGCGACTGTCCCCCATCCCCGCTCTGCTCTGCTCTGCCCTCGTGACACCCCGTCTGGAGTAATGCGTCCAGCTCTGGGGCCCCCGGCTCAGGAGAGCTGGGGAGATTTTGGTGAGAGGCCAGAGCAGGGCCACGGCGATGATCCTACAAACACAAGCTGACGGAGCTGTGCCTGTCCGGTCTGGAGAAGACAAAGCACCAGGGAGACCACGTTACAGCCTGCCAGTACTTACAGGGGCGTTATAGACAGGAGGGAAATCAACTTTTCATACGGGTAGATAGCGATAGAACACGGCTTTAAAATAGAAGAGTTTAAGATCAGATGCCAGGGGGAGACGGAGGTGAGGCACTGGCACACGATGCCCAGACAGATTCTGGATCCCCCATTACCAGAGGTGTTCGAGGCCAGGCTGGATGCAGCACTGGGAAGCTTGCCCTACAGCTTGAGTTTCGCGGTTGGCAACCGCGCCCTCGGCAGCGAGTGGGAACAACATGACCTCCGAGGCCCCTTCCAACTCAAGCCATTCCATGACACAAAGGGGGCCTACGGGACACCTGCAGCGGGAACCATAAACACGGACTGCAACGGCAGGACAGGGGGCAATGACTTTCAACTGAGGGAGAGAGAGAGAGAGAGAGAGAGAGAGAGAGAGGAGGTTCACACTAGACATCAGCAAGAGGCTTCGTCCTCTCAGGGGGGTGGGGCACAGGAAAAGGTCGCCCACAGAAACTGAGGACGCCCCAACACTCGAGGCCTCTAACGTCAGGCTGGAGGGCGCTTTGGGCAACCCGCTCTAGCGCAAGGCAGCCCTACTCACGGAAAGAGGGTTGCATTGAAGCGGATGCTACTTGAGGTTCCCTTCCAACCCAAACCACCCTCTCATTCTATCATCTCCTCAAGCCTCCCCATCCTCAATAGGTGCTTCATAACTACGTCAGGGGGCTCAGGCTCACCTCCCTAAGTTCTCTGGGGACTCCTCCTGGACAGTGACAAACCTCTGGCCTTCCCAATGTAAGATCCTTGCCTTACAACTATCCGCCTGCTGGTACATTTCCTCCTTCTCAACAGATGCCACAGGAAGCAAGGAAAAGGAAAGACGATGGAGGAAGGAGACGCGGCGCCTGAGCAGCACCACAGACGCAGTACCCGCTCGGAAGGAGAGCTTCCCTTTCTCCTTCCTCCCCAAGCACAAGCCTTTTCTACATATCCCCGGCAGCCTCCAACACAGGCGGCGCTGCCTACGCCGACCACAACAGCACCCGACCCAGAGTTCCTCACGCCACCGGAAACTACCCAAGGTTCTTCCAACACGCTTCCCTTTCCAATGCTTTGTAAGAAACAAACACAGAAAGCAAGCCACGGGCAGCACACATCTCACTCAAGTCGAAAGACCAAGACCCATTACAGCATTAGGGCGTTACGTAAGAAAAGCAGAGTTGAACAGGAAGAGGGATTTCACTCAAGGATACCCCAGAGCTCTCGCTGCAGCCCTAAGAGAACGGATGAAAAAAGATATCTGCAGAACAGCTGACCCAGAGGATTCCGCCCCACCACTTTCACATCCCTCTTCCAACCCTTGCAGCAAGCCACCCCAAAACACACCGCCGGACAAGCCACCAACAGCCCCACACGCAGCCAAGCCATTTGCTCCCAGACCACAAAAACCAATAGCCAAAAGTGAAAGCCACAGACAAAATCTCTCGGCAACAGGAAAGCGAGGAAGGGAAAGATGACACGCCACATAAAGCCGGCACCGCGGCAGCGCACACACCACTGCCACCACCCAGCCCCACCAGGCTCCTGCCCAGCACAACGCCAGTCCCACCATGGCTGCGCCTGCACGCCCACAGCACCCGCGGGGGTACGGCATCCTGCTGCTCACTCTTCTTATGAAAGCACTCGCCGCCAGCGCCTCCGTCTGCAACCACCTTCGCCCCCAGGATGCCACCTTCTCTCGCGACAGCCTCCAGCTTCTCCGGGACATGGATCCCAGCCCACCCCAGCCGTGCCCGCAGCACAACGCGCCATGCTCCTTCAACGACACCATCCTGGACACCAACAACACCCGGCAAGCCGACAAAACCACCCACGACATTCTCCAGCACCTCTTCAAAATACTCAGCGGCCCCAGCACGCCAGCCCACTGGATCGACAGCCAACGCCAAAGCCTCCTCAACCAGATCCAGCGGTACGCCCACCACCTCGAGCAATGCTTGGCGGACAGCGGCACGCGCTCCCGGACACGGTGGCCTCGCAACCTTCACCTCACCATCAACAAACACTTCAGCTGCCTCCACGCCTTCCTCCACGACAACGATTACAGCGCCTGCGCCTGGGACCACGTCCGCCTACGAGCTCGTGCCTGGTTCCTGCACATCCATGACCTCGTGGGCAACACGCGCACCTAGCCCCAAGCGCACCTCCCACCCTCCTCCTACTTATCTAACTTATCTATTTATACAAACAGCTATTTATTCGTCTATTTATTCTTCTATTTATTCAGA
Source organism: Phasianus colchicus (assembly GCF_987193195.1). NCBI lineage: Eukaryota > Metazoa > Chordata > Aves > Galliformes > Phasianidae > Phasianus > Phasianus colchicus. The sequence goes on along the minus strand of NC_143476.1, from coordinate 84,539,258 downwards.
CAAAATAAAGCTCTCCTTTTCAAAACTGCCTGCGAGTGCCTCCTTTCGCTCAATCGCAGAAGCCCCTGTCGGGGGCAACCAACCCTGGGATTCTCACACACAGCTTTGAGAACTCTGGTACCCGCTTACTTCTTCCTTAAACCCTGCAGGTGCAGGGAGATCCACCAGTTCGGCACAAAAAGCACACAAAGGAGGGACACCTGCGGCAGCAGGACCATCCGGCTTTGACTAACAAAGTTGAAGGAATAAGCCGATAATCACTTTCAGCACAGAAGCTTGATGGCCACAGCGGTACCGCGGCGACGGGCAAAAGCAGCCCTACAGTTAACTCCAGTCTTGAGTACGGTGATGAAGAACGCAAAGGCGGCGTATGACTGCAGTGGTCGACTCTTCACGCAAATCCTGTCAAACGTCACCCCGCAGACAGAGAGAAACCCACAAGCTTCAGCTTCTAAGGGGAAGGGAAGCACAGCGATCTGGGGGAAGCAGAGAAGAGAAAGGTAGGGAGAAGGAAGGAGACAGGAGAGCTAAGAGTCGGGAAGCTACAGTCATCTTACTCCACCATGACGGGGCACCTTCTCGGCAACCACTCCGCCTCACCTCGGGGTGGAGGACACTGGGACAGCATGGCTTGGAGTACCGCTACGTCTTAGTGCCAGCCTGGGACAGAACTGTTTTCTTCAGAGCGCCTGATACCATGCGCTCTTTTGGTTCTAAGAGAAAAACAGTGCTGACAACACACCAACGCTTATTCTTGCTGCTAAGCGGTGCTGCACACAGCCAAGGCCATTCTCAGCAAAAGGCCCAAGGAGCAAGGGGGGACGACCACAATTACGACAGCTGACTTCAACTGGCCCAAAGGGGTATTCCCTACCATATGACACCAAGCGGAAGGAGTTCTGAGGAGGGTGGCAGATCAACTCGCTCCTCCTTCCGCTCCTCACCTGGTTGCAAAGCAGCTCTCCGTCCAATCAGAAAAGTCACGGCTGTCAGGCAAAGTCCCCCGTGACTGCAAAAAGGGAAACATCACTCCCCGTTTTAAAAAAGGCAGGCAGGAAGACGCGGGGAGCTACTGGCCGGTGAGCCTCACCTCTAGGCCTAGGAAGATCACCGAGCAGATGTGCCAGGAACAGAGGGACCAGCAGGCGATCCGAGACAGCCCGCACAGCTTCACCAAGGGCAGATCGTGCCTGACTAACTGACTGGCCTCCTACGATGGAGTGACTGCATCGGTGCCCAAAGAGAAGGCAACCATCGATGCCATCGATAAGGACTTTCTGCAAGGCTTGCACCACCCCCATGTCATAAATTGGAGAGACGTGGGTTCAAACAGTGCACTATTCCGTGGATGAGGAACTGGTTGCATGCTCGCGGCCCGAGGGCTGCGGTCAAGGCTCTACGCCCACGTGGAGGCCGGACACGAGTGGTGTCTCCCAGGCTGCGACTCGGGGCCACTGCTCTTCAATATCTTGAACAGCAACACTGGTGATGGGATCGACTGCACCCTCAGCAAGTTTGCAGGCTTCACGCATCAAGCTGAGTGGTGCAGCTGATATGGCAGAAGGAAGGGATGCCATCCAAAGGGACCTTGACAAATTCAAACCCACCTGGGCCCATGTAAACCCAAGGACGTTCAACAAAGTCAAGTGCAAGGTGCTGTACTTGGGCGGGGACAACGCCAAACACGCATACAGCATGGGAGAACAACTCTTTGAGGGCAGCCCTGCCATTTTAGGGGTTGAGGGGTCCTGGCAGACAAAGAACTTAACATGAGCTAGCAGCGTGCACCTGCAGCCCCCAAGGCCGACCGCACACTGGTCTGCATCGAGAGGAGAGGCCAGCAGGGAGAGGGAGGCGACTGTCCCCCATCCCCGCTCTGCTCTGCTCTGCCCTCGTGACACCCCGTCTGGAGTAATGCGTCCAGCTCTGGGGCCCCCGGCTCAGGAGAGCTGGGGAGATTTTGGTGAGAGGCCAGAGCAGGGCCACGGCGATGATCCTACAAACACAAGCTGACGGAGCTGTGCCTGTCCGGTCTGGAGAAGACAAAGCACCAGGGAGACCACGTTACAGCCTGCCAGTACTTACAGGGGCGTTATAGACAGGAGGGAAATCAACTTTTCATACGGGTAGATAGCGATAGAACACGGCTTTAAAATAGAAGAGTTTAAGATCAGATGCCAGGGGGAGACGGAGGTGAGGCACTGGCACACGATGCCCAGACAGATTCTGGATCCCCCATTACCAGAGGTGTTCGAGGCCAGGCTGGATGCAGCACTGGGAAGCTTGCCCTACAGCTTGAGTTTCGCGGTTGGCAACCGCGCCCTCGGCAGCGAGTGGGAACAACATGACCTCCGAGGCCCCTTCCAACTCAAGCCATTCCATGACACAAAGGGGGCCTACGGGACACCTGCAGCGGGAACCATAAACACGGACTGCAACGGCAGGACAGGGGGCAATGACTTTCAACTGAGGGAGAGAGAGAGAGAGAGAGAGAGAGAGAGGAGGTTCACACTAGACATCAGCAAGAGGCTTCGTCCTCTCAGGGGGGTGGGGCACAGGAAAAGGTCGCCCACAGAAACTGAGGACGCCCCAACACTCGAGGCCTCTAACGTCAGGCTGGAGGGCGCTTTGGGCAACCCGCTCTAGCGCAAGGCAGCCCTACTCACGGAAAGAGGGTTGCATTGAAGCGGATGCTACTTGAGGTTCCCTTCCAACCCAAACCACCCTCTCATTCTATCATCTCCTCAAGCCTCCCCATCCTCAATAGGTGCTTCATAACTACGCCAGGGGGCTCAGGCTCACCTCCCTAAGTTCTCTGGGGACTCCTCCTGGACAGTGACAAACCTCTGGCCTTCCCAATGTAAGATCCTTGCCTTACAACTATCCGCCTGCTGGTACATTTCCTCCTTCTCAACAGATGCCACAGGAAGCAAGGAAAAGGAAAGACGATGGAGGAAGGAGACGCGGCGCCTGAGCAGCACCACAGACGCAGTACCCGCTCGGAAGGAGAGCTTCCCTTTCTCCTTCCTCCCCAAGCACAAGCCTTTTCTACATATCCCCGGCAGCCTCCAACACAGGCGGCGCTGCCTACGCCGACCACAACAGCACCCGACCCAGAGTTCCTCACGCCACCGGAAACTACCCAAGGTTCTTCCAACACGCTTCCCTTTCCAATGCTTTGTAAGAAACAAACACAGAAAGCAAGCCACGGGCAGCACACATCTCACTCAAGTCGAAAGACCAAGACCCATTACAGCATTAGGGCGTTACGTAAGAAAAGCAGAGTTGAACAGGAAGAGGGATTTCACTCAAGGATACCCCAGAGCTCTCGCTGCAGCCCTAAGAGAACGGATGAAAAAAGATATCTGCAGAACAGCTGACCCAGGGGATTCCGCCCCACCACTTTCACATCCCTCTTCCAACCCTTGCAGCCAGCCACCCCAAAACACACCGCCGGACAAGCCACCAACAGCCCCACACGCAGCCAAGCCATTTGCTCCCAGACCACAAAAACCAATAGCCAAAAGTGAAAGCCACAGACAAAATCTCTCGGCAACAGGAAAGCGAGGAAGGGAAAGATGACACGCCACATAAAGCCGGCACCGCAGCAGCGCACACACCACTGCCACCACCCAGCCCCACCAGGCTCCTGCCCAGCACAACGCCAGTCCCACCATGGCTGCGCCTGCACGCCCACAGCACCCGCGGGGGTACGGCATCCTGCTGCTCACTCTTCTTATGAAAGCACTCGCCGCCAGCGCCTCCGTCTGCAACCACCTTCGCCCCCAGGATGCCACCTTCTCTCGCGACAGCCTCCAGCTTCTCCGGGACATGGATCCCAGCCCACCCCAGCCGTGCCCGCAGCACAACGCGCCATGCTCCTTCAACGACACCATCCTGGACACCAACAACACCCGGCAAGCCGACAAAACCACCCACGACATTCTCCAGCACCTCTTCAAAATACTCAGCGGCCCCAGCACGCCAGCCCACTGGATCGACAGCCAACGCCAAAGCCTCCTCAACCAGATCCAGCGGTACGCCCACCACCTCGAGCAATGCTTGGCGGACAGCGGCACGCGCTCCCGGACACGGTGGCCTCGCAACCTTCACCTCACCATCAACAAACACTTCAGCTGCCTCCACGCCTTCCTCCACGACAACGATTACAGCGCCTGCGCCTGGGACCACGTCCGCCTACGAGCTCGTGCCTGGTTCCTGCACATCCATGACCTCGTGGGCAACACGCGCACCTAGCCCCAAGCGCACCTCCCACCCTCCTCCTACTTATCTAACTTATCTATTTATACAAACAGCTATTTATTCGTCTATTTATTCTTCTATTTATTCAGACAAAATAAAGCTCTCCTTTTCAAAACTGCCTGCGAGTGCCTCCTTTCGCTCAATCGCAGAAGCCCCTGTCGGGGGCAACCAACCCTGGGATTCTCACACACAGCTTTGAGAACTCTGGTACCCGCTTACTTCTTCCTTAAACCCTGCAGGTGCAGGGAGATCCACCAGTTCGGCACAAAAAGCACACAAAGGAGGGACACCTGCGGCAGCAGGACCGTCCGGCTTTGACTAACAAAGTTGAAGGAATAAGCCGATAATCACTTTCAGCACAGAAGCTTGATGGCCACAGCGGTACCACGGCGACGGGCAAAAGAAGCCCTACAGTTAACTCCAGTCTTGAGTACGGTGATGAAGAACGCAAAGGCGGCGTATGACTGCAGTGGTCGACTCTTCACGCAAATCCTGTCAAACGTCACCCCGCAGACAGAGAGAAACCCACAAGCTTCAGCTTCTAAGGGGAAGGGAAGCACAGCGATCTGGGGGAAGCAGAGAAGAGAAAGGTAGGGAGAAGGAAGGAGACAGGAGAGCTAAGAGTCGGGAAGCTACAGTCATCTTACTCCACCATGATGGGGCACCTTCGCGGCAACCACTCCGCCTCACCTCGGGGTGGAGGACACTGGGACAGCATGGCTTGGAGTACCGCTACGTCTTAGTGCCAGCCTGGGACAGAACTGTTTTCTTCAGAGCGCCTGATACCATGCGCTCTTTTGGTTCTAAGAGAAAAACAGTGCTGACAACACACCAACGCTTATTCTTGCTGCTAAGCGGTGCTGCACACAGCCAAGGCCATTCTCAGCAAAAGGCCCAAGGAGCAAGGGGGGATGACCACAATTACGACAGCTGACTTCAACTGGCCCAAAGGGGTATTCCCTACCATATGACACCAAGCGGAAGGAGTTCTGAGGAGGGTGGCAGATCAACTCGCTCCTCCTTCCGCTCCTCACCTGGTTGCAAAGCAGCTCTCCGTCCAATCAGAAAAGTCACGGCTGTCAGGCAAAGTCCCCCGTGACTGCAAAAAGGGAAACATCACTCCCCGTTTTAAAAAAGGCAGGCAGGAAGACGCGGGGAGCTACTGGCCGGTGAGCCTCACCTCTAGGCCTAGGAAGACCACCGAGCAGATGTGCCAGGAACAGAGGGACCAGCAGGCGATCCGAGACAGCCCGCACAGCTTCACCAAGGGCAGATCGTGCCTGACTAACTGACTGGCCTCCTACGATGGAGTGACTGCATCGGTGCCCAAAGAGAAGGCAACCATCGATGCCATCGATAAGGACTTTCTGCAAGGCTTGCACCACCCCCATGTCATAAATTGGAGAGACGTGGGTTCAAACAGTGCACTATTCCGTGGATGAGGAACTGGTTGCATGCTCGCGGCCCGAGGGCTGCGGTCAAGGCTCTACGCCCACGTGGAGGCCGGACACGAGTGGTGTCTCCCAGGCTGCGACTCGGGGCCACTGCTCTTCAACATCTTGAACAGCAACACTGGTGATGGGATCGACTGCACCCTCAGCAAGTTTGCAGGCTTCACGCATCAAGCTGAGTGGTGCAGCTGATACGGCAGAAGGAAGGGATGCCATCCAAAGGGACCTTGACAAATTCAAACCCACCTGGGCCCATGTAAACCCAAGGACGTTCAACAAAGTCAAGTGCAAGGTGCTGTACTTGGGCGGGGACAACGCCAAACACGCATACAGCATGGGAGAACAACTCTTTGAGGACAGCCCTGCCATTTTAGGGGTTGAGGGGTCCTGGCAGACAAAGAACTTAACATGAGCTAGCAGCGTGCACCTGCAGCCCCCAAGGCCGACCGCACTCTGGTCTGCATCGAGAGGAGCGGCCAGCAGGGAGAGGGAGGCGACTGTCCCCCATCCCCGCTCTGCTCTGCCCTCGTGACACCCCGTCTGGAGTAATGCGTCCAGCTCTGGGGCCCCCGGCTCAGGAGAGCTGGGGAGATTTTGGTGAGAGGCCAGAGCAGGGCCACGGCGATGATCCTACAAACACAAGCTGACGGAGCTGTGCCTGTCCGGTCTGGAGAAGACAAAGCACCAGGGAGACCACGTTACAGCCTGCCAGTACTTACAGGGGCGTTATAGACAGGAGGGAAATCAACTTTTCATACGGGTAGATAGCGATAGAACACGGCTTTAAAATAGAAGAGTTTAAGATCAGATGCCAGGGGGAGACGGAGGTGAGGCACTGGCACACGATGCCCAGACAGATTCTGGATCCCCCATTACCAGAGGTGTTCGAGGCCAGGCTGGATGCAGCACTGGGAAGCTTGCCCTACAGCTTGAGTTTCGCGGTTGGCAACCGCGCCCTCGGCAGCGAGTGGGAACAACATGACCTCCGAGGCCCCTTCCAACTCAAGCCATTCCATGACACAAAGGGGGCCTACGGGACACCTGCAGCGGGAACCATAAACACGGACTGCAACGGCAGGACAGGGGGCAATGACTTTCAACTGAGGGGGAGAGAGAGAGAGAGAGAGAGAGAGAGAGGAGGTTCACACTAGACATCAGCAAGAGGCTTCGTCCTCTCAGGGGGGTGGGGCACAGGAAAAGGTCGCCCACAGAAACTGAGGACGCCCCAACACTCGAGGCCTCTAACGTCAGGCTGGAGGGCGCTTTGGGCAACCCGCTCTAGCGCAAGGCAGCCCTACTCACGGAAAGAGGGTTGCATTGAAGCGGATGCTACTTGAGGTTCCCTTCCAACCCAAACCACCCTCTCATTCTATCATCTCCTCAAGCCTCCCCATCCTCAATAGGTGCTTCATAACTACGTCAGGGGGCTCTGGCTCACCTCCCTAAGTTCTCTGGGGACTCCTCCTGGACAGTGACAAACCTCTGGCCTTCCCAATGTAAGATCCTTGCCTTACAACTATCCGCCTGCTGGTACATTTCCTCCTTCTCAACAGATGCCACAGGAAGCAAGGAAAAGGAAAGACGATGGAGGAAGGAGACGCGGCGCCTGAGCAGCACCACAGACGCAGTACCCGCTCGGAAGGAGAGCTTCCCTTTCTCCTTCCTCCCCAAGCACAAGCCTTTTCTACATATCCCCGGCAGCCTCCAACACAGGCGGCGCTGCCTACGCCGACCACAACAGCACCCGACCCAGAGTTCCTCACGCCACCGGAAACTACCCAAGGTTCTTCCAACACGCTTCCCTTTCCAATGCTTTGTAAGAAACAAACACAGAAAGCAAGCCACGGGCAGCACACATCTCACTCAAGTCGAAAGACCAAGACCCATTACAGCATTAGGGCGTTACGTAAGAAAAGCAGAGTTGAACAGGAAGAGGGATTTCACTCAAGGATACCCCAGAGCTCTCGCTGCAGCCCTAAGAGAACGGATGAAAAAAGATATCTGCAGAACAGCTGACCCAGAGGATTCCGCCCCACCACTTTCACATCCCTCTTCCAACCCTTGCAGCAAGCCACCCCAAAACACACCGCCGGACAAGCCACCAACAGCCCCACACGCAGCCAAGCCATTTGCTCCCAGACCACAAAAACCAATAGCCAAAAGTGAAAGCCACAGACAAAATCTCTCGGCAACAGGAAAGCGAGGAAGGGAAAGATGACACGCCACATAAAGCCGGCACCGCGGCAGCGCACACACCACTGCCACCACCCAGCCCCACCAGGCTCCTGCCCAGCACAACGCCAGTCCCACCATGGCTGCGCCTGCACGCCCACAGCACCCGCGGGGGTACGGCATCCTGCTGCTCACTCTTCTTATGAAAGCACTCGCCGCCAGCGCCTCCGTCTGCAACCACCTTCGCCCCCAGGATGCCACCTTCTCTCGCGACAGCCTCCAGCTTCTCCGGGACATGGATCCCAGCCCACCCCAGCCGTGCCCGCAGCACAACGCGCCATGCTCCTTCAACGACACCATCCTGGACACCAACAACACCCGGCAAGCCGACAAAACCACCCACGACATTCTCCAGCACCTCTTCAAAATACTCAGCGGCCCCAGCACGCCAGCCCACTGGATCGACAGCCAACGCCAAAGCCTCCTCAACCAGATCCAGCGGTACGCCCACCACCTCGAGCAATGCTTGGCGGACAGCGGCACGCGCTCCCGGACACGGTGGCCTCGCAACCTTCACCTCACCATCAACAAACACTTCAGCTGCCTCCACGCCTTCCTCCACGACAACGATTACAGCGCCTGCGCCTGGGACCACGTCCGCCTACGAGCTCGTGCCTGGTTCCTGCACATCCATGACCTCGTGGGCAACACGCGCACCTAGCCCCAAGCGCACCTCCCACCCTCCTCCTACTTATCTAACTTATCTATTTATACAAACAGCTATTTATTCGTCTATTTATTCTTCTATTTATTCAGACAAAATAAAGCTCTCCTTTTCAAAACTGCCTGCGAGTGCCTCCTTTCGCTCAATCGCAGAAGCCCCTGTCGGGGGCAACCAACCCTGGGATTCTCACACACAGCTTTGAGAACTCTGGTACCCGCTTACTTCTTCCTTAAACCCTGCAGGTGCAGGGAGATCCACCAGTTCGGCACAAAAAGCACACAAAGGAGGGACACCTGCGGCAGCAGGACCATCCGGCTTTGACTAACAAAGTTGAAGGAATAAGCCGATAATCACTTTCAGCACAGAAGCTTGATGGCCACAGCGGTACCGCGGCGACGGGCAAAAGCAGCCCTACAGTTAACTCCAGTCTTGAGTACGGTGATGAAGAACGCAAAGGCGGCGTATGACTGCAGTGGTCGACTCTTCACGCAAATCCTGTCAAACGTCACCCCGCAGACAGAGAGAAACCCACAAGCTTCAGCTTCTAAGGGGAAGGGAAGCACAGCGATCTGGGGGAAGCAGAGAAGAGAAAGGTAGGGAGAAGGAAGGAGACAGGAGAGCTAAGAGTCGGGAAGCTACAGTCATCTTACTCCACCATGACGGGGCACCTTCTCGGCAACCACTCCGCCTCACCTCGGGGTGGAGGACACTGGGACAGCATGGCTTGGAGTACCGCTACGTCTTAGTGCCAGCCTGGGACAGAACTGTTTTCTTCAGAGCGCCTGATACCATGCGCTCTTTTGGTTCTAAGAGAAAAACAGTGCTGACAACACACCAACGCTTATTCTTGCTGCTAAGCGGTGCTGCACACAGCCAAGGCCATTCTCAGCAAAAGGCCCAAGGAGCAAGGGGGGACGACCACAATTACGACAGCTGACTTCAACTGGCCCAAAGGGGTATTCCCTACCATATGACACCAAGCGGAAGGAGTTCTGAGGAGGGTGGCAGATCAACTCGCTCCTCCTTCCGCTCCTCACCTGGTTGCAAAGCAGCTCTCCGTCCAATCAGAAAAGTCACGGCTGTCAGGCAAAGTCCCCCGTGACTGCAAAAAGGGAAACATCACTCCCCGTTTTAAAAAAGGCAGGCAGGAAGACGCGGGGAGCTACTGGCCGGTGAGCCTCACCTCTAGGCCTAGGAAGATCACCGAGCAGATGTGCCAGGAACAGAGGGACCAGCAGGCGATCCGAGACAGCCCGCACAGCTTCACCAAGGGCAGATCGTGCCTGACTAACTGACTGGCCTCCTACGATGGAGTGACTGCATCGGTGCCCAAAGAGAAGGCAACCATCGATGCCATCGATAAGGACTTTCTGCAAGGCTTGCACCACCCCCATGTCATAAATTGGAGAGACGTGGGTTCAAACAGTGCACTATTCCGTGGATGAGGAACTGGTTGCATGCTCGCGGCCCGAGGGCTGCGGTCAAGGCTCTACGCCCACGTGGAGGCCGGACACGAGTGGTGTCTCCCAGGCTGCGACTCGGGGCCACTGCTCTTCAATATCTTGAACAGCAACACTGGTGATGGGATCGACTGCACCCTCAGCAAGTTTGCAGGCTTCACGCATCAAGCTGAGTGGTGCAGCTGATATGGCAGAAGGAAGGGATGCCATCCAAAGGGACCTTGACAAATTCAAACCCACCTGGGCCCATGTAAACCCAAGGACGTTCAACAAAGTCAAGTGCAAGGTGCTGTACTTGGGCGGGGACAACGCCAAACACGCATACAGCATGGGAGAACAACTCTTTGAGGGCAGCCCTGCCATTTTAGGGGTTGAGGGGTCCTGGCAGACAAAGAACTTAACATGAGCTAGCAGCGTGCACCTGCAGCCCCCAAGGCCGACCGCACACTGGTCTGCATCGAGAGGAGAGGCCAGCAGGGAGAGGGAGGCGACTGTCCCCCATCCCCGCTCTGCTCTGCTCTGCCCTCGTGACACCCCGTCTGGAGTAATGCGTCCAGCTCTGGGGCCCCCGGCTCAGGAGAGCTGGGGAGATTTTGGTGAGAGGCCAGAGCAGGGCCACGGCGATGATCCTACAAACACAAGCTGACGGAGCTGTGCCTGTCCGGTCTGGAGAAGACAAAGCACCAGGGAGACCACGTTACAGCCTGCCAGTACTTACAGGGGCGTTATAGACAGGAGGGAAATCAACTTTTCATACGGGTAGATAGCGATAGAACACGGCTTTAAAATAGAAGAGTTTAAGATCAGATGCCAGGGGGAGACGGAGGTGAGGCACTGGCACACGATGCCCAGACAGATTCTGGATCCCCCATTACCAGAGGTGTTCGAGGCCAGGCTGGATGCAGCACTGGGAAGCTTGCCCTACAGCTTGAGTTTCGCGGTTGGCAACCGCGCCCTCGGCAGCGAGTGGGAACAACATGACCTCCGAGGCCCCTTCCAACTCAAGCCATTCCATGACACAAAGGGGGCCTACGGGACACCTGCAGCGGGAACCATAAACACGGACTGCAACGGCAGGACAGGGGGCAATGACTTTCAACTGAGGGAGAGAGAGAGAGAGAGAGAGAGAGAGAGAGAGGAGGTTCACACTAGACATCAGCAAGAGGCTTCGTCCTCTCAGGGGGGTGGGGCACAGGAAAAGGTCGCCCACAGAAACTGAGGACGCCCCAACACTCGAGGCCTCTAACGTCAGGCTGGAGGGCGCTTTGGGCAACCCGCTCTAGCGCAAGGCAGCCCTACTCACGGAAAGAGGGTTGCATTGAAGCGGATGCTACTTGAGGTTCCCTTCCAACCCAAACCACCCTCTCATTCTATCATCTCCTCAAGCCTCCCCATCCTCAATAGGTGCTTCATAACTACGTCAGGGGGCTCAGGCTCACCTCCCTAAGTTCTCTGGGGACTCCTCCTGGACAGTGACAAACCTCTGGCCTTCCCAATGTAAGATCCTTGCCTTACAACTATCCGCCTGCTGGTACATTTCCTCCTTCTCAACAGATGCCACAGGAAGCAAGGAAAAGGAAAGACGATGGAGGAAGGAGACGCGGCGCCTGAGCAGCACCACAGACGCAGTACCCGCTCGGAAGGAGAGCTTCCCTTTCTCCTTCCTCCCCAAGCACAAGCCTTTTCTACATATCCCCGGCAGCCTCCAACACAGGCGGCGCTGCCTACGCCGACCACAACAGCACCCGACCCAGAGTTCCTCACGCCACCGGAAACTACCCAAGGTTCTTCCAACACGCTTCCCTTTCCAATGCTTTGTAAGAAACAAACACAGAAAGCAAGCCACGGGCAGCACACATCTCACTCAAGTCGAAAGACCAAGACCCATTACAGCATTAGGGCGTTACGTAAGAAAAGCAGAGTTGAACAGGAAGAGGGATTTCACTCAAGGATACCCCAGAGCTCTCGCTGCAGCCCTAAGAGAACGGATGAAAAAAGATATCTGCAGAACAGCTGACCCAGAGGATTCCGCCCCACCACTTTCACATCCCTCTTCCAACCCTTGCAGCCAGCCACCCCAAAACACACCGCCGGACAAGCCACCAACAGCCCCACACGCAGCCAAGCCATTTGCTCCCAGACCACAAAAACCAATAGCCAAAAGTGAAAGCCACAGACAAAATCTCTCGGCAACAGGAAAGCGAGGAAGGGAAAGATGACACGCCACATAAAGCCGGCACCGCAGCAGCGCACACACCACTGCCACCACCCAGCCCCACCAGGCTCCTGCCCAGCACAACGCCAGTCCCACCATGGCTGCGCCTGCACGCCCACAGCACCCGCGGGGGTACGGCATCCTGCTGCTCACTCTTCTTATGAAAGCACTCGCCGCCAGCGCCTCCGTCTGCAACCACCTTCGCCCCCAGGATGCCACCTTCTCTCGCGACAGCCTCCAGCTTCTCCGGGACATGGATCCCAGCCCACCCCAGCCGTGCCCGCAGCACAACGCGCCATGCTCCTTCAACGACACCATCCTGGACACCACCAACACCCGGCAAGCCGACAAAACCACCCACGACATTCTCCAGCACCTCTTCAAAATACTCAGCGGCCCCAGCACGCCAGCCCACTGGATCGACAGCCAACGCCAAAGCCTCCTCAACCAGATCCAGCGGTACGCCCACCACCTCGAGCAATGCTTGGCGGACAGCGGCACGCGCTCCCGGACACGGTGGCCTCGCAACCTTCACCTCACCATCAACAAACACTTCAGCTGCCTCCACGCCTTCCTCCACGACAACGATTACAGCGCCTGCGCCTGGGACCATGTCCGCCTACGAGCTCGTGCCTGGTTCCTGCACATCCATGACCTCGTGGGCAACACGCGCACCTAGCCCCAAGCGCACCTCCCACCCTCCTCCTACTTATCTAACTTATCTATTTATACAAACAGCTATTTATTCGTCTATTTATTCTTCTATTTATTCAGACAAAATAAAGCTCTCCTTTTCAAAACTGCCTGCGAGTGCCTCCTTTCGCTCAATCGCAGAAGCCCCTGTCGGGGGCAACCAACCCTGGGATTCTCACACACAGCTTTGAGAACTCTGGTACCCGCTTACTTCTTCCTTAAACCCTGCAGGTGCAGGGAGATCCACCAGTTCGGCACAAAAAGCACACAAAGGAGGGACACCTGCGGCAGCAGGACCGTCCGGCTTTGACTAACAAAGTTGAAGGAATAAGCCGATAATCACTTTCAGCACAGAAGCTTGATGGCCACAGCGGTACCGCGGCGACGGGCAAAAGCAGCCCTACAGTTAACTCCAGTCTTGAGTACGGTGATGAAGAACGCAAAGGCGGCGTATGACTGCAGTGGTCGACTCTTCACGCAAATCCTGTCAAACGTCACCCCGCAGACAGAGAGAAACCCACAAGCTTCAGCTTCTAAGGGGAAGGGAAGCACAGCGATCTGGGGGAAGCAGAGAAGAGAAAGGTAGGGAGAAGGAAGGAGACAGGAGAGCTAAGAGTCGGGAAGCTACAGTCATCTTACTCCACCATGATGGGGCACCTTCGCGGCAACCACTCCGCCTCACCTCGGGGTGGAGGACACTGGGACAGCATGGCTTGGAGTACCGCTACGTCTTAGTGCCAGCCTGGGACAGAACTGTTTTCTTCAGAGCGCCTGATACCATGCGCTCTTTTGGTTCTAAGAGAAAAACAGTGCTGACAACACACCAACGCTTATTCTTGCTGCTAAGCGGTGCTGCACACAGCCAAGGCCATTCTCAGCAAAAGGCCCAAGGAGCAAGGGGGGACGACCACAATTACGACAGCTGACTTCAACTGGCCCAAAGGGGTATTCCCTACCATATGACACCAAGCGGAAGGAGTTCTGAGGAGGGTGGCAGATCAACTCGCTCCTCCTTCCGCTCCTCACCTGGTTGCAAAGCAGCTCTCCGTCCAATCAGAAAAGTCACGGCTGTCAGGCAAAGTCCCCCGTGACTGCAAAAAGGGAAACATCACTCCCCGTTTTAAAAAAGGCAGGCAGGAAGACGCGGGGAGCTACTGGCCGGTGAGCCTCACCTCTAGGCCTAGGAAGATCACCGAGCAGATGTGCCAGGAACAGAGGGACCAGCAGGCGATCCGAGACAGCCCGCACAGCTTCACCAAGGGCAGATCGTGCCTGACTAACTGACTGGCCTCCTACGATGGAGTGACTGCATCGGTGCCCAAAGAGAAGGCAACCATCGATGCCATCGATAAGGACTTTCTGCAAGGCTTGCACCACCCCCATGTCATAAATTGGAGAGACGTGGGTTCAAACAGTGCACTATTCCGTGGATGAGGAACTGGTTGCATGCTCGCGGCCCGAGGGCTGCGGTCAAGGCTCTACGCCCACGTGGAGGCCGGACACGAGTGGTGTCTCCCAGGCTGCGACTCGGGGCCACTGCTCTTCAATATCTTGAACAGCAACACTGGTGATGGGATCGACTGCACCCTCAGCAAGTTTGCAGGCTTCACGCATCAAGCTGAGTGGTGCAGCTGATATGGCAGAAGGAAGGGATGCCATCCAAAGGGACCTTGACAAATTCAAACCCACCTGGGCCCATGTAAACCCAAGGACGTTCAACAAAGTCAAGTGCAAGGTGCTGTACTTGGGCGGGGACAACGCCAAACACGCATACAGCATGGGAGAACAACTCTTTGAGGGCAGCCCTGCCATTTTAGGGGTTGAGGGGTCCTGGCAGACAAAGAACTTAACATGAGCTAGCAGCGTGCACCTGCAGCCCCCAAGGCTGACCGCACTCTGGTCTGCATCGAGAGGAGAGGCTAGCAGGGAGAGGGAGGCGACTGTCCCCCATCCCCGCTCTGCTCTGCTCTGCCCTCGTGACACCCCGTCTGGAGTAATGCGTCCAGCTCTGGGGTCCCCGGCTCAGGAGAGCTGGGGAGATTTTGGTGAGAGGCCAGAGCAGGGCCACGGCGATGATCCTACAAACACAAGCTGACGGAGCTGTGCCTGTCCGGTCTGGAGAAGACAAAGCACCAGGGAGACCACGTTACAGCCTGCCAGTACTTACAGGGGCGTTATAGACAGGAGGGAAATCAACTTTTCATACGGGTAGATAGCGATAGAACACGGCTTTAAAATAGAAGAGTTTAAGATCAGATGCCAGGGGGAGACGGAGGTGAGGCACTGGCACACGATGCCCAGACAGATTCTGGATCCCCCATTACCAGAGGTGTTCGAGGCCAGGCTGGATGCAGCACTGGGAAGCTTGCCCTACAGCTTGAGTTTCGCGGTTGGCAACCGCGCCCTCGGCAGCGAGTGGGAACAACATGACCTCCGAGGCCCCTTCCAACTCAAGCCATTCCATGACACAAAGGGGGCCTACGGGACACCTGCAGCGGGAACCATAAACACGGACTGCAACGGCAGGACAGGGGGCAATGACTTTCAACTGAGGGAGAGAGAGAGAGAGAGAGAGAGAGAGAGAGGAGGTTCACACTAGACATCAGCAAGAGGCTTCGTCCTCTCAGGGGGGTGGGGCACAGGAAAAGGTCGCCCACAGAAACTGAGGACGCCCCAACACTCGAGGCCTCTAACGTCAGGCTGGAGGGCGCTTTGGGCAACCCGCTCTAGCGCAAGGCAGCCCTACTCACGGAAAGAGGGTTGCATTGAAGCGGATGCTACTTGAGGTTCCCTTCCAACCCAAACCACCCTCTCATTCTATCATCTCCTCAAGCCTCCCCATCCTCAATAGGTGCTTCATAACTACGTCAGGGGGCTCAGGCTCACCTCCCTAAGTTCTCTGGGGACTCCTCCTGGACAGTGACAAACCTCTGGCCTTCCCAATGTAAGATCCTTGCCTTACAACTATCCGCCTGCTGGTACATTTCCTCCTTCTCAACAGATGCCACAGGAAGCAAGGAAAAGGAAAGACGATGGAGGAAGGAGACGCGGCGCCTGAGCAGCACCACAGACGCAGTACCCGCTCGGAAGGAGAGCTTCCCTTTCTCCTTCCTCCCCAAGCACAAGCCTTTTCTACATATCCCCGGCAGCCTCCAACACAGGCGGCGCTGCCTACGCCGACCACAACAGCACCCGACCCAGAGTTCCTCACGCCACCGGAAACTACCCAAGGTTCTTCCAACACGCTTCCCTTTCCAATGCTTTGTAAGAAACAAACACAGAAAGCAAGCCACGGGCAGCACACATCTCACTCAAGTCGAAAGACCAAGACCCATTACAGCATTAGGGCGTTACGTAAGAAAAGCAGAGTTGAACAGGAAGAGGGATTTCACTCAAGGATACCCCAGAGCTCTCGCTGCAGCCCTAAGAGAACGGATGAAAAAAGATATCTGCAGAACAGCTGACCCAGAGGATTCCGCCCCACCACTTTCACATCCCTCTTCCAACCCTTGCAGCCAGCCACCCCAAAACACACCGCCGGACAAGCCACCAACAGCCCCACACGCAGCCAAGCCATTTGCTCCCAGACCACAAAAACCAATAGCCAAAAGTGAAAGCCACAGACAAAATCTCTCGGCAACAGGAAAGCGAGGAAGGGAAAGATGACACGCCACATAAAGCCGGCACCGCGGCAGCGCACACACCACTGCCACCACCCAGCCCCACCAGGCTCCTGCCCAGCACAACGCCAGTCCCACCATGGCTGCGCCTGCACGCCCACAGCACCCGCGGGGGTACGGCATCCTGCTGCTCACTCTTCTTATGAAAGCACTCGCCGCCAGCGCCTCCGTCTGCAACCACCTTCGCCCCCAGGATGCCACCTTCTCTCGCGACAGCCTCCAGCTTCTCCGGGACATGGATCCCAGCCCACCCCAGCCGTGCCCGCAGCACAACGCGCCATGCTCCTTCAACGACACCATCCTGGACACCAACAACACCCGGCAAGCCGACAAAACCACCCACGACATTCTCCAGCACCTCTTCAAAATACTCAGCGGCCCCAGCACGCCAGCCCACTGGATCGACAGCCAACGCCAAAGCCTCCTCAACCAGATCCAGCGGTACGCCCACCACCTCGAGCAATGCTTGGCGGACAGCGGCACGCGCTCCCGGACACGGTGGCCTCGCAACCTTCACCTCACCATCAACAAACACTTCAGCTGCCTCCACGCCTTCCTCCACGACAACGATTACAGCGCCTGCGCCTGGGACCACGTCCGCCTACGAGCTCGTGCCTGGTTCCTGCACATCCATGACCTCGTGGGCAACACGCGCACCTAGCCCCAAGCGCACCTCCCACCCTCCTCCTACTTATCTAACTTATCTATTTATACAAACAGCTATTTATTCGTCTATTTATTCTTCTATTTATTCAGACAAAATAAAGCTCTCCTTTTCAAAACTGCCTGCGAGTGCCTCCTTTCGCTCAATCGCAGAAGCCCCTGTCGGGGGCAACCAACCCTGGGATTCTCACACACAGCTTTGAGAACTCTGGTACCCGCTTACTTCTTCCTTAAACCCTGCAGGTGCAGGGAGATCCACCAGTTCGGCACAAAAAGCACACAAAGGAGGGACACCTGCGGCAGCAGGACCGTCCGGCTTTGACTAACAAAGTTGAAGGAATAAGCCGATAATCACTTTCAGCACAGAAGCTTGATGGCCACAGCGGTACCGCGGCGACGGGCAAAAGAAGCCCTACAGTTAACTCCAGTCTTGAGTACGGTGATGAAGAACGCAAAGGCGGCGTATGACTGCAGTAGTCGACTCTTCACGCAAATCCTGTCAAACGTCACCCCGCAGACAGAGAGAAACCCACAAGCTTCAGCTTCTAAGGGGAAGGGAAGCACAGCGATCTGGGGGAAGCAGAGAAGAGAAAGGTAGGGAGAAGGAAGGAGACAGGAGAGCTAAGAGTCGGGAAGCTACAGTCATCTTACTCCACCATGACGGGGCACCTTCTCGGCAACCACTCCGCCTCACCTCGGGGTGGAGGACACTGGGACAGCATGGCTTGGAGTACCGCTACGTCTTAGTGCCAGCCTGGGACAGAACTGTTTTCTTCAGAGCGCCTGATACCATGCGCTCTTTTGGTTCTAAGAGAAAAACAGTGCTGACAACACACCAACGCTTATTCTTGCTGCTAAGCGGTGCTGCACACAGCCAAGGCCATTCTCAGCAAAAGGCCCAAGGAGCAAGGGGGGACGACCACAATTACGACAGCTGACTTCAACTGGCCCAAAGGGGTATTCCCTACCATATGACACCAAGCGGAAGGAGTTCTGAGGAGGGTGGCAGATCAACTCGCTCCTCCTTCCGCTCCTCACCTGGTTGCAAAGCAGCTCTCCGTCCAATCAGAAAAGTCACGGCTGTCAGGCAAAGTCCCCCGTGACTGCAAAAAGGGAAACATCACTCCCCGTTTTAAAAAAGGCAGGCAGGAAGACGCGGGGAGCTACTGGCCGGTGAGCCTCACCTCTAGGCCTAGGAAGACCACCGAGCAGATGTGCCAGGAACAGAGGGACCAGCAGGCGATCTGAGACAGCCCGCACAGCTTCACCAAGGGCAGATCGTGCCTGACTAACTGACTGGCCTCCTACGATGGAGTGACTGCATCGGTGCCCAAAGAGAAGGCAACCATCGATGCCATCGATAAGGACTTTCTGCAAGGCTTGCACCACCCCCATGTCATAAATTGGAGAGACGTGGGTTCAAACAGTGCACTATTCCGTGGATGAGGAACTGGTTGCATGCTCGCGGCCCGAGGGCTGCGGTCAAGGCTCTACGCCCACGTGGAGGCCGGACACGAGTGGTGTCTCCCAGGCTGCGACTCGGGGCCACTGCTCTTCAACATCTTGAACAGCAACACTGGTGATGGGATCGACTGCACCCTCAGCAAGTTTGCAGGCTTCACGCATCAAGCTGAGTGGTGCAGCTGATACGGCAGAAGGAAGGGATGCCATCCAAAGGGACCTTGACAAATTCAAACCCACCTGGGCCCATGTAAACCCAAGGACGTTCAACAAAGTCAAGTGCAAGGTGCTGTACTTGGGCGGGGACAACGCCAAACACGCATACAGCATGGGAGAACAACTCTTTGAGGGCAGCCCTGCCATTTTAGGGGTTGAGGGGTCCTGGCAGACAAAGAACTTAACATGAGCTAGCAGCGTGCACCTGCAGCCCCCAAGGCCGACCGCACACTGGTCTGCATCGAGAGGAGCGGCCAGCAGGGAGAGGGAGGCGACTGTCCCCCATCCCCGCTCTGCTCTGCCCTCGTGACACCCCATCTGGAGTAATGCGTCCAGCTCTGGGGCCCCCGGCTCAGGAGAGCTGGGGAGATTTTGGTGAGAGGCCAGAGCAGGGCCACGGCGATGATCCTACAAACACAAGCTGACGGAGCTGTGCCTGTCCGGTCTGGAGAAGACAAAGCACAAGGGAGACCACGTTACAGCCTGCCAGTACTTACAGGGGCGTTATAGACAGGAGAGAAATCAACTTTTCATACGGGTAGATAGCGATAGAACACGGCTTTAAAATAGAAGAGTTTAAGATCAGATGCCAGGGGGAGACGGAGGTGAGGCACTGGCACACGATGCCCAGACAGATTCTGGATCCCCCATTACCAGAGGTGTTCGAGGCCAGGCTGGATACAGCACTGGGAAGCTTGCCCTACAGCTTGAGTTTCGCGGTTGGCAACCGCGCCCTCGGCAGCGAGTGGGAACAACATGACCTCCGAGGCCCCTTCCAACTCAAGCCATTCCATGACACAAAGGGGGCCTACGGGACACCTGCAGCGGGAACCATAAACACGGACTGCAACGGCAGGACAGGGGGCAATGACTTTCAACTGAGGGAGAGAGAGAGAGAGAGAGAGAGAGAGAGAGAGGAGGTTCACACTAGACATCAGCAAGAGGCTTCGTCCTCTCAGGGGGGTGGGGCACAGGAAAAGGTCGCCCACAGAAACTGAGGACGCCCCAACACTCGAGGCCTCTAACGTCAGGCTGGAGGGCGCTTTGGGCAACCCGCTCTAGCGCAAGGCAGCCCTACTCACAGAAAGAGGGTTGCATTGAAGCGGATGCTACTTGAGGTTCCCTTCCAACCCAAACCACCCTCTCATTCTATCATCTCCTCAAGCCTCCCCATCCTCAATAGGTGCTTCATAACTACGTCAGGGGGCTCAGGCTCACCTCCCTAAGTTCTCTGGGGACTCCTCCTGGACAGTGACAAACCTCTGGCCTTCCCAATGTAAGATCCTTGCCTTACAACTATCCGCCTGCTGGTACATTTCCTCCTTCTCAACAGATGCCACAGGAAGCAAGGAAAAGGAAAGACGATGGAGGAAGGAGACGCGGCGCCTGAGCAGCACCACAGACGCAGTACCCGCTCGGAAGGAGAGCTTCCCTTTCTCCTTCCTCCCCAAGCACAAGCCTTTTCTACATATCCCCGGCAGCCTCCAACACAGGCGGCGCTGCCTACGCCGACCACAACAGCACCCGACCCAGAGTTCCTCACGCCACCGGAAACTACCCAAGGTTCTTCCAACACGCTTCCCTTTCCAATGCTTTGTAAGAAACAAACACAGAAAGCAAGCCACGGGCAGCACACATCTCACTCAAGTCGAAAGACCAAGACCCATTACAGCATTAGGGCGTTACGTAAGAAAAGCAGAGTTGAACAGGAAGAGGGATTTCACTCAAGGATACCCCAGAGCTCTCGCTGCAGCCCTAAGAGAACGGATGAAAAAAGATATCTGCAGAACAGCTGACCCAGAGGATTCAGCCCCACCACTTTCACATCCCTCTTCCAACCCTTGCAGCCAGCCACCCCAAAACACACCGCCGGACAAGCCACCAACAGCCCCACACGCAGCCAAGCCATTTGCTCCCAGACCACAAAAACCAATAGCCAAAAGTGAAAGCCACAGACAAAATCTCTCAGCAACAGGAAAGCGAGGAAGGGAAAGATGACACGCCACATAAAGCCGGCACCGCGGCAGCACACACACCACTGCCACCACCCAGCCCCACCAGGCTCCTGCCCAGCACAACGCCAGTCCCACCATGGCTGCGCCTGCACGCCCACAGCACCCGCGGGGGTACGGCATCCTGCTGCTCACTCTTCTTATGAAAGCACTCGCCGCCAGCGCCTCCGTCTGCAACCACCTTCGCCCCCAGGATGCCACCTTCTCTCGCGACAGCCTCCAGCTTCTCCGGGACATGGATCCCAGCCCACCCCAGCCGTGCCCGCAGCACAACGCGCCATGCTCCTTCAACGACACCATCCTGGACACCAACAACACCCGGCAAGCCGACAAAACCACCCACGACATTCTCCAGCACCTCTTCAAAATACTCAGCGGCCCCAGCACGCCAGCCCACTGGATCGACAGCCAACGCCAAAGCCTCCTCAACCAGATCCAGCGGTACGCCCACCACCTCAAGCAATGCTTGGCGGACAGCGGCACGCGCTCCCGGACACGGTGGCCTCGCAACCTTCACCTCACCATCAACAAACACTTCAGCTGCCTCCACGCCTTCCTCCACGACAACGATTACAGCGCCTGCGCCTGGGACCACGTCCGCCTACGAGCTCGTGCCTGGTTCCTGCACATCCATGACCTCGTGGGCAACACGTGCACCTAGCCCCAAGCGCACCTCCCACCCTCCTCCTATTTATCTATTTATTCAACTATTTATGCAATTATTTATCTATTTATTTAACTTAACATTGGACTAAAGTACACTTTTTGTAAAAATAAATCGAGAGGAGCGGCCAGCAGGGAGAGGGAGGCGACTGTCCCCCATCCCCGCTCTGCTCTGCTCTGCCCTCGTGACACCCCGTCTGGAGTAATGCGTCCAGCTCTGGGGCCCCCGGCTCAGGAGAGCTGGGGAGATTTTGGTGAGAGGCCAGAGCAGGGCCACGGCGATGATCCTACAAACACAAGCTGACGGAGCTGTGCCTGTCCGGTCTGGAGAAGACAAAGCACCAGGGAGACCACGTTACAGCCTGCCAGTACTTACAGGGGCGTTATAGACAGGAGGGAAATCAACTTTTCATACGGGTAGATAGCGATAGAACACGGCTTTAAAATAGAAGAGTTTAAGATCAGATGCCAGGGGGAGACGGAGGTGAGGCACTGGCACACGATGCCCAGACAGATTCTGGATCCCCCATTACCAGAGGTGTTCGAGGCCAGGCTGGATGCAGCACTGGGAAGCTTGCCCTACAGCTTGAGTTTCGCGGTTGGCAACCGCGCCCTCGGCAGCGAGTGGGAACGACATGACCTCCGAGGCCCCTTCCAACTCAAGCCATTCCATGACACAAAGGGGGCCTACGGGACACCTGCAGCGGGAACCATAAACATGGACTGCAACGGCAGGACAGGGGGCAATGACTTTCAACTGAGAGAGAGAGAGAGAGAGAGAGAGAGAGAGAGAGAGGAGGTTCAGACTAGACATCAGCAAGAGGCTTCGTCCTCTCAGGGGGGTGGGGCACAGGAAAAGGTCGCCCACAGAAACTGAGGACGCCCCAACACTCGAAGCCTCTAACAGGCTCTCAGGCTGGAGGGCGCTTTGGGCAACCCACTCTAGCGCAAGGCAGCCCTACTCACGGAAAGAGGGTTGCATTGAAGCGGATGCTACTTGAGGTTCCCTTCCAACCCAAACCACCCTCTCATTCTATCATCTCCTCAAGCCTCCGTCTGCAACCACCTTCGCCCCCATGATGCCACCTTCTCTCGCATCAGCCTCCAGCTTCTCCGGGACATGCTGTAGAAAATCAAGGCCTTTCTCTGGATGTGCTCTGCTGTTAGTGCACTCTAGTCCAGGGCAGTGATTATAACTCCTGCAGTATGGCCTCCATTGGCATGCTTTTTCAGATACCTTTATTCTTCCTTAAGATCTACACATAGTGAGCCACTGTTTCTACTCTTTGTACCCTTCAGCACCTCTTCTAATTCTTCAGCTGTCCCAACAATCCAGCCCAGTGTAGTTTCAATCCATTTCAAGAACTTCTCATCCACACTGATTATTTCTTTCATCACCTCAAGCAATGCTTGACTGATAACCTGCTCCCAGACTCGTTGCCCCTGCCTCCTTCACTTCGGTATCAACAATTATTTCAGATATATCCAGAATTTCCTCCTGCACAACTTCTACAGTGCTTGCACCTGGGACCATGTTTGTCTATATGCTCGTGCCTGCTTTTAACGCATGGATATACTGCCATGTGAGACGAAACGTTTTGCTCCTCACTGAGCCTCGTCCAAACATCTCAATATCGAATGACCATCCTCATTCCACAGCAATGGCCACTCAGGGAGAGAAACCAGCTACAGCTTGGGCTGGGTCAGCCCAGTACTGCTCGCTCAGCCTTACTCGAGCCAAGGGCCACAGCTAAAGGGAGACAGGCATGACTGAGCCCAACCCCTTGGCACCATGTCAAGGGCTGAGCCTGGCTATGGCATAGCCCATTCTGCCACCATTCCTGGCCCACACCACAGCCCGAACTTGTTTGGAATGGAAGGAGGAAGTCTTTGCCTTGAAAGACAGTGAGGAGATCGATTGATGGCAATGGGAAGAGGAGGAGCAGTTATTAACTGCATTAATATGTAAGGGCATATAAGTGCATTATGGAGGCTGTCTGTAGTGCCCCTCATGGAGGGGGAAGGTCCCAGTGGACTACGTATGACTCATGCAGGTCAACATGTATTTATCACATTATTTATTTATTTATTATTTAATTTATTTGTATTTATTTGTTCCTTTGTTTATTCACTTTTTTTTTTTTTTCCAGAAATAAAGTCTATGTTAAAAAGAAAGACGAGGAGAGGCACTTATCCTGCACATATGCCACAAGGCAGGTTTTTTTTCAGGCAGGCCTCTTGCTGTATGCACACTTAAGGGTCCTTTATTCACCAGCACCTCTGAACTGCCCAGCACTATCACGGACCATGGGGTTGCCATGGTCTGGCACACCTCTTCAGTCACCAAGCCCAAGGGCATCTCCCACGTACGCTAGATCCTGGCAGTGCAAGTCCACTGTAGTAATATGATGTTTTCCCCATGAACTCTGCTTCTGCCAGCACTCAACCACTCTCACCACTCCTCTCTCACTACCAAGGTGTGAAAGCCACCTTCAACACCCTCTGAAACCATCAGTCTAGTACTGCCAGCTTCTCAGCAACATCCTGGGGCTGCTTGGGGCTTACCAGGGATGCATGGACAAAAAGCATATAAAAAGAAAGGGGGGGGATCAACCGTAGCCTGTCAAGATTCAACAAAGAGCTGCACACTGATGCTAATAACTCCATGCAGGAAGCAGTGAAAAATAATGAAAAAAAATAAAGATCCCCAGGGCCTACCCATTGCTCACCTACCACCACCACTACTTTGAACTTCTACATCCCAACAGACCCTTCAAAAGAGCAACATCCTCTGTACAGCACTACCCAAGACACCCTAACCCAGCCAGCTCACACGGACACAGAGTACCACACAAAGTTAACTGACCACAAATCATCTCACTGGCTTCTTCTTCACCCTTTGACCATCACCACAAAAAACACTTCCTTCAGGTACTATGCCCACCACAAGAAACCCAGAATGAGACAACACCGAGACCCAATAACTCTGGCCTCCTGAAAAAGTCCAAGAGGCTGTTCCCTGTGCTCAAACCACCTCCATGTCACCACTGTGAAGACAATGCTCTGTGCTAAAGCAAGACACACCCCTTACAGTTAGGAAGTGAGGAAACAAGTTGGATCTCAGCAACTACAGGAAAGCACAAACAAGTTTTTAGAATGTGCAGGGAGAAAATTAAAAAGGCAAAGCCCAACTTGACCACTGCAGTAAAAGAGAACAAAAAAAAAAAAAATTATTTTTTTTTTTTTACAAATATACTAACAGTAAGAGGAGGGGTAAGGAGAATCTCCATCCTTTACAGGACACAGTAGGGAACGTTACCACTGAGGATAAAGAAAAGGCTGAGGTTCTCAATGTCTTCTTTGCATCTGTCTTTCAAAGTCAGACCAGTTATCCTTGGGGTACTCTATCTTCTTACCTGAAAATATTGTATGGAGAGCAGAAAAAACTCTTGATGATTCAGGTGGAAAGAGACGTACTACTCCACTTGGACTGACACAAGTCCATGGGGATGGACTGAATCCACTTTAGGGTGCTGAGGGAGCTGGAGGAAGTGATTGCCAAGCCACTCACCACCATCTGTCAGCGTTCCTTGTCAACTGGAGAGGTCCTATAGAATTGGAGGCTTGCCATTGTGACTCCCATCTGCAAGAAGGGTCTTAAAGATCTGAGGAACTACAGGCCTGTCAGCCTGACCTCAGTGCCAGGAAAGGTTATGGAGCAGATCATCTCGAGGGAGATCACACAGCATGTGTAGGATAACCAGAAGATCAGGCTCAGCCAGCATGGGTTCATGAAAAGCAGATCGTGCTTGACCGACATGATCTCATTCTGTGATCAAGTGACCCACCTGGTGAATGAGAGGAAGACTACTGATGATGTAGTCTACCTAGACTTCAGCAAAGCCTTTGACATCGTCTCTCACAGTATTCTCCTGGGGAGGCTAGCAGCCCATGGCTTGGACAGGTACACTCTCCGCTGGGTAAAAAACTGGCTGGATGGCCATGAGTGATGCTCCCCAGGGGTCAGTACTGGGGCCATTCCTATTCAATATCTTTACTAATGACTTGGAAAAAGGCACTGAGTGCACCCTCAGTTTGGATATTACACCAGGTTGGCTGGAAGCATTGATTTGCCTGGGTATAGGAAGGCCCTACAGAGCAATCTGGACAGACAGGATAGTTGGGCTGAATCCAATGTGATGAAGTTCAACAAGGCCAAGTACTGGGTCCTGCACTTCGGCCACAACAACCCCAGGCAATGCTACAGGCTTGGAGCAGAGTGACTGGAAGGCTGTGTAGAGGAAACACATCTGGGGTATTGGTCAACACTCAGATGAACATTAGCCAGCAGTGTGCCCAGGAGGCCAAGAAGGCCAATGGCATCCAGGCTTGTATCAGAATTAGTGTCATCAGCAGGAGCAGGGAAGTGATCATCTCCTGTACACAGCCCTGGTGAGGCCACCTCTTGAGCACTGTGTTCAGTTATGGGCACCTCGCTACAAAAAAAAGTCATCAAGACCCTGGAGCATGTTCAGAGAAAGGCAGTAAAGCTGGTAAGAGGTCTGGAGCACGAGTCTTATGAGAAGCAGCTGAGGGAGCTGGCCTTGTTCAGTCTGGAGAAGAGGAGGCTCAGGAGTGACTATCACTCTCTATATCTACTTGATGGAAAGCTGTGGTGAGGTGGAGGTTGGCCTCTTGCCCCCCGTGTAACTAGTGACAGGATTAGAGGGAATGGTCTCAAATTGCACCAGGGGAGAGATTCAGGATGGACAATAGGAAATACTTCTCTGAGAAAGTGGTCAGGTGCTGGAATGAGTATGCCCAGGGAGGTGGTGGACTCACAATCCCTGGAGGTTTTCAGGAAGTGTTTAGATGTTGTACTGGGGGATGTGATTTAGTGGGAAACATTGGTGATGGGTGGATGGTTGGATTGCATGACCTTGGAGGTCTTTTCCAACCCTGGTGATTCTATGATTCTAATACACTCAGCATCACAGCATGAGGCAGCGCTCAGAGATGTGGATGTCCCATTCCTGGAGACATTCAAGGTCAGGTTGGACCAGGCTCGGAGCAATCTGGTCTAGCTGCAGATGTCCCTGGTTCTCCCTGCGGGGGCAATGGTTTAGAAGACCTTTAAAGGTCTCATCCAACTCAAACTATTCTGTGATTCCACACACCTAGGACCTCACTGATTCCCTTTTCTGAGGTAGATGAAGAGACCCATACCTCCTCAGAAGATAACAGCAGAAGACGAGAGAAACGCAGAATATTCTAACTTGAATTTCAAATTTTCTAAACTTTTGATAAACTAAAGTGATAAAATTATTGAATTTACCAAGAATACAATTCAACACCCAAGGAGGGATTGGGAAGGTTGAGGGATGTCCATTCTTGCGGACAGACAAAAGTGTCACTTAACAAGGTGTTCAGAAAACTCTGGCAAAACTACCCTTCATACCAGATTGCAATGAGAACTCTCAGAAAAGAGCTCTTTCACAATATAACACTGCAAAAATTTCAAAACATGAAAAGCTGCTCTGACTCATTAAAAACACAGAAATAGAGAAACACAGAAGTTCCAGTACTATCAGACAACTACAAAGCAAACATTCAATTCACACTGCAAGAAAACAAAAAAAACTGAGAACATAAAGTTGTTCACAACAAAACTTTGCTTTTTTTCCCCCCCCTTCAACACAGCACATGAAGACAATGACATTTGCATGGCTCTACAGCTATCAAGGCACAAGAGCTCAGAGAAGATTTCCATTCACGTATCTTTAGAGTTCAAAGAAAGAAAAGGGAAGAGTAAATATCAAGAAATCTCCATCAGTCAAAATATTAAAAAAGAAACAAAAAAGCCAACTTGTTTAAAGATCAGTTGAATAGGAGAGCTCCGAATTGATGAGAAATGTATCAAACCCAAATTGTTAAAAATGTAATAAGAAATGATGCACTGATATAGAAGCATGACAAAAATTGAATACGCAAAACTTACAAACATTATTACATAACATCAAAAAAGACACTTGAGCAGGACTGGAAATCTCAGTGGAAGAAGAAAAACACCAGAACTTTCAGAGGAAGCAAAAAACTAAACAACACATCCACAGCACAGATGCAACAAAAGCCGATAACAAAGCCCCAATCCCACAAACGCACTTCCTTGCAAACCACATGAAACCAACAGCCAAAAACGAAAACCACAGACAGAAACTCTTGGCAACAGGAAAGCGAGGAAGGGAAAGATGACACGCCACATAAAGCTGGCACCGCAATACCACTGCCACCACCCAGCCCCACCAGGCTCCTGCCCAGCACAACGCCAGTCCCACCATGGCTGCGCCTGCACGCCCACAGCACCCGCGGGGGTACGGCATCCTGCTGCTCACTCTTCTTATGAAAGCACTCGCCGCCAGCGCCTCCGTCTGCAACCACCTTCGCCCCCAGGATGCCACCTTCTCTCGCGACAGCCTCCAGCTTCTCCGGGACATGGATCCCAGCCCACCCCAGCCGTGCCCGCAGCACAACGCGCCATGCTCCTTCAACGACACCATCCTGGACACCAACAACACCCGGCAAGCCGACAAAACCACCCACGACATTCTCCAGCACCTCTTCAAAATACTCAGCGGCCCCAGCACGCCAGCCCACTGGATCGACAGCCAACGCCAAAGCCTCCTCAACCAGATCCAGCGGTACGCCCACCACCTCGAGCAATGCTTGGCGGACAGCGGCACGCGCTCCCGGACACGGTGGCCTCGCAACCTTCACCTCACCATCAACAAACACTTCAGCTGCCTCCACGCCTTCCTCCACGACAACGATTACAGCGCCTGCGCCTGGGACCACGTCCGCCTACGAGCTCGTGCCTGGTTCCTGCACATCCATGACCTCGTGGGCAACACGTGCACCTAGCCCCAAGCGCACCTCCCACCCTCCTCCTATTTATCTATTTATTCAACTATTTATGCAATTATTTATCTATTTATTTAACTTAACATTGGACTAAAGTACACTTTTTGTAAAAATAAATAAACAAACTAATGCTTTTAGCTCTTCTTTTGCTCAATCACAAGTACCTTTTAGGGGCAACCTACACAAGGCCACTTTACTAATAATCAAGAGCCAAAAGTGAAAACTACAAACAGATACTCAGTTCAAGCCTCACCACACACTACCTACACCCCACACCTTTACCACAACATCCGTAATCTGACACAGCCATACACCAACAGCAGTTCCACTAACATGAGCTTACCCAAACTCTCCCCTTTACTCATCACACAGAAACACTGCTAAGAGCTGCCAAAAACCTTTTGGCCATAGCTACTCATCACCTTATTATTTAACTGAATCTATTTGCTTGCATCATATTTTTCTTCTGTTAGGTATTTATAGGATGTAAATAAAAAAACCTTTTTTAAGACATTTGCCAGTAGTTTTTCTATGAGAATCAATAAAGCATCACTGGAGGGAATAAACCTTCATATGTCGTGTACTCACCCACCCACTCACCCACCTCCACAATGCCTCAGGAGATCCCCAGATTCTTGTCTGTGCACAGGCTCCTGCAAGGATGGACATTCTTCCATACGTTTAAGGCCAATCCTCATCTCCTGTCTGCCATTAACTTGCTAAGAATATGCCAAGGCACTGGGTAGGTCTGCCAAAGATTCTGCACATCCACTGAGTATTCATCCCTATCTTCTTACTTTGTTAACTATTGTGCATATAAATTAGGACATTTTTCCTAAAATGTTTGGACATTCATTTTATTCAAGTCACATGTTTAACAGGCGTAGCAGTGAAATGCTCAGGCAAGTGTGCCTTCATACATTCCCAGCACAAGTCTTATTCTCTGCATCAAACCAACGCTTGCAGCCAGGAGCAGCTTAGTTTGTACTACGTAAGTGCTGTCCTGACTCAAAAGGAGCCTCAGAGATGAGCTCTCACAGCTGTGACATATGTAGTTCCATTGCTTATCAACAAAGCAATCCCAAAAAGATAAGAACAGTCTCTTTCTGAACACACAAACTTGAGATTTGGCCAGCCTGAAGATTGAAAAAATCATTCAGAAGTTACAGCAGCCTATCCAGCAACCACATTTACTCCCTGATGCTCAATTTGTTTAACTCCTTTAGCACTTGTCAAGAACTGAAGCTTGAAGTACCAGTTCCCATCTTCATGGGAAGATACTCCTTTAACTGTATCTTCTGCCTTTTATAGGTGAAAGTAAGCTACACCATCTTTCTGACACAAATGGAAAAGTAAAGATGAAGCAGGACACAAGCATGCTCCCTCCTACCAGCAACAGCAGCCAGAGGCTCAGATATGGGCTTGCAGCAGCATACATCTTTGCATTACAGTAGCACCAGGTGCCCACACTGACCACAATCTTGCGAAGTCCACAGCTCTTGCACCTCCTGCTGACCTGTTCTGTGCACACTGCTGAGCTCAGGCCACAGTTAGTGTTTGCTCTCGTCTCACATTTTTTACCCGCAGTGTGCCAGAGTAATCCTTCTCACATTTCCAAGACTTTTTGTTCACTGTCTTACATGAACTCAAGTCACCACATACATGTCACTGCAGTTCTCTTTTGTGAAGAGAGCATCTGTTTTAGAATCATAAACCTACTTCTAGCATGTTCTGCAGCACAACTTTCATTATTGGTAGTTTTTTTTTTTTTAATTATTTTTATCCAAGCATGTTCTTGCTTGTGCCTGCTGCCCATTTCTTTACCTCACATTCATCAATTTTTTTTTTAAACTTCCACAGGGTTGTCCGTGCTTTAATACTACTGCTCTTATTACCCTATTTCATTGCAGGATCTCTCATTTAATACCTCCCATCTCACTCTCCATGACATATTTGCTCCATTTTCCTAGCTATCTTGCAACTTCTTTCCAGAACTGGTATCAGGTTGCCACGTTTTCATTTAGCTAGGTCTTTCCCTTTATCTCAACATGGAGTTATTCACTCACTCTGCAACTTTCCCAAGTTTCAAAAAACTTTTACTAGAAAATAAAAATGGTTTTCAGAAACCATCACTAATCTCCTAATCACTGAATGTCAGTTACATCAGACTTCAATTTAAAATCTTCCACTGAGCAACTTCCCAATAACAAAACAGTCAGTTTTCCACTATAGTTCTGTGACAACTATGAAGCTTCTTTTGAAGCTAAATATTAGTATTTTTTCCATGGCTTTTTCCCATTAGAGGAAATATTCACCCTTTTTAACATTACCTGTTTCTTCTGTTTTTGGCTTCACTTGTCTTCTTCTGGCAATACATTTTTCTTCCAGCATATCATTATCAGTTACTATCCACATTTTTTTTCCCTTCCATCTCAATTCAGCTGTCAGACTAGATTTTTTGAAACTGTTTACTTCTCAACCGCTTTCTGTCTTTCTTTTCTCTTAACCACAGCACTACCCTGTGTGCCTACCCTTCCTTTGATTTTCAGTATTTTTCTGGGACATCCTTGTACTCCAATTGACTAACCTCCAGATTCCACATGGAAGACCTGGTACTTTCTTGAACTTGGCCAAAACATTTACCCAGTAATACCTCTCCTCTTCAGATCACTGCTTATTACAATGCACTGCTAATTTTTTGCCTTTATGCATATAGTGCACTGCTTTATCCTTTTACTTTTCTGAGTTACATGCTACCATCCTCACTTCAGTTTTCAGGGTGACGGGCAACAACTCTTCACCTTTTTACATTCTAGGTTAAGGATCCTTATGAGTCTAACTGTCTGGAATCTGAGTTTCACCCATATGTCCTGTATATTCTGGATTCATCTAAAACAAACTTTTCCATACCTTCCCCCTTGCTGCTCATGGGTTTGTTGCCATTGTGCGTACTGCAAATATGCCAGACTCTAATAGTCTTCACAATCTTTAACATGCACGCAATGCTCATCAACATGTATACTACACCATTACAGATGTTTATTTGTTTACTATGCCACCCCTTGCTAGGAGACGTTCATACTCAGATTTCAATTAGAACTGATAAGATTTTATACTGTTGCTTCAACACAGATAAAAGAATTCTAGTCAAAGCACAGAATATGCTTCTATATTCTATATGCAGATGGACAAATTGAACAATCCTTTATATCAGTCTACAACATCAAGTAAAATCATTTCTGGATATTAAAAAAACAGAACATGAAACATACGGATAAGCTCTTGATCACCGTTATATGATGCAATTTGTATTGTACATACTCTGTACTCTGTGTGGTACAGATGATCAACTCTAAAGGTCATTTGTTTATAATGAAACAAACTCAAACTATTTACTTACCATTGGCAGCCTGGACTGAAGCATCTGGAGATCATCATAACCATAAATCTGCTTGAAGACAGATAAAAACACAACATCATTATAACACTTTTTTCTGACATTGATAAATTCAGGGCTTTAAACAGTTTGATCTAGATTCAGCTTCAGTTAAGGTGTAGGGCTATATGTTGCATTGTGCCTTGACAGAGCACCATAGAACTTTCAGGCAAATAGAGTTAAGTAGAGACTGAAATGTTTTGTCACTCTAATGTAGCTCAGCCACGTCCATACAAACAATTCTGAAATTTTCTATTAATATCAGTGAACACCAATAAATATATTTCATATTTCTTCAACATTTAGAGCAAGAATTCCAGATGCAATATGCATCAATTCAAATGCCTTGGCATAGACAGCAGCAGGTCTGGAGGGCCCACTTGCACAAAGGTTTAAGGACAAGTACAGTTAAATTGCTTACTGGGTAGGCAGGTAGAAGTCCTCCAGGTCCCACAATATACTGGTTATGCAACAAGGGTGGTACACCCTGGGGCAGGTTGGGGGGAGCTTTGCCTGTAGAACCAAAATACAGACACTTAAAGAAGACCTTCAGAAAACAAAAGGCTTCAACACTGAAACAAGATAGCTTGCAAGTCCTGAAGCTGCACTAGCATAGCTTTTAAAGAGCAGAACAACACAGAAGATAATGCCACTTTATGAAATTGCCTCACATCCACACACCAAGGAAGGAAAAGCACAAACCACTTTAGACTGAAAACAATCCCATCAGAGAACAGTCCAATTTTGTCATTTAGTTAGGCAGAACTACAGGAAAGAAGTTCCTGCAATCCTTAAGGTCTCTCCTGAAGGTAAGAATTTAGGCAATGTTCTCAATCTGAAAATAAATTCTTTCATTTTCTGCTGTCAGTACATTCCCCTTTGCTGCCAGCAATGGACTGGTAAGCATTAAATGCTGCCAGTGTACCTTTTGTGAGGGACTTGTAGCAGCTGAGAAAAGCAAAGAGAAGACTGAGACAGTTTCAGTTGTCTCCGTGAAGCAGAGGGTAAAAGAAGGCACTTTAGTCAGTCAGATACTCCATTTACAGCGGGAATGGGAAATGAGAAATTCTCATGTATAATTTTGATTTTAATACTTGAATCGTTCACTTCCCTTCACAGAATTTCCTTTTAGCAAGTTAAGTTGATCACAGAAGCAACAGAGACATTTAGTACTGCTTCTACTTAAGTACAAGAAGCCTCCCCAGCTTCTCTGTCAGTAGACTTTTTTCAATATGGTTACTGCTGTAGAAAAACCCAGACATCCATCAGATACTTCTTTCCTCTGTATGTGTGGCAG
This sequence comes from Phasianus colchicus, assembly GCF_987193195.1. NCBI lineage: Eukaryota > Metazoa > Chordata > Aves > Galliformes > Phasianidae > Phasianus > Phasianus colchicus. Next base: position 84,505,934 of record NC_143476.1, on the reverse strand, counting down.
TAGGGTTGTGACATAAGATAATCAATCCAGTACAGTGTATTTTGATACTGTCTAATGAATTCAAGTCACAGAGAATTTTGAAATAAAAGCTAATGTGAACTCACAGTCAAGAGCTAATTACAGGTAAATCTAGTTCAAAACTGCAAGTCAGTATTGCTCATGTCTATTTATAAAGCTCTCTGAGGATAGAATGTACTATATAAATGCCACATCACACCCTAAGAAATTTCAAATACACAAAAGCAAGCAACTTTATTTTATACGTCAGCAAATAAAGCATGCTGAAAATGCAAGTCAAAGAGTGTGGATTTCTTAGCATAGTAGTTATTGCTGGTGAGATGCTCGACTGACAGCCCTGCAGAATGAAGTCTTCTGTCTATCCATGTGATCTGTTAACACTGCGAACCTGAAGACACTAAAGGAGCTGCCCGTGTGGTAGCAGCTGGTATAGACACACTGGTAACGCTCAGGCCAAGGCTGTTTGTAGTGTTCATACTGCTTGCCATGCTGACAACTGATGATGTGGTGCTAGTGGCTGAGGTTGAAGCAGCTGAAAAGGTTGTTGAGGGCTGGAGCGAAGTTGTGTTCTCAACACTAGTGTGCTAGAAAGAAGACAAAAAGGATGAGGATCACAGAGCAAATAAACCACAGTGAAAGATGTTGAGGGAAAAAAACAACCATCTTTTAAGTAACATTAGCACGTGCAAGAGAATGTTTAATAGTAAATGCACTAACTACATACCAAGCAAGCAACTAAGTTGCAAGCTTGTGATTTTTAAATATCATAGAAATTTACTACATGAAAATTAAATTCAAACAGCTATAAAATCAGAAAATCCTATCATAGAATTTCAAATGTCTGTCCATTACATTATTTCTTGCCATTGAGCTGCCTAATCATTTAAGCTAGTTCTTCTATTAAATAAGCTCTTATACTCTTTTAAAAGATGGCATTTGTTTTCAGAATTCAGTACAAAGCTCTTGGGATTTCCACAATGCACTTGTGCAATTGGAAAGATTAAAGTTGCAACACCCTACAACAGACTCAATGCGGCAAACAGACTAGGTATATTACACGAACACCTGACTGTAAGGGAGTTTGTGGCTTGAACCCAGCATAATACAGTGTCTTAACTGTAAAAGCTGGCCACACTTGCAAAATACAGCATCAGTATCATCACCACCACACAGAAGCTGTAACAACTCATGCACACGTCCTTCCTTTCTGTTGTACGAATTTTCAAGTTATGCATTCACTCAGGATGAAGAACACAAACTAAAACACGCACAGAGAAAAAACATACCTTAACTGGAATAGTACAGAAGTGCTCCATCACAGAGCATGGCAGTCTGACTTATGTTCGTGCAACCTCCTTTACAGTAATGTGTTCAATAACATATGCCTTTTCACAAAAATATTACATACTTACATGACAACAATGCCATGTGATAAACTCTAATACCATCTGTCACAAGGCATTGTCATGATATATACCACTCCATCACTTGCATTTTTCCAGTTAATTTTTTTGGTGGAGATTGCTAGTACTCCACTTTTCGGAGCAGTTTCAAACAGCCACTTTTAAAGGTTATTTTTAATATACTTATTGTACAAGTTCTCTCATTATTCCACTCCCCCTTCCTGGCAAAAAAAAATATTCTCTACAGCTGTGAAATTGGAAAGCTTCTAACAATTACTCTCAGTCATGTACAAATCACAAGTGGTAATGACAACCTTTTCACCACTAGAGGGCTAGCAGTCCTCCCAGCCTGAGATAAACCTCAGCTCTGAGCATACCGGGACACAACAAACTTTTTCTGATAATTAAGAGCCTCTTGAAGTGACTATATGCTAAATATCTATTAAATGCTAACAGGACTTACTGCATGTGATGTGCCTGAAGATAACACTGAGGCAGGGGAGAGGCTAGTTTGATGACTGGAAAGTGAGCTAGAAAGAAATTGCAAAGAATTAGTACAATGAATTTTTTTTAGAACAACTTACATATGCACCTCTGTGTATACATTCATATACACATCCCTACAAGCAACTTCTTTAGCCAATATCAAACTACCTAGTGCTTAAAAGAAGCTTGTACAATGATTCAGAATAAATTACACATCCTGACTAAACAGCAAATGCTTATGTCAGTTCTTCAGGGCAATGGACCACAATAACCTTGGCAGTTTCACAGACTAGTTTTGCTTTAACTATTTTAAACTGTTCTCTGTTGCAGAAAATAGGATGACACGCCATTTTAGGCAGCAAGAAATGGTTCAGTCCAGCACAGAGTTTTGAACTATTTCCTTGCCCACTTTCCCTTTCTTGTAAGAATCCCCAATCCATCACCCGACCTACAGCAGTGACTCAGACAAGTTGCAGCACAACCAAGCTAGACATACTTGGAATTCAGGCATCATCCTTTTATGGCACTCAGCGTTTGCTCAACTGTTAACAACCCTCCAACTAAAATTCCTACTAACATACGCAGCTTTTCAATAAGTGTAGGGGTGTGGGTTGTTCGTGTTTTTTTCTAATTTTGGTGAAATAATTCTAACTGGCTGACACTTATACCATTTTATTTAATATCCATTAAAAGCAAAAAAACAAAACACCCACAATACTGCAAAAGAGAACCCACCACACCCCATTTGGCCTCCATATGGTTATAAACTATGTTATCCCAACAAGTTAGTTTACAACAGCAAATAAAGCACGAATGAGAGCAATACAAACATGACAAATCAGTATAGCTCCAGGATGTCGCCTGCCTGAGGAAATAGCTCAAGTAACAGGGACAAAAAAAATATCAGAGGGTGTGAAAGAGCAGTGCTGCATACACTCCAAGGAACACCAATCTCATATCTCAAATGTCCTAAGGAATTGACTTACTATGTGGTGTTTTGTTGTAATTTTTCTGTCTCTATGGAATTATTTTAATTTAGAAAATTAATGAACTCTTAAAGGGATCATTTCACACATAAAGTCAAGCATAAAGCAGACACTGTGGACAAAGTAGGAAAAGCAAAGTGGAAAAATCAATTCCACTAATTTAGGTTGTGATACTAAAGCAAGAGCCCACTGAAACATAGACATGCTAAAAAGACATGAAAATTTGATGGCAGTGCTGTTCTATCATTAACAGGCAGCCCATATTGCCTACTCTGCAAGCAAAAAAATCTTTGTCTCTTCTGAATTTGTCTCCAAATGATAATTCATGATAGAAAAGGGGACCTCACTGTCTGACAGCTCCTATATGCAATCACCCTTATATACACCTCTTCCCCAGAACTTTTCTTCCCTTCACAGTTTACCACAACTTCCACTGTACCTGCTTAGCTGGGAGAGGGAGCTGCTGGCCAAGTCGTTGGACTGAGGCAAGCTGGGCAACGTTGCCACATGCTGTGATGCTGAAGGCAGAAGCGAAGTGGTAGTGGATACCACGCTAGGCAGCGAACCAGCAGAAGGTAGTGAGGGAGAAGGCTCTGTCTTAGACACTGAAACTGATGAAGTAGCTGCAATGAGTTGAAAAGAGACATTCAAAGACAAATTCCAACATATCTGACTCCCAAGCTGAGTTCAGAAACACAATATGTAAATATTTTACCTTTGTTTTACAGAAATCTGACTGATAGGAGCCAGGGTCAGTATTAAATCATCTGGCTACTATGGAATGAAGGAATGACAACACTGTGATCAGTTTCTCTCTTTAAGCTCCAGAATACATTTCTGATTTTCACCAATATATATGTTGTAAACTCCAGTCTTCAGTTATCTCCCACTATCTATACACTTGCTTTTGCTCAGAAGTTCATCCTCACTTCAAAATTCTTAGCATTAAAGTTCAATCCCTTCCATAAAGAAAAGTTGCCTGCACTCTTTTAGGTACTACAAAAATCTACTCTGATCTACAGATACAGTTCTTCAGTTCAACCTGAAGAGCACTTTTGATGTTTGGGATTTAGATTGCTTGAGAATAAAGGCACAAATAACTAACCTGGTGTACTGATCCAAATGTGCATTGTAGTAAAATAAAAGAAGCTATAATAAAATGTTAAAGCTGACCGAAACGTTATGCACAAACAGTTGTCAAATATTGTCTTACTTTATTTAATCTAGATAACAGGTGGTTAGCATTTCTAGCCTATACACAGTAGAACCTGTTTACCACAAATGTGTATTTACCATTCCTATCACAATTCCCAGCTCTTTCTCTTGTCCTCTGAAGAAGGATAATGCACAGAATTAGCCAGTCATCCACCAAAAAAAGTCTCAGAAATAGTTAAGACCCACTTTGTATGAGCCCTGCCGTGACCATACCCTCACACACCACCAGAGGCCACTACCAAGTGGATCACTGCTATTTCACAAAGCTTTTGAAGTCGCACAGTCTTAGAACACTCTCCGAAAGTCTGAAAACAGTTATAAGTATTATTGTTGATACTGGTTTTCCCCTGAACGACCCAAGTTTGTTTGTGGACTGGGTGCTTTGGAAGTAAGAGGTCTTGATCTTGGCAATAAGCACAATGATAGTTGACAAGAAGGAAATTCGAGTGACAAAAAAAAAAAAAAAAAAACACAGGTGAGGACACACAACAGTATTACCTGATAGCTCCTGACAACATTCATTTAAAAAGCAGTAAACACTACTTAAAACTAATACATTTGTGCCAGGATTCACTTCTTGAAATCAAAGTAGATCTCTCCAGTATGAGGGAAAATATCACCATCTTTATTAAGACCTTTTAAATTATGCCTGAACACGATGTACAAGGAAACAAGACAAAAAGAACTGTCAGTTATAATAGTAAGATGTTTTGAGTTGCTATGAGCTTAAGAAGAATAAGACCTGGGAATTAAAGAGCAAGAGCAGGAAAGACAAGGGATGAACAGCTAACAATATTAGAAGCAAATACAGAAAGCAAAAGTCCACTGCCTTCAAGTGTTAACAGAAGACAAAATAGTTTGGACACATGAAACAGATACATGGGAGAAAACTGACCCCAGTTTTTGGGCCTGAAATATAGAAAAACAGAAGCATTGTCAAAAGGGAGCTGGCACAGAAAAAGTGCCATTAATTTAATGCCTACGGAATAACTACAAAAATACTAGAATTTATCTGATCACTGCTTTCCATAGCAAAAACACAAACCCTGTAGTGAATTTCAAAAATCAGTTGTTAATTCTGTACATGACAAAGTTTTCTATGTTCAAAGTTGTCCTATGTATTACAGTCTTTTACAAGACAAATCTTTGGACATATATTCTCACTCCTGTTAATTTAAATTCAACCTGACACCAATAAAATACTAATAAAATTAGTAGATCCAAATACTCAAGTTCTTTCCATGTTGAAATATAGATGGACTATCCAAGAAGTTTAAGGGGAGGAGAGTCTAAGACATGAAATGCTGGAATTCTAGAGGATACTGATTCAAGCTGCTGCCCTCAAAAATTTCCATAAAGCAGCATACAGAGGCCAGAATTTTAATTACTTTAATCCCAGGAAGAAAGATCTAGGGGTGCGTGATTTTCACATAACATACAAGAAACAATGGTGACTGCTTATCTCTTTTGTAAGCCTTAGGGATGGAGATCTGCAAAGTCATCACTAAGCACAAATGAAGGAGGGAGTCTTTCGGCAACAAGGGCAGTCCCATTTTGGCTAAAGGTTGCAGGAATGAGCTGCTCACGTTTCAGCACAGAATCTCAAAGGCCACAATGCTCACAGTGGAAACTTTTGCTTCATTAATATGAAATTAATATTAAAGTTAACATTCTTTAGTATGCTAATGAGGTCTAAGAAGAACCTGCTAAACTATATGTGACATGTGACTATAATACTCAACCTCCATGCAAATCCTGTTAAACCACCACCCATGGAAGGAAACATATGGTTTAAGTTCTAAGAGAAAGAAAGTATTTTGGAAGGACTCAGAACAGAAAGACAGACAAAACGAGGACTGCAGAAAATTAAGAGATAGGATGCTGAGCTCTTCTTCCTCCACCAAGAGGAAGATGGATACGTTCCCTTGGTAATCATCTCTTGGCGAAGAACAGCTGTGATATCTTGTGTTTTGCTAGCACTATTATCATACATTAGTGCTACTACAGCTACTGCATTTATCAACAGCAATCCTAATATGTTATGCCCGTCACTTCTAAAAAAGAACAGATGATTTATTAAGAAACTGTGAAACTGCCCAGTGAAAGCCCTTGTCTGGGGGAGGCTGGCAGGGAAAAGTCAAAACCATACTTTCAAAGAAACAAGGAATGTTACAAGTAAAATACCACCCCCCATGAAGGAAAAAATGGGCCAAGATGAAAAGAAGCGTATCAAAGCATGCTGTATTATTGTTGGACTACTGCAAGACTGCAAGCCACCCAGCAGAGGGAGTGTGTTGGTCACTGTGATTCCCTACAGGATTGCAATTGAACAATTGAGTACTATGCTCAACAAGAATGTGACTGTTTCTTTATGAACTAAATACTATGCTAGTTGCAGGTTTTCAAATGAAAATTGAAAAAAAAGTTAAGAAATTGTATATTAAATAGCTTCAGAAATTTTTTAAAAGGAGAAAAAGCAGTAAAGCAGCTTTTCTGATGCTTAATACTGCTCAGTGTTGCACAGTGGGTATAGATTCAGAGCTGTTTCCATTTTTCAGCCTTCCAATAAGCAAGCAGTACATCCTGTGCAAATACAAAAATCTATTCCAATTGACTAGACAAAAATTAAGCAGGGAGAACTATAAAAAGTCTTCAACTATATGTCACTGCTAAAATTGCATGCACACCAAATCTTAAGGAAAGACTAGAAAGAGTCCTGTTAGCATCCACATTCTGTAAACTTACTGTCAAGAGTTGCCTGTGTTCTAACACCACTGTGCCCATTCTGTAAAGAAAGGAGAGATGAACACATTATCTTAGAAGTATATTACACTCTTAGAATCAACCACACATGTAACATGCTTCATGCAGAATTCTATATTCATTCTAAATTGAAAGACAAGGCAGAAAACTAGCTTTTTACTGCCTTTAACAAAACCACATAAGTTCTCAAGTGCAAAGTGTCCTGAGCATACATAATCCCATACATAGCTCATACTACACCAATCAGCAGGAAACTTTCCCATGTACTGTATACTACAAACTTCAGGTTCACAGCAATATGAAAGAATTGCATTAACATATAGGAAATGGTTGTGCTTTTGATCTAATGCAACTCACAATTTTAACTATCCAAGTTACACAGAGACGCCAATTTTTTTCCATTGAAAGATAAGACTTGAGAAGCACCAGTTGCTTTTTGGATAACGCTGGAGTACAGAAGTGGATAGTCTATGCTTGATCCTCACCAGTACATACGAGCTAGTGCAGAAGACAAGTGTGACTGAGCCATTACATAACAAAGGCCAGAAGAAAATAAACTTACAAACTCTCACAAATTCCTTAAATATTTAATAAATTCTCTTAAAACAAACTTACAAGAGCACCTACTCTCTTTATATGGAATGAGCATCTCCCAAGAGAGATCCTCTGTCCTAAGTTAGATCTCATCCCAGGTATTTTAAAATAAAAATAAAACAGTATTAATTTCTAATGGTGTCTAAATCCAACAGAAGAATAATGCTGGAGGGGCCACAAACGGTTTGAGATCTATTGGCTAGATTCTTTAAGATTTAAAAAATGATCTATCTTCAGATAGAAACTGTCAGGTTACAGCAAAACACCATGAATACTATACACATAGAGAGTCTCCTCTTTAACACCTAAGTCTCAGGGAAGGAAATTTAACTAGAATGTTAAGTATTACTAAATAAAAGGATCAAACATCAATCTAAGATGCCAAGACCCACAAAACCAGAAGCATACACATTCTAAAGTACAGCATAGCCCAATAAAGGCTACACAACAGGAAAACACAAATAACACAGCACCTTCTTCAAAAGCTTTTTTCTGAAATTCACTCACCGTAACTGCAACTGGAGTTGGATCTGATGGAGCCATGGAACTTTGGTACGGTATCCTACTATGCACAGAAGTCTGATCATAGGAGGAAGTTGTTGTTACTGGGCTAGCGCTCTGGGATGAGCAGGTCAGACTGGAAGAGGAGATGGCAGAGGTTGTGTAGGTGGACTCCTGTACTGGATTGGATATTGGCAAAGAGGTATTCAAAGGATCACTGGAAAAAGTAAAAATTATTTACCAATATGGCAAATTAGATCTCATACACTTTCATGAAAATATTAGCTCCTACACAGGAGCTGATAAAAATACTTCAGTAAAACATGTAGTCAAATCTACATTTTTTTTATATTAGAAAATCATGAATAAGTATATTCTTTCTCTGGTCCTCAGTAATCACTTCTACTAAACCACCAGTTGGATTAACCACCATTCACCCTCCCCCTACCAGACCAACCAAAACAAGAATTGATATAAGCAATTTTCAGTCATTTTCCTCCCACTCATATGATAGGCAATGATCATCTTTCTTTCTTAAAAAATTAGATCCACAAAATCTGGTATATAATGAGAAACACCCAGCCTCTTTTGAAAATAGTATTCTAACACTTGTAATAACTATCTAACAGAACTAACTAAGAGAAAAAAAAATACTTCAAAACATGCACAATGTTTTATTTTCCAAATAGCTTAATGCATTTATAGAACTACAAATAAATGTGAAGGTCCATTTTTTACTAGTGTTTCTGAATAAACTTCAGGAAGCTTTTTACCAATGCCACTTCTTGAACAAGTAAGGAAGAAATAAATGAGTTATTGATATATTTGTATTTATCATTATCAATGCTAGCATTTCAATAAAAGCTTCTGCATATTGAAAGTCTGGATACTTTTATGATTTGTAGAAGCATCATATTCACAATCTGGTACCATCTACTGACACAAAGATGGTACCATGCTCAACTCTCCTTGATCTAATACAGAAAAAATTGCACTGTGAGGAAAAAACCCTCCAGCAAATTTGAAAATCAGGACAATCAAACATGAAGCAATTATATTAAGGCTAGCTTGCTTTAAGATTATTTACAGTCATGTTACCCCCAACTTCAAATCAACCCATCTGGAAGATTTTGGCTGTTATTATTAAAGAGACTTCTCTTTCAACACAGTATCCATAAAAAAGAAAGCCTTACAAGCCATCGTAATTCCCCCTTCTATTAGACGGCAATTGTCTTGACATATTTTGCACAAATTTGATCCTTAAAGAGGATGTTTAAGAAGGCACATGGGGAACTTGAACATACTTTACAGATTTTGAGTACAAGCTATTGTTGGTTGCCTGGCTGGCATTCTCGCTGCTTGAAGCTGATCCAAACTCTGGGAGTGCAGGCTCTGATCCAAACTCCAGAGCTCCAAACTGAACATTTAACCCTGTCACATCAGCTGACCCAGGCATCTCCACTGCAGAGGCAGGAATCTTAAATGGGGAAAAAAAAAAAAACAAGCCACAACCTATTATTTGCTATCTACATTAACTCCTTTAACTACAGGCTTCTTCAATTACTACCTCAATTGTTGCTGTCAACTGCATGTGTCACAACCCTCCAGTTTACATCACATAATTTTATTCTTGTAATCTCAAATTCACTTACTGATTCTGTGCATTGATCTGCAGCTGAAGCCTAAGCCATGCTGCTTAGTGAAATGCAAGTATCATATACATCCACCCCCCTTATCCAACATTTACATTTTGGCCACCTAAGTCAATCCAAAATCACTCAGCAACAGTCATTTTCCACACAGTGCAATCAGATATGTGCTTGGGAAAGACAACATCATTGTATTTTGGACTGTAGAGCTATCTGCTTAGAAATCCCTACTTCATAAACAGGAAGTACGATGGTCTTTGCTTCCCTTCTCCCTAGAAACTCTTACGCATTTACTAACAATTGGGTGCTAACAAATTACCTACCTTGGATGCTGGAGTTATTCTTCGCTTTGGTGGTTTTATCTGTTTCTGTTGGGTTTGATGGGCTGTCACTGCCTGGTTATCCATAGACATAGTGGGGAGCTGTAAGATCTTGCTGACAGCTGTAGAGGTGTCTACCGGCGAGGGCTCTTGGAGTTTTACCTGGGAGGAGAAGGACTCCAGCCCAGGAGGAGGTACAGGGACTGTCTGTGTTTGTTGTTGCTGTCGTTGGGTCAGCTGGCTCAGAATTGGGGATGGTTCCGGCTGGGATTTAAAGTCTGGTCAGTTTGGGAAGAGAAATCAAAATTAAAGCATTAAATTCTGCTCTTCATGCTACTGCTTTTTAGCAAAAACTGTGTTACCTGACACATCTGACAACTACTGCTGCAAGTCTCTTCCAGAAATCTTTACACAAGCTCTACATGGAACATTATCATTGCAATAATAAGGACAATATATATTAGGTTCACTACCTTAAATAACCAGCTTTTGTGAAGCATTTATTTTATTTAAAAGTAAGGAATTAAATCCATCTATGCAGTTTCATAACAATGTGCATTAGGTAACAAAAATCATACGCATTATTTTAGTCAAATGTGGCACATTTCACTGCAAGTAATCGTGTAAATAAACTCTGATAACTTTCAAGGGGTTTGGACTTGCAATTCAGAGCTATTATGACTTACGATTTCCTGTTTTACAAAGAAGTTTTTCAGCACAAACAGGGACTAATCTACAATCTCAGTGTGGCTGAAAGTCAAAAGACACTGGACATCTACAGTTTTTTTTCCCCAAGTCTTCCTCTTTCATAATTTCCAGATGCTGAAAGCCAAGGAACAGGCTGTAGAGCTAGCTAAGAACTGTAAGAGATCCATGGCACTCAATCTGAAGCAGCTCTTTTATTCAGTTGCTTTGTAATGCATTTTACCAACTTGAAGTGTTGACAATTATTTTTACAGAATTGCTGCATGCAAAAAATTATACATGTTACTAAACTGGCTGCTTATCTATTTGCAAACAAGTACAAACACACGCAAGATAACTACAAGACACTCTTTACAGTGAGAACACTGCTATGAACTGTACAAGTTCCGGTCAGTCACTACTGTTTCTGCCAATTATGCTTAAATGAAAAATCCATACACTTACAAACTGACAAAATGGTTAACTTGCATCATTTTCAGCACATGCAGACTTCACACAAGGGAAGAACAGTGAGAAGATACACACTATGAAGACATTATGCAGTACTCATTCACAGTTCATGTCATGGTTAGAAGAGAAAATAGGGAAAAGACAGAAAGATATGGTACAAACTTGTATTCAGCGAGAAGCAGCATAGGCAAAAAGACCAAAAGACTTATTCTCCTGAAATTGCTGAGAAACTAAGTCATATCAGAGATCTACTTACATAGTCAGGCACACTAAACTGAAGATGTAACCACATGAAGGCTCCACAACTTCCGTAGACTAACACATTCTACAGATAGCCTTATGCCAACCAAAACGCATTTTGTAACATATTTTTAACAACAATTACCAGCAGACAAGCTTAGCTAAAATTTTATGATCGGTTGTATTGCTAGCATTCTGTTTAAAGCAAAAAAACCCTTCATCAAGGCAATTTTAGCTGACGTCAGTCTAAAGAAATTTTAGACTAATAGAGAAAGAGAAATTATGTTAAAGCACTTACCAAACTGACTAAGGACTGAGGACTGAGTAATGGGTGCTTTTAGATCCCAAGATGATGGAGTAGTTGTAGTAGTGGTGGTAGAGCTGCTATTGTTTTGTTGAGAAGTAAGTTGGCCCAAACCTGGAGATTTCAGTTGGTCTAAGATTTGGGATCCAGTAGAGTTTGCCAATTTGGAAGATCCAAGATCTCCAAAGCCAGAACAAAGAACTGCAGACTGACAAAAAACAAGGGAACATAAAATAAAAAAAAACAAAAACAAACAAAGGCAGGGAGAAATTGAGTTAAGTATTTTATTAATCATTTGAACATAATCATAAGATCAGTGCCAGCAGCTGCTATTTGGCAACAAGTAAAACTTCTTCAGCTCCTGATTGCTAATTTAGAACAAGTGAAAAATTCAGCAGTTGTAGCACATGCCTGAACTCTCCTGTTATTATTGATACACAGGCTGTAATTTCTTGAACACTCACGCATTTCAAAAAGACATTTAATTACTAATAGCTGAACAGATTTTCAAAGAATACAACGGTCCAATTTTAAACTCTAATAATTGTTAAAGAAGGGATGTGTTACTCATATCACTCCAGAAAACTCAGAAATACTCATGTTTCCTCACAAGGCAGTCAGATATGTGCTTGGAAGTATCACATCACAGTTTCCTGGCACAGAGCTCTTCATTATAAATAAATGATTTTGTTCTGAGTCAACCTGTAAATGCACCTTTCTGTATTCAAAAGTTAATACAAGAACTTCATGTAAACCAAGGAACAACCACCCAGCAAATACAAGGAAAGGCTTATTTATATACGAGAAAGGATATTCTCGATCCCATTTCTGTAGCATTTATAACCTGAATTTTACGAAAATGAAGCATTTCATGAAATGACCATTACTAGAGACATTGCTTAACTTGTAATATTTGCTAATGAAGAGTATTTAGAAAGAATAAGATAATTTTACCAGACTCTGAGGGGAATAGGAGTTTACAGCACTGGAACTGCCAGTTCCTGATGCCATCTGGTTGCTGTGCTGAGAATTTGTGAAGACTAGAGCTTGGCCAAAGGTCTGCTGCTGAGAAGCCTCAAATGAATTGCCTTCTGTCTCTTGAGTACAAGTCATCGGCTTTTGAAGCAACGTCACCATATCAATGCTGTAAGGAAAAGTAAAGTTTGGCTAGAATAAACACATGCTGAAACTGAAGAAAATAGTAATGATATTAGATAAAGCTTCTGTACCAGCATTACATATACTGCTATCAGCAACCTTTAAGAATACTGTATATCTGTCACAGAAAAACTCTCCATACAAAGAGGAAGGAGAGAGTAAATAAAATTCTACTAGCTAAGGCATTCACCATAGTTAGAATTTAACTCATCTTTGCACTCTTTTTAAAGATTCTCAACTTTTGCAACATCACATAACATATATCATAAACACAGCCAAGTAACTGGAGACAAGTTATAAGAAACACACCACTTTTGAATGGATCCTGCATTCCATCACATTTTATGTATCAATTATCTACATTGCATACCACACTATCCCTCTAAAAAGAGCAAGGGATCAAAGTTCTAACCTCTATATAAGACAGGTTTGAGGAATAGTAAAGTCATAAATACAGAAACTGAGTGAAAGTCTGGTGAGACTGAAGTAACAAGAACAGCATAAATAAAAGTTTCTAGCAGGCACATATCCAAAATTACCCCACTGCATATACATAAGCAGGACAAGAAGCATATTTCCTCATACTTAACATAATTTATTAACCTTGACAGAATCATATCCATGAAAAAGTAAAGCATTCGAACAGTGTAAGAAACATACTCCCAAAGTTCTGACTTAAATTTATCCTAAACACACTACAAGTTTGGGTTGATGAGCTGCTTCTGTCACTTCCATTACTACAGATTTCTAAATGCCCAAAATTCATTTTAGTAAGTAAAAAAAATTACCAAACTTAAATTTATGAACTAAAATATTTTCTAACATTACTTGAGGGAAATTCGCTGGAATAATATTCACATCAGAACAACAAACATGCAAGCATACTACCTTTAAGAAGCAAAGGATCATAAGCTCTAGACTAATTGATGCCTTCTCCAGTCTATATATCCATGTTAAGTTTTGCTACAGACTGCTCATCACAAAATAGACCTTCTAGCTAACTAAAGTTTTTTCTGGGAAAATATTTGTCAAAATGCTGCATTCTGAGCACTTTCTGAATCTAGAGGGGGAGGATTTCTATATTCTGGAGAGCAAAGCCAGTGCCTCCCTTTAAACAGCAGAAAACTTTTCTTCTAAGTTATTTCTATTTCTTCCTATAACTAGTCTTTGTGCAGAAGACAGTCTTCTAAGTATTATCCTTGTGGATTTGATAGATTCAGCTCCAAAACCATAGTCAACTGTAGGTAACACAGGAACCCACAAAAGCAACTACCTGTAAGCAAGAGTTTTGCATTTAGCTTAACCAAATTCTGATGGGAGCTGTCCTCACATTATATCAACCCAACATTTGCTTTAAATACTACAATCTAACACTGCTTCACCAAGAGCTTTTTAGGATATAGGAAAAATGTGCAAGAACTTACCTTTGCCCAGGAGTCACATGATTCTCAGCTGGAGCAGAAGAAGCAGTAAAGACTTTCGTTTCAGAAAGCTGGAAAAGATTTTTTAGTAGAGTATTACAATCATACACACATTCACATTTCATTTTAGCAACATTTGAAAAAAGTTTGTCTTGGTCATGTAATTCCTGATAAAAAGTAAATGTCAAACAACGATTACAGCCAGGTACGTTGCAGCTCTAGCAGACAAAAACAGTCAAATTTCTGCAAAGTTTTTTCCACAGAATCAATAATCAATTTTACTAAAGCCTTAGGAAATTTCGTCTCATAAACATACACAGTGATGTACCTACCTAGAGTACCTACGCTAATTTGGGCAATAACAACTGAGAAGTATACAAGTAGAAACTAATTAATGTGACAGCTGGTATATCATAAGCAAAAAAAAAACACCTCATGGAGATATAATTTAAGATTCTACAGTACAGTTCTTATAAATCCTGTTGCAGAATTTTAAGACACTGCACTGTTTCCATGTACATGTTCCCATTCCATCTACTCTGTTATATATTTCAGCTCATACTAATAGCGGAGCTGCCTCCTACACTTGAATGTACACTTGAATGTATATAGCAAGCTAGCATTCAAGGTTCCTTCTTGGTATTTTTGCTACCAATGCAATGATGTCTTAAACTGATTGCTCTACAAGCATGCTCTGGAAAACAAAGCGTTTCTACAAGTAGTAAAACCAGTTCCTCCATCCACAGCAGAAGCCTTTGCTGTTTTCACCACTGTTACAACAAAGACACTTAGCAGGTAGCAGGGAAGGGAAGGGAGGGCTGGTTGGTTGTCATTCTAGGGGATTAAAAGGGTCCTGTTCTCTTTTTTGAGAGTTTTTTTATAAAAAAATAATAGCATGATAGCTACAGCTTTGTAGGGCTAATTCATGTCTATTGACAGGTTCTGCTTATAAGCATTCACATCTTAAACCAATACAGATTAGGTTTAACAAGATAAAAAATGTAATATGTATATATTATCATCCTATTTTAAATTAAATTGGCACAGAATCACCTTTAACTATTCGAGTATAACCTTGCTTTATACCTAAAGAATAACTGACCTATTCAAAAAGTTATTAGGAATCCCTTCAGAAAGTGACATTTGAATACAGCTCAAAGGATATTACGCATTCTTAGTGCTGTATATTGCTACTAGTCCAATTTAAAAGGCAACACAGGTACCAACCTTTTTCACCTGCCATCACATGGACAGCTGTACTGGAAGCAAGCATATCCATACCTGTGTCCATCTGATTGACATTCTCCTAAAAAAAACACTCCTGATTTCATAAGTACACAGTAGGGCTGAGTGGGAGCTATCATACACCTCTCAGAAACAGCATCCAAATGTTTCACATGCTGCAGGCACACACCTACCACAATGTCATGATAAAAAAAAAATCTCACAGATCCTCCTTCCATTTCCTTCCAGTCAATAAGATATATTTTACCCCAATCTTTCTGAAACACATTTCAAATCTATCCCACACATAAAACTACCAGCCTGCAAACCTTTGTACTACCTAAGACTAACAGGGAACTTTCAAGGTTAGGAGGCTATTTCTCACTGTTTAACATTTGCAGCAGGGAAAAGACTATTTTAGAACAACACGTACTGTACTTACTACTGTGTTACGAGATTTCGGTATCTTATGGCATAAGGAGCTCAGATAATGGCAGAGCAGCAGCCTATGACCTGCAATCTGTTTATATTAAATACTGAATTCTTTGCAATGTCAAAAACTTCTCATTCCCACATAACCCAGGATAAAACCAACTGTAGCCATAACACTGATGAATCCTGAAAACTAAGCAAATTAAGAAGCCATTCACAGTATATAAGGGAGTAAACTGCCATGCAAAACAACTGCCAAGTCTCCAGTTACCAGTTCTACATTTAAATTTGTCCCACACACTGTCTCTGCAGCAAACTAGCTGCCACATACTTACATCAGGCAATTAATTCTGAAGTTTCTAGGAATAATGGCATTTGTTGAAATACATACTTTCTGCAGCAATTTCAAAAAGTTGTCTTTGATTACACAGATGTAATTAACAATTACTAGAGGTAGTATAATTAAGTAAAATATTTATGTTCACCATACATCAAGCTTAAAAATCCTTCAGCAAGGCAATGACAACTTCACAGAATGGAATTCAGGATCATGAATTATTTACATATGGCTATTTTACCAGGGTATTCCCTCCATCTGTACTGAAATGTCTGCGCTTTTCTGCCTTCGTTGCTATGATAAATCCATTTTCCAGCCAACAAGCAGACAACATATTTAAGAATTAACTAGCAACTTCTATGGACAGTTGATATGCAACAGGAACAAGAAAACATGAACACCCTCATGAAAACCCAACCTCTACAAATCAGAAATAATTAAATCTCATTACTGTTTTGTACTGAAGTTAAAGAAATTGAAACAAGATCTTGTTCTGCTTCCTAGGAGAAGAAACCACCACTAAAAAGCAAAGACAAATCAACCAGTCTGTTCTGAAGTGTTGATGTTTCAAATCAAAGCAAAGAGCATGATACGGTGCACAAAATCATTGTCTCTTTAAAGATATTTGTACATTCTTCCTCTTCTGATTGTTTCTATAGTTAAATTACTTAACTTTGACCAGAAGAATATGACCATAAATTTAAGAGGAAAGCACAGAGCTGTCCACAATACCTCAAAATTTGTCTCATACTTCACACTGTCATGTCCTGAATGCCTCATCGACAAAACAGAATCCCCTATTTTCATCGCAAGCAGTTTCCATGCTATTTAAGATCATGTTGACAACCTACTTACCCATTACTTCACCAAAATTAAATACCCAACAGGACTATCAAATCACAAAAATTTAATCCTACTCATGTTATACAGCACTGAATTTCACTCAGGTGTTCATATACTGAACATGCAACTTAAACCTAAACTAGAGAACAGAAATCTGAACAAAAATATTCTTCAGAAAACTACCTGGTCTTTATCTGCAGACAGCATGCACCATTAGCATCCTTGACTGTTTCAGTAATTAGTCACACTGCTAGAACTATTTAATCATACATTTAACCGTGCATCTCCATTTTCCATACAAAGATTCATACTATGCCTTTTCTGCTAGACTACAGAACCCAATATAATCTAATCAAGTAACTTTTTTAGATTCCGTAAAATATGTCACAAATTTAAAAATCTCAATCTAACACCTTTTTTATCCTTTAATTTTCAGCTACTTTGCACAGTTTCTGCCTTTTAAGAGCAATAAGTTAAGTGAATGCAGTACTTCAAAATCAAGTTCTGAGGAGTCCACATACAGAAATAAAAACCAAGAATGAATAAGAGACCAAGAAGAGTGTCTGCAGGCAAAAAGACTACAAAAGTGGGGTTTTTTTCTGCAACAGAATTCCAGAATCATAATATGCTGCTTTCCAGAAAACAGCCCTCGGTTCTAGACATATTCCTGGAATTCTTCATTCCTACTTATTTATTTACACTCCAATTCATTTACACATTTCTGTGTTCAGTTTTGGACCCCTCACTACAAGAAAGACATTGAGGCCCTGGAGTGTGTCCAGAAAAGGGCAAGAAGATGTGAGGGGTCCGGAGCACAATGTTTATAGGGAGTGGCTAAGGGAACTGGAGTTGTTCAGTCTGGAGAAAAGGAGGCTCAGGGGACACCTTTTTGCTTTCTGAAACTCCCTGAACAGAAGTTTTGGCAAGGTGGGGGTCAGTCTTTTCTCGCATGTAACAGATAGGGATGGCTTCAAGTTGCACCGGGGAGATTCAGGCTGGGTATTAGGAAACACCATTTCTCTGTAAGAGTGGTCAGGTGCTGGAACGGGCTGCCCAGGGAGCTGGTGGAATCAGCATCCCCAGAAGTGTATTAACAGCCATGGTTTTGTGGGGAAATATTGTTGATAAGTAGATGGTTGGACAGGATGATCTTGGAGGTTTTTTCCAACCTTGGCGATTCCGTGATTCTAATTTTATTTAAAAAGAAAAAAGAAAATGTAGGTGAAGCACTTGGTTATTTAGCTATATTAAAACATTTTTAGTTTGAATGGGTCAAGTCTAGCAGAAATACAAACATCTCCCCATGATAGGCCCACTTTTATTGACTAATAAAATTTCCCAAACATATTTGTAGTGATTTTATCTTTATGTTTAATTTCCAAAGTGAAGCTGGCATCTGGCCTATGACTATGCTCCTCTGTGCCTTAAACAGTCAAGAAAGCTGATGATTCTCCCAGGAACCATCCACTTTTCAGATACTGCTGTAAAAGACTATTTGCCAAAACTGGCAGGACAAATATAATTACTAGATACTATTAGATGGCTTTTCTGACATCCTGGGATTATTTCTCTTAGAAATAACAAAAGTCATAAAATCAAATCTCCTTTAAGGAAATACTTCATCTTCATAGTTCACCCGTAATTTACTTAAAGATCAAGATTAGCTTTATTTGAAATAGACTTATAAGAGAACAATCATAAAATCATAGATAAATACAAAATAAATAGCACAAACTGTATTCTTCCCTTTTTTTTCCTTTTTTTTCTTTTTTTTTTCTTTTTTTTTTTTTAAATCACCAGCACCCACTATTTTTCCCCATTTGATTGCAGACTCACTCTGAGCACCATCACATGAATAATTTTCCTAGGTTACAGTGACTTTTCCAGCATTCCAAAATTAATGAAAATTAACAACAGGCTTGAGATTTCATCTGCAGCCCTTCCAAAAGTCATATACAAGTTACTCAGATGTAATAACAAATAAATATCTATCCCTAGGGAGCACTGCTCAATGTTTCTCCTCTACTACAAATGCTGCACTGTACCAGCACCAAATAAGGTAGAGAAACAAAGCCAGAAATTTTCACTATCCTTAGCCCACCACTAGCATATACAGAAGAGAAAGGGGACAGACTATAAAAAACAAGAACACAACATTTGATAGCAGTAATTGATACAAAGAAGGGAGGATTGTTAACATTTTTTTAAATTCCTCTAATTTTCCTCAAAAGACACAGTGAGGAGTAAGGAGTTCTATTTGTTAAAAAACTGCTTACTCATTCCGAGGGATAATATTGGCACATCACACTACAGAAGGAGGTAAATGGAAATCATTCAAAAATAATTTTGAGTTAATTGATAGATTTTTCCACACAAGATGAAAAATGAATTAAACAGAAAGGCTTTCTCGCCTTATTTCTTGCTATCTCATTTGTTTTTTGAGCTGCCTCAACTTTAATATAAAACACTGCAAACTCATAACAAATGTTACATGAAAGAATACGCCAAATGTTTTTCAGGCATGAAGAAGTGTCTCTTGCCTACAAAAGAACAAAGACTGCTACAGTACTTCATTGCTACAGTACACAACATGATGAAACAACATAAATGAAGAAATTAAGTGCTAACTTCAACACATTACTATGTCCTCTCTTAATATTATGAACATGACAATAACTAATTGGAATAATTATGACATCTCAAGCAAAAAGAATCAATAATGAGTCTAAACTTCACTACAAAGTAAAATTCAGTACTTCATTACAAAAAGACTTGTGATGATATGGCTTTTAAATTCCTACACAACATTAGGTGGAAATATGCAGATAATATCCATCACCATTATGCATTAAAGAACTATAGTTCACTAATACTTAATTGGGGATAAAAATTTTAAGTTTATTATCCATACATAGGCTTCCAAGCAAAATAAAATAATATTTCTTGATTCAATTTTATGTAAGATTAAAGCTCATCTAAATATATTCTCTTTTAAAACAGAATTACAGCAGGAAATGTAAGAAGTGTCACAACATAAACACAAGAAAGGATTAATTACACCATTTAGTTTTGAAAACAATGCAGAGACTGAAAAAGTAAATAATGAAAGCTATCTGAGAAGGTATACTTACATCTTCATTCCAGTCTTCTGCAGTCCATTCTTCTATTGAGTTTTTCCATGCACCTATTATAATTTGGGGAAGGAAAAAAAGCAGTTACAATCTGCAAGTACAACTACATATATCAAACCTTCTCCATTGCAAACAATCCTATTTTGATACTAGTTGAAACACAAAATGAAGAGATGTTGGTTGGAAACATGAGAAGCCACAGAAAATTGGTCTGCAGATTTAAAAATTTGGGAGGTGTTTGGGTTTTCTTTGTTTCTTTTATACTTCAGTGTATGATTTCAGGAAATTCCTAGCAACTATGGTAGTTTGCACAAATGCATGTCTGCAACTGGTGATAAAATACTAAATATTGGCAAAAACTTCTTCCTACACCTGGTTCCTGGTGACAAAGAGAGGTTACTCAGCCCCTCCATGAGTTCTCCCAGCTCCATACACAATTCCATACAAAAAAACACAACCAGAGCATCTGTTCTAACATTCGCAGTCCTATTTTTGATAAACTCAAATTAAAAACCCAAGCTATTTTTCATCTTAAAACATATAAAGATATCATGGCAGCAAAAAAGTCACTAAGCTTCCACCATAACTGCAAAACATTTCTTCCCAGAAAAATTTTGGTAAACATCAGAGCACAGTGCCCAATTTGCAGCATGCAGCAAAGGTCAAACTAAGTGACCCTGTGGGTTTAGAAACCTACTTCCTCCCCTAGGAAACAGCAGACCCAGACATGCAGGAGTGATGAATGGACTGAAGGCCTTGCCCACCAGTATGAGCATAGAGAAAGGGAAATCAGCAACAGTTTGAACCTTCACTCCAACTGCATAGTCACAAGCCAACAAAACACAGCAGTAAAGTTTCTGCTACCATCACCTCTGAACATGCATGAAAGTAAAAAAATCTCTACCTTAATTACATGTAAAACTACAACCCTTTGAGATAAATTCTTTCCAGAACAAAGCCCCTTGAAGACAGCATTTACACTAATGCAATCACTCTCTATACCAGCACAGCCTCTGTTAGGCTTTGAGCAAGCAGCACTCAGGCCAGAGCAGGGAAGAGTGGCACCGATCCCATGACAGGAGCAGGCCAACCACAGTGAGTTGCATACAGGTCAAGAGGGGAGGGATTTTATACCCGTGAATCCAAAATTATTTGGCAGGTCCTGAACAAGGTAACACCCACTCTGTGCTGGTTCAGTGGAGCAATATCAGGTTGCCTGAAACACCCCTTGCTCTTCTTTTCACTAACCGGTTAATTAGGTGTTTTGTTTTTTTTCTTACTGTAAAATACTGATGCACTTGAAAAATAACTATGATTATAGAATAGCACATCAAAATTATTACAATACCTCAAATTACTAGACCAATTCACATTTCCACAAAAATCCTTGAAAGTAGATAAAGCCCTTTAAGGAGTACTCTTTAGAGAAAGTTGATAGTTCCCTCTTCTCTCGACTAGAACAGGGTATCTTTGATGTTCATCTTCTTTAAACAGATTCATCCCTATATTAGTCCTGCCTGTATTTATCTCACATTGGACAGAGCAAGACTCATCTCTGCAGAAGATGAACAGTTTGCGCTACTGCCAGAAATCCAACAGTGGAGCTCAGTCAAACAAAACAAACAAGCAAAAGCCTTGGCAGAGCATACTCCATTCCTGTGTTACCTCCACACACCTTTGAGAGATAGTTTGAGAGATAGGAGCTGTTTGAAACAATACCTGAGACACTTCCCAAACATTCCACACTGCTTCTAGTGATGATGCACTTCTGTGCATTTACTCTTTTCAAATATTTGACACAGCCCCTCATTATTTTATCAATTCTCCCCAGCCAAGGATGTTACTGTCACATATTAGTATTCTCATATTAGCAAGTCAATCTGTCAGCCTCTATTTACAGTTATTCTCTGAATTTAATCCATACTGCTAACAGTTTTGTGGTGTGGACAGAACTCTATTCACAAGTGTAACAACTCTTTGTTCATAATCCACCTTGGCAAGACTGTAACTCCATATATTCTCTTCATAACCTTTATCCCCATGCTTTGCAACGCATTTCTATATAACAGTTCTATTTTCCACTGAAATTATGCTTTGTTTTCGAAGAACCTTGTCAGATCAACTTCAGCTTACACTTCCATCCGTGACCAATTCCTGTTTACTTCTGCAGCAAGTTTACTTACAGAAAGCTGTAAAACCAAGAAGCATAGCACGTGGCTTTGGTACAATTTCAACTATTTTTTTCCAAGCCCTCACTTCCTGTCACTTTTTCTCCTTCTTCGAATTATCAGCCAAATACATGTATTGGCACCCAGATTATTTTATCTTGGTTTATCTCAAACATCTATACAAATCCTCTTCTTCATTGCTCCCACGTTCTAAAATGACCTGCAGGATTCCTTAAAGTGTTCCTCCTGACTTCTACTGCAGTCCTACATAAACAACTTCTTTGCAATTTTCAGTTCCTTTCTATCCCATGGAGAGATGGTTAACTTAAGAAGTTGTACAGTTAATCATGCCCACAGGAGGGTAACTAGAACTAGACCTTGTAAGACCCTTTCAACCAAAACCATTATATGATCAGTAAGCCACCAGAATGAAATTTTATAGTCTACTTTCAGAAGTGAGTACCTCCATCCTAATTTAGTTCTAAGCACTGATGCCATTTGTTGTTTGAGATCTCCCACTGCCCTGTTTATCAGAAAAAGAAAGAAAACAAAAACTCAGCATGCCATTAGGTAACTACCAAACTGTTCTAGTACACTCTCTTTTGGAAGAGCATTGGTCATTTTGTTTCCTTCCACCTGTTCCCTTCTCTTTGCCTCAACTGTGACATCTATAAAAACTAGGATGCTGAATACTTTCAACACAATTACAAGAAAATGCTATAAACCATTAAGATTGAAACTTTATTCTCTTTCTATTTCAACTGCAAACATTAAGGACAGCAGTTCAAGGGATTCTCCTCATTTGTGGCAGTTTTTTCCTCACAGCCAGCACACAGATATGGCACAGCCATAGGTGTGGAGAATGCTCTGAGGTCTGTGGGTCAGTGGGTGATGATGTTGGAGGTCTTTTCCAATCTTAGCAATTCTATGATTCTATTCTATTCTAAATTTGTGAGATGAATTCAGACAGAATTTTGACACAAACTGGCCTAGCTTCTCCAGATATTTGCCCACTATCTCCTTTTTAATTCCCTGCGTAGCTAAAAGGAGCTAGTTTTGTTTACTTCTTCGCAGATCAAAGAAGATATGGGCTTATCTCACATCTACTAGCCCACTGCAGGCTCTGCACACAATTATATGCCTCATCATTCACATCATTAGCATTTCCACATTGTTACCTTATTACTGGAACTAATTACATTTGTAATTAACAACACAGATCTGTAAAGTAAGAGGAACTAATTAAAAAAGAGAGAGAACTAATATTTATGGTTAACAAGCCAAAACAACAGCTCAACTTTGTTCATCTCCCAGCCCCATATCTCCTCTACCACTGTATGCTTTACCCCTTATTCCCTTCCTTCCCAGCACTCCTACTTCTGCTTTTAAACTACTACCACAGCTGCAGTCTCCTCTTTAGTGATCCTTTAACATGCTTTCTGCACAACGGTTGAAAGTGCTTCCATTCTTGACAAAACTAAATAATTATATGTTAAAGTCTACACTTATTGAGGGGTTTTTTGTTTGGTTGGTTGTTTTTTTTTCTAATTTCATTTTATTTGGGGGCAATGGGGAGCAGCTTAGAGACTTTTCTGATATTCCAAGGACTTGCCTAAAGAAGCAGCTTTATCAAGTAAAACTCTCTCCCTGAGCTGACATACACAGCCTTGTCAGCTATGGCAACTTTTTCCTGAAAGTAAAGGGAGACCAGCAGTAAAAAGGTACTTTGAGTCTATAAAGAATTTTTACAGTAAACTACATCTAATTTCTACCCATCAAATTATTACGAATGAACTCCCTACATTGACAAACATTTCCTACAATGCAGAAAACTCCACACGATCACTCATTCATATCCCCTGTCACAGCCAAAAAATCCAAGGAAACTCTCACTACGCTCCCCAAATTTCCATATATGCCTTAAGCTGTTTTCTTGAAATCCTGTGCTTTTCTCAGTGATGTCTGTATGGTATAATAGCAAAAGCAGATGTGGCATTAAAAAATGCAGACAAGCTAGCGCATTTTCAGTTTCCAGTGATTTACTTAGCAAATCCCTTGTACGTGGATTCATGCACTCCAGGCATCTGTTTAGCCACATCCAGCCACTCTATTATTCCTAAGTAACATTCTTCCATTACTGAAGACTGAGGAGATCGCCACAGTAAGAAACAGAGTAGGCATACAATAGCTACACTGGTTACAAGGATAGTCAAAATATTCAAGCTCACTTAGGAAGCAGAATGCAATTCCAAGCTGTAAACCATAGCCTCCTACCTGTGTTCATCAGTGAATAACTAGAGAATCTTTTAACTCTGTTCCTCTCTCCACATGCCTTTCTTGAACATTTCTTTAGTCAGTTAACTTATTGTTTCTCCAGTACTTCTGACAATAAACCCTGCACTATAGCACCACATCATTTTAAAAGTAATTCCCTGAAAAAATACCATGTTTAGCAAGAACTCCCTTTCAATAGCCATTAAAATACTCAGCACCACCCTGACACTGGACTACCAGGCAGTCAAGAGTGACAAGAAGCTGTCCATTAAACCCACCTAGACAATAAGCCAGCTTTTAGCTTCTCTGGTTAAGTGAAAAAATGGCTTTTATGAAGTTGGTAAAGCTGCACCTCAAGAAAACTGTAATGCTCAACAAAGAAAACACTGGTCTCCAGCATCAGTCTTTTCCTTCAACACTTGCAAAGGGGTTGTGAAAAAAAAATCAAACAATGAAAAAAAGAAGAAAAAAGAAAGGTCACCCTAACTGGCTGTTGATTTTTTTTTGCTTGCTTAGAGTGGAGTTTTCTTGTTATTTTATTTTTTAAAAGTATCTTCTGTCAGTCAGTAACTTCCAGGTATGGATAATAATAATGTCATGGACCATGACATGTCTTGGCATCATGACACAGGCTTTCCTTTGTCTTCATCTCATGCCACAGAACATGGGAAGCAGCAATTCAACTTGCTTTTTTCCAAACCATAGATAAATAGGCCACATTCTTCAGTTCTGAATCACCATGAGACCACAGTTAAGAGGTTTCTTTCCAGACTGTATTGTCTATTGCCTTCAACCAGGAGTGCACATTTCATGAAACTTCATTTATAAACACACATATGGATGCCTCTATCTTCAGAGAGGCAGTTTGCCTTTTTGGCTCCCATTCAAGTGCCCCCTCTTGTGCTTTAGTAATTACTTATTTTCAAAAGGTGTCAGATATCAAACCTCTCCTCCATACTAGAGACTCATACGCTCAGGTTCTTATCTTGTATAGATGGGGCTTCCGAAGCCATCTCAGTGTCACCAAATGGATTTACATTCAGCAGCAGTTCTTCCATTTCTTTCTTTATTCTTCCACTTCAGATGCTATGGCTCAACGCCTATGAACCAATCACTTTTAGTAGTACTTATACTCTTAACTATAATAACGTGAGATCTTCAGCCATACTTAAGATAACTAAACAATTCTTCACATACAAGGTTTTTCCAGTAACTCTTCAAATCCCTTTGTCTCTGAAGGGATTGTTAGTATAAAACAAACAAAAAAACTGCAATTACCTTCCACTCCATTCAGCCAGAGTTGCTTGAGCTATAGCATGTGCTCTGCAATTTAACAGCAGTTAAGCTATAACAATGAACTAATATCTGTGCCACGAGAGATGTATTCACAGTTTCATAAGTTAACAGAATACTAACAGAAGGCTTATTTTAACCACAATTTGCTACAGTTCTTCATTCCAATCCTTTCACCTCTGGAAGCATCTTACCAGTTCCATCATCTGCATCGTTCTGACCAGTCTCCCAAATCTCTGATTTTGTCCCAAAGCCATCAGTGGCAGAAGACTCCGTATAGTCTGCGGGGTTAAATGTCCTAGAGTTTTAAAAGTTGAGAAATGGAAGAGAATACATGGGTCATTCACTGAACACAAGTGCCATTATTTTTAGCTGCAGTTGTGTTAGATTTAACATCTTGATTTCCACATGTTTATCTTGATATTTTGTTTTCCAAAAGAAAATTTTCTTCTAGCAGCAGATACAGATAAAAAAAGGAAAAAAGGGAAAAAAGAGAAAATAAGTAATAGGAAGGGGAAAAAAAAGTGAGGAGACTGTTGAGAAACTGAACCAAAACCAGAAGTCCTGAAAAAGCAGTCAACTACTCCCCCTCATCCTATGAGGCAGTTTATACTGTCAGCATTAAGCCTTTCTCAGCTGATCAGTCTCAGTGGCAGACTGATGATGAACCAGTATTGTGTACTTTAAGAGCACCAGAATTGTGCAGGACAGCAGTGAGAACATCACTAAGATTATTTCAGAAGGCACTCTTGACGCCAATGCCAAAAAACAGATGCCTGTAACAGGTGAAAAGGACTAATTCAGAAAAACTTCCTTTCAGTTTATCATCAAAACTGTGAACAAGAAGGACTATTAGAGAAGTAAAAGTAGCCTTCTGTTCACTGTGACACCACTGATGTTACATGAAGTGTCATTTCAAGCAAACACTGAAAGTAGCTATGCTTCTCTGAATCAAGCTATTCTGACAAAACTGAAAACAATTTTTAGAACTAATGATAAACTTCCTTTGACTCTGTCTTAGATGCACATCCAAACAGATAAGGCATGAAAGCTCAAAAAAGAGGAGGAAGTTTATAGTCACTTGTCTTTCTGTTTTATTTAGGGCTCACATGCTTCACATTACACTGATACAAATATTTTTAAATTGGCTTTGGATAATAACCATTTCAGAGAATTTTCAGCCTCCTAGGCACTATGTGGCTGTTACTGATAGGTACAAATGAATTTGAGTTTGACACATTAACACTGAGTAAACTAATATTAGGATAGTCCTATTAGAAATACTGAATTAAAATAATCCATTTATTATCTAACATACAATAATACTAATACATACACTGGCAATCAATATTGCTGCTGAGCTTGACCCTCCCCAAAGTCTGCACTCTGCATGTTTCTTACCCCATGCCTTGGGCTGAAAACCTCCCCGCTCCTCTCCCTCTGCCACGTCCAAACCCTAGGAGAGAAAACACCATTTAACAGCAAAAGCAGAGAAGGAGCCAATCACTAGTCTGTCACATAAGAAAATACCACAATTGAAGAGAAAACCACTGCAATTAGTTAAATATATATTCTCACAGGAGAACATTTCCCTAACATATGCAATCCTGGGCAACCTGGTCTAGTGTTTGATCTAGCAGTAGGCAACTCTACCCACTGCAGAGTGGTTAGAACTAGATCATCTTTGAGGTCTCCTCCAGCCCAAGCCATCCTATTATTCAATTAAGTCTCAGTTTACTGAATGTTTCAGCACGACTTGCAATCTTTTTGCTAGTTTTTCTGAGTCTAGAGAAGTAGCACAAAACTCTAACAATAGGACTTACCTAAAGCCTCATTCCCAAAGGAGGCTGCTATTGCCAAGTCATTACACGATGTTCAAAAATTTGTTTCTACTTTCTCACTCTTGCCTTAGAGGCTCTACAATCACAGTCCCCATGCATGGTCAGAACTCTCCAGAAGTTCCCTGTCACTTCCTACCTGTG
Organism: Phasianus colchicus; assembly: GCF_987193195.1. Classification (NCBI taxonomy): domain Eukaryota; kingdom Metazoa; phylum Chordata; class Aves; order Galliformes; family Phasianidae; genus Phasianus; species Phasianus colchicus. The sequence goes on along the minus strand of NC_143476.1, from coordinate 84,478,037 downwards.
AGACTAGGGTGGGGGAAAGAGGGAATGCACAAGAGGGGAATTGCTTCAACAGAGTTCATCCCTATCTGTGACCCCAAGCTCTACTCCCTTCCCTGCACTCAGAGTTTTGCAAATACAGATAAACCACAAAACAACCAACAAAATAGTTCACTGTTGAATGAGTTTTCTGAATCAGATCCCTCCTTGCTAACTACCAGAGAACTAGTCATCTTCACATTTGGATAATTCACCAAAAATCAGGTAAACAGCTATCATGATGCCTTCCTGCTTTTGGATGGTTTTTTTGTTGTTTGGTTGACTTGACTTTTCTTTTTTGGCTTTGCAATCTTCAAATGCAATAGGAGACAATCAGCATCCATTCCTCTCTGCAGTAATGTCTGTATTATGCTGCATAAAGAGTATAACTAACAGTAGTCTAAGAAGACCTATATGTGGTTTCCAGCATAATGGTCAGTGTTCCCAAAAACTTATTTTTTTTCTTGTGGTAATTCACGTTTCGCTATTCTTCCATCGGTATTTTTAGACTCCCTCCAAAGAGAACAAATGACATGGCAGTAGCTCATTGCATCTTCCACTGAGATTGAAGGAAGATTTTTTTTTTTTTTTTTTTACAATCATTCACCATTCTGAGCAAAAAGCAAATAATGGACATTAGGGAAAGAATAAAGTTACTGCCCTGTCTCATGCAAACACTCAAAATTTCTTGACGTTTCTTTCCACCTGGATCTGCAAGCAACAGCCCAAAAGAAAGTTAATGTAACTTACTTATTTCTGTTCCAGGAAGCCAGGACTAGGGACCAATGCTTAAAGGTGATTCCAACTAACATTCCTAGTACTATCCTATCCAACATCATAATTTTAAATGAACTATTTAAAATATTTTCCTATTTTCTTTAAGCTTTTAACTCTGTGAATACTGTTCTTTTCCTTCTTTCCAGGACAACTCTCTCAGTCAGCTAGGTTGAGTCTGGCTATGACTTGTTTTCATTTAAGTTCTCCAGAATTCATTCCAGAAGAGAAACAGGTGTTGAGTTTTTCTGTCTCCAATAAAGTGCACTGGGGGGTTCAAAACTTCTATAATCAGAAAATCAGCTCTGGTATCACCTCTCCATGGAAACAATGGTTCATAGACTTCATTCAGAATACTTCTTCTCCTAACCACATGCTTACTCCTGGGAAGCACATGTGGGATTTATCCATTAATTCTGCCTCTTTTGTAGAACACAGCTTAGACTTCTGAACTTAGAAGTAAGTTCTTCCCCAGGAACACATGCTCCACCTCAAAACTAAGATTTTCATGCTGAATGGTTTGAATTAGACAAAGAAGCATCAGCATTAAAAAAGAGGCGTAAGAATAGCTGAAAGGAAAAGAATACACAGACTGGAAGAGCAGGTAATACCCCAAAGATGTGCTCGTCTCAGACTATGCAGCAGTTGGACATCCCAAGCCTCTGTTCTGGAAATGCAGAGCAAGCCAGTCACAAGAAAATGAGGAGATAAAGGCCTACCACTTATGAATAGGTAACAAGGCGGATGTCTTCTATTCTGGGTATTCCATACTACAAAAATAAACACTGAGGTTTATCTGTAGAAATTCAAATAACTTTTCTTATTGATCATCATAAAGCTAGAAGCACTGGCTCAGTTTTATATGCTGTATGTATATAACCATTTGGAGAAAAAAATGGAGAAAGCTTCCAATTCCACACATAAAATGAAAAGAAATAAGTTAAAACAAAACAAGAAAAAAAGAGGAACTACAGGAACGCAATATAGAAACACTGTATAGAAACACAAGATTTCTAGCCAATGCAAGCTAACTACAGGAAAACTAAAACTTCAGACTCTGATCTCCAGAAGGTTTACTCTGCTTTCGTGTTTCAGAAAAAAAAAAAAAGCAACATCCTTGCTATTTTTGGCAAAGAAAATTCAAAATATGTTCTATATGTTCTGCGACAACTGTGCAAAGCTTTTTTTTTTTAAAAAAAAAAAGCCCCTACACATGCAGTTCTGGTTACAGTAGCTCATTTTGTATACAAAAGATTTTATCTGGAAGAAAAAGTTTTCTTTTTTTTGTAAAGAGATGATGTACACAAGCTGGACTGGTCTGATACTTACAAAAATGGTCAGCTGCTCTACTTTTTTTTTTTTTTTTTTAACATATATCCAGGAAAATTTTTAAAAGTTTGAAAGGTTCCTCCACAGTCCAAAATTAAAATCTCATGCTTTTCCCTTTCACTTTTATTTCTGTTTTCCTAGAAGGAACTCACTGTTGGTACTCTTCAAGAATGACAAGGAAGATTTAGAAATAGCAGCAAAGGTGACCAATTCACTCTCACTTTACAAATGAGGAAAACGACCACATACAAATCTATTTCTATGCTGAATGAAGATTACAGGTTCATCTATCTGCTCCGGTTATCAACTATTGTTAGTGAGATTTCTGTGGAACCATGTAAGAACTGAAATCATAGCATAATCCCCCTGGACATTCTCCTGGTCTTCAACTATTTGTTGCTCAAAGACCTCCTGAGCCAGACAACGTACATAATTCACAGCCCTTGTTGGGTTCTGGGGGTTGTTTTTCCTGTTGTTGGTTTGTTGGTCTTGTTTCTTCACTATGGATCTTTCTTAGGATGATTTTGTCAAGAGCCTGCAGATGTTACAGATTCTGGAAACTTACATCTCATAGTAAAGAATTCCTCAGGTTAACTGCCTATAAGAATATCATTTCCATATGTTCATTTTGAAGCTGTAACATAATAATTTACTATCCTCTCATTCTCGTACTCACATGAATTGATCAACCGATTTCCTCATAGAACATTTCCTGCAGAAATTTTACAAATCCTCATCATACAATCATTTAGCCTTCTGTTTTGCAGGCTGCAGAGCCCTACTCTGCCTATTCCTCACAGACCATAAAGGCCATCTTCCCAGTACCTTTCAAAGCCTTTGGCAGTTCTGCCACTCCTGTTTCAACATGGGGTAGGGGACAGTGGGAGAACCAGACATAAATTGAAAACTGAAGATGCAGGAATAGCACAAAACAGCTATACAGAAAAAAATACTGTGCCTGTAAAATCTGTCAGTTTATATACAGCACTACAGCTGATTAAAACACAAATAAGTAAACATTCCTAGAACTGACAGTACTGAAGTCGCAACCATCTCTTTTCCTAATTCCTTCAGGAGATTCTATTCCAGACAGTTACAAATCCTTGCACCACTAACACAGAAATACAATTGTTATCAATCAGTATTATAGTTAATTTTTTTTTTAACCACTAAATTAAACACATTCAAGAAATTCAGTTCTGAAAAGAAATACAGATGGAAAGGCCACCTTAAAAATACGAACTCCTTGACTCTTTTCCAAATCAAGGTTTATAACCTGCTTAGCAAGCAAAGATTAGAAGCTAAGAAGCAGAGAAGCAGAGCAGTCCCAGCTGTGGGATGTGTCACAGAACACCTCCTGTGGTGCACCTTTGCTTTCTCTTCCTTGGTCAGTAACACTTACTTATCTGAAATCCCTGATCTTGTGTATGCCAACAACCAGCTCTGTTTTTACACTGTATACCTATTAGCCCATAAAATTGCAAGGAATGTCACGTAGTCATTAATGAAAATCTACTGTGTGAGGAAATAACGTCTATAGCACTGAGTTGAAATTCTCAGTTTGGTGTTTTCTCCCCCCAGTGAACAGTATGCTATCAACACTGAGTTAATTCAATTTCTTCTGTTTTCAAAGCATGTCATTTCTTAACATTAGATTCTTCTACAATGAAGCAGTAATACAGTGGGCCAACAATTTTCCCCCTAGAAAGCAGCCAATAAGATAACTCCAGCCTGAGACAGTAGCTTAAAATAGAGAAAGAGTGTGTTGCTCAGATATTAGCTGACCCCTACAATGCCTACAGTCCTACACACTGAATGAAAAATGTCTAAAAAAGGGTCCTGCAGTGATTACCAACAGTCTACTTACTTTCAGCTGAAGTACTTTACCCCAACATTTCCCTATTTTGTCTAAGAGAAAAAAACAGCAAGGAGCTTTTATTTAAAATAAAACCTACTCATATTGAAAGTCACACATCACCAAAATACTGAAAAGTAAATTATACAGCCTTATATAATTCCCTGCAGATTTTGAAAGGTCACATTATAAAATGAAACTGGCTATTTCTACTGTATAATACACATACTTGTAATACAACAAACAGGAAGCCATTCACAGGGTTTATCACAGACAGTTGAAAAGACTTCATCGAGGCACTTTGCTCACATTAATGCAGAGTATGAAATATTTGGTAAAGAGATACAGAAATACTGTATACACTAACCCAGATACAGAAACTGGATAAAGTTCTTCCCACTTCTTCAGTCAGGTAAGTCAGTTTGATACCGATGATTAAAAGCCTCAGCTTGAAACATGATATTCACCTAGAGAGTTACTGCTGACAACAAATGCAATGCATTGTTCACAGGGTTACAAATAAAGATACAGATTGAACTTGAAATTAACCTCTAAATTTCACCCCAAAAATTTTTAAAAGTCCTAAGTTAATATTTACAACATGCATAAATAATTACTTTACAATAAAAACTAAAGCATTTAAATTCCATCTCTGAACAGTGAATTATACCACGATCTCCTCAGCAAAGCTTCTCTGTGAAAATGTTATTTCTTGTCAGCTGATTGACACGCACAATAGAGTAATTCTCACAACCCTCTGGAAGCTATATGTCTTTACACCCTTCCATTTCTTCAGGATACAAATTTGGAGACAATGAAGTTTGATTTTTCAGTCACAGAATGCCTTGTTACTGGATATTCCAAATAAGAGAGTCTTTTGTAGGTAGAAATGTTTTTTCCCCATACATCAGACATTATTTATTAAGCTACTAGCTCTGCTGTGCACTTCATCAGTGTAACTTCTTTGTTACCCATTTTCCCCACACAAGCTCTACCATTCTCAGGTATCTACTTCCATTCCTTTTGCTCTAAGAAAAATATGCTTCTTCCCACTAGATCAGATGAAAATCTAAAACAACTATGCATCTTGTTTCCACATCAAACAAAGACCATCATCTTTCCTATCTCTTCTAGAGAATACAATTAGAGTTGTACCTATGAATCCACAGTACTGTGTCTTTCCATAGTTCTGTTCATCAATACTATCAATACTCCCATGCTAATTCTATTTTTTTTTTTTTTAAACAAAAAACCTCTAAAGTCACTAGTGCTTTCCAACTGGGTATTGAAAACAGAAGGCAAACCTGACAACAGGATCCACTAAAACAAAATGGCACAAGAACATATCAAATCCCTCCACAAGAGTTCTACAGAAGGAATCTTGCACTCTCCTGCTGCCAAGGGACATCTTGAGGAGTCCATTACACTCCCACACACAGGAGGCTGTCGCGATTCAATTTGGAGAAGAGCTCTCCACAGCTAGAGGACACAAAAAAATGCCATGAAGGTGATGTGCTGATTCTTTTAAGCCATTATGACACCAAACAATGGTCTCATAGTGGTTAGGAATGTCAAACAATGGTTGGGGGTGAGTGTATCTAAATTAAAGATGCCTGAGGTGCTAATGGATTCAAAGGATAACCAAAAAATGCTTAAAAATAAGCTTTTAATCAAATAAATGAAGGAGTTTCATTTCAGGAAATGAAATCAGTGCCAGTCCCACACCAATGCCACCATCTCACCTCTCCCACGGCCACGTTTCCCACGGTCTGAAGGCCTGTCTCCTTGATTGTTGTCTACTCCATTTTCTTCAGCTCTAACTGTGGAGAGAAGACAGCTTAAGAGAAACTTTAGAGACTTATACATGAGACAACACAGTCACCTGCTTAACTTGAACCCAAAAAGATTTTCAGAGCACTACAGTCAAGATTTCTCAGTCATCCCTCTCCTTTTTGCAGGCCTAGATATGGGCAAGTTGTTTACTTTAAACTGGACAACTAGGAAGTAAAGTATCTTTTAGGAGGGTTATGTCTTCTAGCAGACACAGCACTTGTTTTTTAAACCCAAGTCTCAAATCTCTATAGAAGCAAGAAATTACCCTGCCTCATACTTGACTTTCCTGGTAACATGCTGATTGGCAACAGCAGATGAGTAAGATAACCAATAACATCAACTCTTGTCCTGTCATCCTGCCCTGCTCCACATCTTCTGCTCCTTTAAAGAGGAGGTTGGAAATGACTGACCACTTAGAGCGCTGCTGAGAATTTTGTACTGCTCAACAAATCCAAATGGCACCAACATAACCATTAAAGAATGTACATAAAGGAGAGAGGATAATATCAAGATTTGGTAATCATCTTTAGTTCATGTTTAGTACAGAAGCATGCAGTGTATGGCCTTGCCAAGACATCTCTCTCCACACTTTCATTCTTACACAAAGACTCACAATGCCTCCACTGACTGGTACAGTATCTGAATATATTCCAGATATGAGTTACAGAAGTTTGACTAAAATTGTAAATATTTGTCCTGCTTCTAAGAGAAAAGGTGGGGTTCTTTCGGTTGTGTTCTTTTTTATCCCCTTCATTTTCTACTTATTTATTAGTGTTACAATAAATGTTTATGGCTATCTTAGGAGATAAAGGTAATTAGATAATTTCTGATAAAACTTAAGAGAAAAAAGGTAATGTCCATATTCAATGGTGATTTAGTGAGATTCTACATAATTCAAAAAACCTCAGTTCTCTTTTGCACAGCATACTATTGTATCTGTATAAATGTGAAATTTAAATGTTTCTGTTCACAAAGTACTACTTCTGTTGTGGAAACTCACCTGTGGCTGTTATATATGAGCAATATGTGCTAGAGATTAATAATATTCCCAGCTCTTTCATTCCCCTTATGAGAAGATGAAAACATCTTCAGGTTCTCCCACTCATAAAAGGAGATGGAGCCAAGCTAGATTTTTTTTTTTTTCATTAAAAGAAACAAAAAAAGTATCAGCTGTGCAGCAACATACTTCCTTTCAGGCAGTCTTACAAAGACTCAGTTCTAAAACTTATGTAAAGGACAGCAAGTTATAAAAGATCAATTAACCAAAAAGGTTTAAATTAAACTGAGCTGTCTCAGAAAAATAAAAGTAAAGACCATTCAAAAAATCAAGTAGATAAATCAAGTATACTTGTCACATAAACAAGTTATAATCACATCAGCACTGAGCTTCAGCTCTGACAGACTTTGTTCCATTAAACATTCACTTTCAACCAGTTTCAGCTGCAAGAAAAACATCTGAAGCTTTTAAAATGAATCCCTATACGTACTCTCTCGGCCACGGCTGCCTCCTCTTCCCCGTCTGTTGGAACTTCCCCGTCCACGACTCACTTCTCTGTCCCCTCGTTTTTCTCTGTTCTCTTTGTTTTCTGAACTTTCCTTTCCAAGGCTTTTCTTCTTTCCCCCTACAGTCTCCCAAGAAGTCTATTTAGATAGAACAGAATTAGATACAGAAGTCAAAAAGAAAGAGAGCTCTCTGTCTATAATATCAACCTGTTCACTTCAAAGGAAAAAAATAGGTATTTCCATAATAGCAGGTAAGTAAGACGTACCAAGAACTACACTGATACAAAAGGAAAATCTAGCTCTATCTCTGCAAAGAGGTGAGAAAGAAACAAATATCAGAATTTAAATGCAGGCTAAGAACTTGACAAAACACAAGTGGCCACAATAAGCCAAAACACCTGCTCTCACAGCCACAGCTCATCACAGAGAGCAGAAGCCAAGAAATATTATGTCTAAACAAGAAAAAACACTGAGTTCCAAACATCAGACCTCAGTTTTAAAAGTAAAAATCCATCCTTAAAATAAATTCAGAGATAAAATCAATTCCACGTAAATATATGTAGGAGTTGAAAGTGACTAAGACACTTTCTAAAAACAATACAGTAATTTATGTATTATGCAAATGCATGGTTAGTCTACTGAGCAGAGTAAAAAATAAAGGTATTATTTGTAAACAATGAAGATGGCAAAAATTCGTAATGTTCTTCTAAGAATTCATTGTCTAGATACAGTTTTCATCCAGGAAATTTGCTCATGTAGATAAGTTGCCATTGGCTATGAAGCACTAGATAAAGCCCACTATCTCACAACAGGCAATTGCCAATTAGTGATTGTGGTACTGTCTTATTTCTTTTCAATTCAGATGACAAGCAGTCCTCACAAAGTAGGCAGGGACCAGCTAATCCAACTTGTCTAGAAATAAGAAAACTAATGTTGCTGAGCAAGCAGGTAGCAAAACAGTTCACAGATATAAAGTTTCAATATTCTGTATAAGACAGTAAGTATTAGAATGGTCACACAGAATCACAGAATGGCCAGGGTTGGAAGGGACCTTGAGGATCATCAATCTCCAACCCCCCTGCCACATGCAGGGCCACCAACCTCCACATTTAATGCTAGACCAGGCTGCCCAGGACTCCATCCAACCTGGCCTTGAGCACTACCAGGGATTGGGCATCCACAACTTCTCTGGGCAGCCTTATTTTTTGAAGAAATGTATGTGAGAAAAAAGGCTGAAATCACTACTCAATTTCATATCCAGTATAGATATCTACACTGCCATTAACCAACTAAGGTGAAACACAGATGCTGTAGATTAGAAGAATAAAACAGCTTGATTGAGCAACACTGTTATTTGTGAGACAGAAAACTCAGCCTCCTCTAGTAACTATTGTATGAGGCCAGGCTCTTGTCAGTGGTGGTTACTGACAGGACATGGAGCAATGACCTAAAATTTAAACATAAGAAGTTCTGTACAAGCATACAGAGTAACTTCTTTACTATAAGGGTGATAGACCACTGGAACAGGCCGCCCAGAGAGGCTGCAGAGCCTCCTTCTATGGAGATACACAAGACCCCTCTGGACATCTACCTGTGCAACCATCGTAGAGAGCCCACTTCCACATGGGATGGACTTGATCTTCCAACCCATGCAATTCTGTGTGTGTGTGTGTGTGTGTGTGTGTGTGTGTGTGTGTGTGTGTGTGTGTGTGATTTCACCTGCTGTAGCCTGTGCAAGTGCATTACACACTAGGACATACCAAAAGTTTTAGAGATCTTTCAAAACAGAATTACGTAACTGCACTGACATCTCAAGAAGCAAATCAAGATGGTTCAGAATGCACTATTATTTCTCTAATGAGTACAGTGCCAAAAGACTTTTAATCATTTTAAGAAATTTCCCAAACTGAACGATTCTGCAAATCATATGTAAAAGTGGACTCTTTTTAATAAAGCTTTATATGACTTGAAAAGTATCAGTAAAATGACAACAATGGAAGCATCGGATTTCCACGCTTTCCCACAAATAAGGATTTCTGATAATCAGAAGATCTTTGGGGTTTGAAAAGTCTGTTATTACTATTTATACAGGGGAAAAAAAAATCAATATAATTTTAAAGAAATCTGAGAAGTTGGGATGGTGTGGTCTCTGTGCATGGGTACACATCACAGAAAATCGTGCTTTCATTAGGAGTTAACTGATTACATTTCCAACTGAGGATGCCTCGTGCAACCCAAATTACAGCTGAGGATTTTAACCTTGGAAATATATAGCACTAGTTCCCTCTTGCTCACCTCATGCCCTTTAAACCACCTTAAAAATCCTCAGCAACTAAAATATAGTTAGATATAAAATGGCTTTTGCTTCTTCAAAAAATTAAATGTCTTAGGCAAGGAAACATGCTATTCTCTACTCTCCTCTTGTACATCCAAAGCCAGACAATCACAACCATTCCAAGAGAAAAGTCTTCACTACAACAGAGTACAAAGCTTTAAGGATAAAAGTTGAAAAAAATACAGTTTGGCAGTGTACCAAAGAATTTATAAATAGACACTGTCTATCACTCCTTGCTCTTCTAATTCCTCAAACTGTATAGATAGATCTATTGAATGAGGTAAAAAAAAATTACAGTGCACTAAACAAAGCAAAGTTCAAAATAGATTTGGCAATCTGTACTCAGAACAAGAAGTACCTCTGCTTCCAACCTTATATTATAGTGTAACTGTTCTGGAGAACAATGGCCCTGCAACAAGCCATTTCAAGCTGTAGGTCCATAATTCCACAAGGAATAATAAATGACACACTCCTCTACATCACACACTAATGTAGAGCTTGCTAATTAATATCTTTTCACCCTTCCTCACTGAGATCTCTATTTCTTTGTGAGTTGCATTTCTTCTACGGAAAGTAGTGTGTTCAGAGAGACTTTGTTCACAAGTGAAGGTATTGTACCCTATTGATAAATGAATTCAGAAAGTTTATCCCATGTCATCATCACTCATAAAAATTTGATAAGTAAGAAAGCATTTAACATTCTTTTTTTTTTTCTCCCAATCAAAAAAACTATTTTCAACTAGAATATTACAAATACAAGAGAAGACAGAAAAGACAGCACGTTACTAAGATTGGTACAATCAAGGTGAGGTGATCTTTTCTACTATCAGCTTACTCACACACTCAGCATTACACACTGCTGTGCATTACATGATTTCAACTCTTACAGCAGTAAGAGGAAAGAGGATAGAATAGAAAGTTCCCTTGGTTAGAATGGTATGTGACTTAGAGCTGAGGAGCACAAAGTAAAGCTTCCTCACAAGCAATAAGCACACCCTGATAAATCACAGTAAGTAGCCAACATTCAACATTAGGGAAGTTCAGATTTCTTTCCTGATTTACATGAGATAGTAAACTGGATTCTACTTCGGATAAACCGTAAGAAGCCCCTCCAGCAAAATCTTTAAGCAGTTTTGTGAAAACCTCCTGTTGCCATGCAATACCAAGTGACATTGTTGCCACACACAGCTCAAATTCCTCTTTTTGTTTCCCAATGAAGTCAGACAGATGAGCAACACAGTAACAAAAGAATTACTTGCTGTATCCTCTCTTGCTATTATTAGCTTCCTACTCATCTTTCAGATACAGACCTCGAAACCCGCAACACATTCCAACAAGAATTACATGTCTTCAAGTACCTCCCTACCCTTTAAAGTTTACAGACACAGTACTGACTAAGTCTCACGTCCCACGATTGAGGAGGTGCTTCAAACAGGCCAGCATAAAACAAAAACACGTTCCAAAGAACACAAATACACGTAAATAAAAGATGGAAAAGTGCAGGACAAAAGCAAAAAATCTGTGACCTTTTCAAGGTTCAGCCTATCCTAAGACATGCACAAGACAGAAGTGGCTTTGGTCCTCCTCATTTCTTTCAGAGAAACTTCAGTGGAGACATATAAATTTAAAGCTTCTAAATTGGACTTTCCCAATCACTTATCTCAAAGTACAAAGGTACAGCACGCAAAAAGATTAGTTGAATACTGAAGTAAAAGCTTACCGTGTCTGAACTTCCTTCCAGCAGTATGTTGATTGCTCTGTTCACATCCCCATTACAATCATGTAGTGCCACTATGCACTCATCCTGGTTTTTCCCCGTCACTTCCATAAGCTGGCAGTAAAAGTCACACATGTTAAAATATTCAAGTTATCGTCATCACAGATTCCAAAAACATGTGCAGCTACTGTGTCAGAGCAATTTAAAATCCTAAATAAGGGTATCTACCTTGTATAGACCTGCTTACAACTTAGACAAGCTTAAGTAACAACCGATTAAGCATCCCTACACTTTTTTTTTTTTATTTTATACTTCATGCTTTAGCAAATGTTGTTATCTCCAAGACAACTATATATGAATGTAATAACATTAAAAACATTAAGAGGCTTGGACAGCTCCAGTATCATTCTCCCTCACTACTTGACCCCACTGCACAGCCATAAAGTAAATCATGGTGGAGAATCCAGATCTATCTGGAAAAACATCCAGAGAAGTTAACTTTTTCAACTAGATCAGCTCCATTGATCTACTTTAGCATAAAGCCATGCAAATGGGCTAACTGATGGCTGCTCAAGGAGAGCTGGTACTGAATTACACCTTGTGGAACCTGTAGCGTGCATCCCGAGTAGTTTGGGACAGATATAAACAAGATCTGTCATGGGGTATCCAGTACCTCTACCCATCAAGAGAAGAAAAAGAACACATGATAGAAATCAACATGCATAACTAAGATTTTGGACAACTCCTTCAAAGAATTTAATTCTTAGCCTTCTTCTGATCAGCAGAGCTACAGGCACTATTTCAGGGTCCTTAGGTCTTTGGATCTACAGGACTTCACGCCTGGCATAGCAATGAACAACTTTATGGAAACAAACAAAAAAAAAAAGCAGTTAACAGTGCCTCATAGGAGGCTTCAGAAAGGAAAGGAAATTAAGAAGTGTGCCCCCACCTGCTGCAACAATGCATTCACAATAACTCTTCTTCTAGATGTGTTCCTACACTCTACATGAACTGTGATGTTCTTACAAAGGTAAAACAACCAATGCACTGAGCCAAACAGGTATAGCTGAGTCCTCAATACTCAGCTACAACTGTGCAATAGAAGCTTGAATGCATAAAGCCAATGCGCTCAGCATGACAGAGGAAACAATGTGATATTTCACTTTAACGCACACACTAATCTGGGATGTCAGATTTTAAAAGACAAAAGCCCCACACCACTCCAATTCACCTTTTGCTAATACTAGATTTTCACTTCTCCTGAAAAACAGATGGTGATTTAGCAAACTCATTTTACATAGGTGACCCATTTTTCCCACGTGTATGTACATGCAGACAAACTGAATGCACTCTTTAATTCTGAGACAGCTAAGCATCAGGACTATACTAGAGACAGAGTTTGGAAGAAACACTGGCACAGATGAGTTTTAGTTAAAAGCCTTGTTTACAAAGGGAAATGCACCAGTATAACTATCCAGCCAGTGTTATACTACCACACAGTGTCTTACAAGCAGAATTTTACAGTGAAATAAGAGCACCTATTCCTAATTAAATGTATATCATTCTGAAACTGGCTTCATCTAAATAATAATCAGCCACCCTAGCTCCAAAATGTAAGCCATCCTACCAACACCTCATTTACAGGGCATAAAAACTCTGTACTGTAAGAAACATACTTGTTTCACTTTATCTTCAAAATCTGCATCATTCTTATCGTAGATCATCTGAGCAAGGCGAATCTGTTCTGCTGTTGCCTGAAAAATGCAAACATTCAATAAAGTTCACAAAGTGTAACAACATTTTTTTTTAAGAGTATCTCCTAGAGTCACTATTTTTCTCTCCAGATTCTCAGAAAGAATATATGCAGCAAATACAAAAGAGCTACAGAGAAGTGATTAACATTTTCTTCTCTTTCCATTTTACAGTTAAAAAGTTTATTGGATCAGAAGCAATTTCAACATGTGGTTTTGATGTCTGTGCCAAAGCTAGACCTCTCTACATAGATAAGACAATTCTGTAACAGAATTTTACACAAGTTTGTTTTGATATTATTATTTTTAGTTCTATATAGTATTTATCACTCCAGAGTCATTTTTATCATAAAAAAGCAGTAATGGTATTTTTCTAAATTAACCTCCTCTGTGATGATTCCTGATCCCATCACCTTCCCTTGACTCTCCAAGTGTGATTATAGATTTATGAACACTTAAAAGACACGGCTGCACCTCCAGATTCTGCCTGTGAACAGCCGCATTAATTCTGGCTTCTGGAAACTGCTAAAGGATCTTGCTGCTTATTGAAATATTTGGTGCCTCTGAAACATTTCTGGACTACAAAAGTATACCCACAACTTCTCCAGAAGTTGCTAGACTAAAACAGATGGATGCACTAATGCACTATAAATCCTACTATATGAAGGATGCCCCACAAACAAAGCTACTCAACACCATTAATGTCTCCTCACATAAGGCTATTCTTCACAGTGTGGTATTTGGAGTCCACTGGAACCACATTCCCATGAAAATAACAGAGATAACTGTATGCTGCATGACCCTGGACCTAATTTGGTCTCAAATAGAAAAGACTTGCTACGGAAGGCTGATATTGAAGAGAGCTAGTACCCAAAAATGCAATTCAAGGAGCAGCAAAATATTGCTTCATTAAGAAAGGACCACTTCATCCACTGAAATTCTTGAATAAAAGGATTTATCCTGAGCAGCTGGTCAAACCTCACCTTTTGAAGTCTCACTTCAGAGAATACCAACATGAAGTCCTGAGCCTCAAGAGTTTGACTCATCAGCCTCAAATTGCATCGCTGTTAGAGTTTACCACAAATACAAGCTCTGGAGAAGGTCGCCAAGTGCAAATGCTAAGAAGAGTCTAAAAATTACTCCACCATACACCATCAGCTGCTTATTTGCTGAGAAGTTACTGCAGCTGTCTCAGTTCCTTGAGGGAAGTGACATTTGCCATGCTGAGAGGCAATGTTCCAAGACAATTAGTGTTTGTAACAGAGTTAAGAACTCCGTGCTATTTCACATTTCCAAAGTATCATTCTGACAGCTTCATACATCAACTGGTAACACAAATGAGAGACTACTGCAGAATTCCCAGCTCCACACCTTGTATTTCCCAGAGCACGCTGCACTTTCATGAAGGCCTCTCCGTTAAGAGTGCTCTGTGCAAAAAAATCCATTTATTGGTGTCTGCCAGGTGAGTAGCAGAGAACAAAAAGTAAACATCTACCAGTTTCAGGACTTATGCCTTGTTGACACATCCTCTTCCTCTGAGACTGACTTCAGTTTCCTTGGGCCCATCACAGTTTTTAAATTTTTAAACTCAAGACATTTCCTTTATAGACATCCAAAGCAGAAAAATTCAGACAATGTAATTTCCACATATTTGACCACATATTTGACCAAAAATGGAAAGCCGTTAAAAAAAATTAAAAATTAATCCTAAGTCCCCATCAGATGACCAAAACATACCAATTTAATAACAATATAAAATGTGACAGTATCATATTTTTTCCTGTGTAAGAAGAGGGCTTAGAAAATCACCAACATTTATGACAGTGGACTACCTCCATACAGTACCTCAAGATTCTAAAGAAAAACAAAGATATTTTTATAACACCAACACCAAATCATTCTCACAAGTTTGGGTTGTTGTTTTTTTGTTTTGTTGGGTTTTCTTTTTGCTCAGTAACTTGTTGTTCTTCATTTTTTAAGACACCATCTTTACAAGTAATACTTTATTGTCCTATAAAATAGCGTAAAATTTTACTCAGCCTTTCAAGATACATGATCTTTGCAGTGTTAGCACACAATATTTTGAATCAACAACTTACAACTCATAGAAAACAAATGTACAAACACAAAATTAAGTGACAATAGTAGGCCCAGATCTTCTAATAAAATGTTGTATTTATTATCCAGATGCAGAAAATATCTGCAACATGACTTCTTAAAATATGATAATAGGATATGACAATAAAGAAATCTCCATTTAGGAAAGCAAAGTTCTTCTAGATTCATAGAAAATAATCAGTAGTGATTAAACAGTAAAACAAAGCATCTTTCTGTTGAGTTTGAGTAAGTAGGAAAGTTCATCTGATTTCTAAATAATAACAACATATAGTGCAGTAAAGCTAGCTGCTGTAAATTTCTACTGAGCTGAGCAAGCAAGTATTTGTTATGCAAGTAGAAAGAATAAATGGATAAAACCCAGAACACATGCAGTGAGACCAAAACTCTGAATCACACCAGTTAGAAGCGTCCTCCAATAATACTTGTACAAACTTCCACTAAGAGCAGGTCCCATCAGAGAAGTTGCCTGGGGCCAGACAGAGATCTCACCACTTGTCTAATTCTTATTTCACTATTTGGTAACTGTGAAGGCAGACTATTTTCCTCCCTCTTCCTCTTAGCAGCTGGAACTCACAGTGTTCCAGCTCAAGCCATCAGACCTCTCTGATAAGGCTTTACCTTTTCCACACCCTCAAAAGAGACATCTGAATAAACCTTGCCTTTGCTCTTAGGGCTGAACAAACCTAGCTCTCTCGATCACCTCTTAAATCACCTTAACTCTCTAGGATGTTCATTTCTGTCTACTCATTTATTTCATGTGCTTCTGTTTGGTTAAGATGTTCATCATTCCACAGCACTCTAAATTATAATAGAACAAAAACAAATTTAACTTCACCTATTTGAAAGTCACTTTCTAAATCCACACATTAGTATGAATCACCAATAAGCAAAACACTGCAATGCAAGGAGATGAGGGCTTGAGCTCACATAATTAATACTGTAGAAAACAGGAAGGAAGTCTCACTGTGTTAAAGATCAGTCTGGAAAACAATAAGAGACTACTTCCCAAGGGAGCACCTCTAGACTGATACACTCTTTGTCAGCAAAGAACTGAGGCAATTCTTGAACTGAGTCCAATTTTAGAGAAGTACCTGACAAGAGAATGAGTTGCCAGAAGCAGAGAAATTTTGCACTCTCTGTAACCCAGACAAGCACACAACTTAACTACTTTGTTGCTGGAAATCAAGGCAATGAGCTAATCTTACAAACGCTCAAAATACTCCCAGTCTACTGGTAGACAATCTTCATCATTTTACTTTGTGAGAAGATACTGCACAAGAAATATAGTATTTTGTGACTTACAGATTTGCTGAATCACACTGTAGAACACAGCATGTGTTTAGTAAAGATTTCCCCACCCACCCAAATGCTGTAAGAACCAGGAATCCTCTAGCACCATGAGGCTAACATATGGAAGAGCTAAAACCTGAAGACACTGAGATCAGAGGATAAAAATCTTGACATAGAATTCCTCACTGATGAAAATATTGCTGAAAAACACAAACTCATTTAGAGACAAGAATACAGGAACAATTGAATGCTGTGGTAGATTACTACACATTCAAGGTGAGATATCAAATACTCTTCCAAAATAAGACTATATCATTACACACTTTCAACTCAAAGATTATTGTACAGCAGCACATACCTGTACTACTTGTTTCTGTTGTTGTATTGGCTGTGTGGTTGAAATTTGCGTTTTGTCCCGAGTGCCCCGGGTACGTTCACTGCCCACCGAAGTCATCATATACAGTATATACAAAACAATGTATGTACAAAATAGAAAATCTGAAAGAGAAAAAAGAGTGTGAGTTAAGTGGCAATGATTCAATACCAAGGTGACATACAATGAAGTAGCTGCAGCTTTACTTGCCTTTAACAGGAATTCTATACAAAGATTCCTGTGAAAGCAGCTCAAAAACACTACTATTGGATTTATCACAGTCTTTATAGTAAAAGGGAAATTAAGGGATAAAAAGCTTTCTTATCAGCTGATTGGGACCTGTCTGGATCTGTAGTTTCAGACAATACCTACAATTCTTAGACTTTTCTCTCTGCTGCTCTGTTGAGATTGCTGTTTCAGCTCTGTAACTCTCTCTGTTTTGACGCCTGGAATTTAAGCGCGCTCATACCCATTCAGAACATTAAGTAATCACTTTCACAAACCAGACAGTTCCCTATCATTAAATCTCTTTCCTACACATATAAACAGGTCGCAGCCAACATCTACTCGTCATTCCTCACTTGAAAGAGAAATGATGATCCTTGCCTTTAAATCTAGTCTATGGCAGTCAGCTTTTACTTAAATTTATTGTTTCAAAGATTCTAATGACCAGATGAATTTATTATTCCCCCATGTTTGTACAACACCTAGCACAAAAGTGACAGATGAAAAAAGGTTTTGGTGGATATGATAACTGAAAACAGCTCTCAGAATATTCGTCATCAATTGCTTGTTTTGCCCAATACACAGAAACAAGCAACAAAAATGTAGTTTTTCCGCAACACTGGGAAGCAAAACTGTAAATATAGAGAAGTAAGGACAATACTTGCTGCCACCTGGGCAGAAGATGTGCAAGGTTGCAGCAAAGACTTTTCACTACTGCCTTGGTGCAAGAATGTGTCTCAGTACAGAACCTGCCAGGGCAAGCAGCTTCAGCACAAGCTCAAGGCTGAGTTCAGTGCAAAATAACACTAAAATTAAAGGCAAGCAAATAATTGATTACATGGACAAGGATGTGTTCAATATCAAACTGGTCACTAGCCTTTACAAGCAATGTGTACTCAAAAACTGAAGATACAATGATATGTTTCTGATTTATGGAACTCAGAAACCTCACCTAGATAACAAAAACATTAACACCATTACAATCTTCAATTTAGAAATATTTTTTTGTTGGCCAAAATTGAACCCAACATTGAACTGTTTTATACAAACGTTAAATCTACCTCAGGCTCTGTGCCCGATACACATTTCCACAAACTCTTATGTATTCAACAAGAAAAGGCCTGCCTTTACCAGGAATCAGCCATAGTATGATCAGAATTGGGACACAGCGTTTCTCCAGTTTTATAAATACATTCACTAAAGTCAATTTGTTTTGCAATCTCTTAATGTAGTCTAACTTCATTGTCTTTTAGACTCTTAAACAAATAGGCTTTCAGAGCACTGTGCTTTGACATCCTAACAGCCAAATACAGTCAGAAGTAATTCAAGCTCTGGTAAAATGATCCATAGGAAGCAAAATATGAAGCAGTCATGAAAACAGCCTGAACAACTTCAGTGCTTAACACGTTCTCTGGTCATGGTTGTCCACTGAGACTAAGCACTAAAAGAATGTGCACAGAACACTTAAGCATTACTTTCACTGCATTAAAATCCATTTTAAGCTGTGCTGACTGAAATTCCAGTGCCTTAAGACTAACTCAATTTAATATATGCTAATAATGACCTCTGGTTTTGTCTGAGGATTGGCTTGGTTCTGTGATGAGCTGATGGATACTTTAAAACGATTTCAATCAGGTGATTACAAGTTAACGATAAAAAGCCCTAAAGAGAGAACAAAGCAGGGAATAGAAACTCGTCTGAAAGAGAAGGTAACGTTTAAACTATGACTGTCTAGAATCCACTCACTAAGATATGCTGAAGAATTGGAGCACCGCTGGGTCCAAATCTGTTCATCATTTCTGAATTGAAGTTGTGTTTACGTAGATTTTGGTACCTAAAAAAGCTCCTCAAAATACTGAGATTCAAGCTTTGGATGTGACTGGAGTACACACACGTTAAGACAAAGTTTCTAAAAAGTTTGTAAAACACCTGTCTGGCTATGGTACACAACTGTGAAAGCCAGACAACATGTGGATCCAGGAAAACATTAGGCCTTTTCTGCTTTTCCTAACACACAGTATGGTGCCTCTGTACCACAACTGTTTAAGCTATGACTGTTTCTCCATGAGGAAAGGATTTTTTAAGGAAAAATTAAAGCACATGAACGTTTGAAACACTCCTGGGGAATGATGCTACGTAACAAGATCTGCCTGACAGTCAGAACGGAGCCAGATAATCTTGTGGTATCATGGGATCTTTAGGCAAGATCCTAATCTTGCTGACCACACAGCACTGTGAGCAAGCATCACACAACAACAGGTCTGAAGCAGAAAAACAGCAAAGGTGAGAGCCTCTCTTCAGGAGCACCATGGACTTGCTTCAGACAAGCATGGAAACAAACCTACCCTCAGTCTGAAGTTCCCTTCAAGCCAACGAGATCGTGCTATAATCTATTTCAGACATGAGTCTATTGTCTTAAAAGCACTGCTGACAGCAGCCGCAGCAAGGCCCCAAGCAGCTGAAGGGCTTTGTCTGCTGCTGGCACTGCAGCAAGAAGAAATGTCCCACCATCCCACACCGGCTGTGCGCACATCTCACAGCCACTCACAGCTGTGAGGTCCAAAGCAGCAGGCTGAAAGGAGGCAGATAGCCACTGCCTGCTAATTACCACAGTGACTAGGATGTCGAGCACTAAGTGGGATATTATTAATAAAATTAATGAGATAGATCTGAACAGGAACATTTCCTTGCTCACAAAGCAGTTGTCATAGCAATGAGGAGGATGTCACAAACTGATGAACTTAATTTTTACTGTAGATCAGATGAGAAAAGAAGATTTGAGACTAGAGGAAAACAACTCTTAATTAAAAATCTGTTTAATAAAGATTAAAAAAAATATTCAGACAAGCAGATGTTTCAGGACACCAAGGTCTGGCTCAGGGCAAAAGTCCCTTATTCCAAGCTAGTATTTGGCCTTGTAAACATACTGAAACTGAAGCAAGCAGTCAAAACAGCTGTATTTGGAAGAAACAGATATACATGAAGCAAAACAGACCTCCAGAAGACTACCAGAAAAGCAGAACAAAGCATAAGAGATTAGAATTCCCAAAACTTGTGTAAAGTAACCACAGTCTCATAACGCCAAAGATACACTTGTTTATAACACTGGAAAATAAAAGGTTTGTAATAATCCATTACCTCCACAGGAAGACTGCCTTTACATAAATGAAATGGGAAATAGAAACCATAATCAGTATTTAACAGAACTTCACTTCAACTATTTTGAATGTCTCACACACAAAGATACGCAAATCTCAGCCAATAACTATGCTTAGAAGTTGGCAGAAACAATCATTTAAAAGGAAAATCATCCCGAATATCCAGGTTTTGTTGTACAGCAAGCCTAGTCCAAAAGCAGAGACATGACTGTAGATGTCAGCACCAGACTGGTAATAGAATGGCAACCGCTATTTTAGTGTCCAAAACCAGCAACTAAATATTGGTACCCTGCAACAAACCCTTCTAAGATTATAAAATTCCACCCTACAAGTCTCCATACCAAAATCAGTTGCATTTTTGCAGTGCACTTTACAAAGAAGACCAAAAAAAAAAATATCAAAGAGTAACAGAATGCATTAGCAACATAAAAAGCAGGTTTATCATAATGCTTTCTTTGATCTTTTGTTCAAGCCTCCTTGGGCAAGAAATCTAGACTCCAGAAAGTGAGAAAAATCAAGACAGACTGAATATAAATCATCAGGGCAGGATGGCAGGCCCTGCAAGATACAGACAATCTATTGATGAAGTTTCAGGACAGATCCAACACTACAATACCATCTGACTTCCAAGAATCCTTCTGAAGTTAAATATTCACTTCCACAATCTGAACAAATCATTTGCAGTTTCAATTCTCTTCCTGGGGCAGTCTCAACCAAGCAATTTTTCTTGACTCTGGACAAGAAGGTGAGGATTAAGAAGACTGCAGACATCTGTGTGAACACCACAGAACCATGACTGCCCTTTTATCCTCTCATCAAAGCTACTCAATCAATGATCTATTGCAATGACAGGGTTGGGAAAAGGCTGCAGGACATTGTCTCATGATGGCATGACTACCACACACGTGCAACGAGTCCAGATTTTATTGCTAGGGTAGTAGAGTGACAAGAGCATGAGGAAAAAGCATGGGGAAAAGATCACTGTCAGCTTAGCATGAATTCAATGCATTTCTCTCAAGTGAAGACTTGTCTAAACAACCTCACAACTTTTATTACTGCTTGGAAAGGGAAAAGAGTTTACAAGAGTCAAAAGTTATTAAGGAAAAGTGCTGATTACTCCATGTCTGTACTGCCCCAAGCCAATAATGCTGAACCTCAGCTTATGGATGCTGGGAGGATTACAGTCTCATCTTAACTTATCCTATACTAAATAGGAAGAATATTCACGGCCAGGATTAGATCTCCATCACTGGAAGGAGATAAAACTTGTACTAATTGTATGCTCTCATGTAGCTCTGTGAAAATAAGATTGCTAGGAGTGTCCAGAGGTCAGTGCAAGGACCAGCAAAACCCAACATACACGCTTTCAATTGTTATCTACAGCTCTTCCATTCGCAAAGCTAAGGGAAGAGGCAACTGTGTATTCTTAACTACCTCATTTATAACCAAGTAGCTGCTTGAAACTGCTATTCTGCAATCTACTCAGTAAACCTGTAATTAGGGAAGAACACACCCTAGAGCTACAGAAATTAATCATTTCTCATCATGAGATTAAAACAAAACCTAATCTTAAAGATTAGTATTTTTAAACAACTGTTATAAAAAGGGAGATGAAGGGAAAGACAAAAAGAATAGGTGCTACAAGAACAGACAACACTGTTCTGGGAGAAAGGAGCAACCAGTTTTCAAAAGACTGGAGAGATGAAAAGGTTGGTCACATATCCAGGGAACCTCTAAAAAGAGATGTGGTTCTGGCAGTGAACAGTGTATGCTTTCCACTAGAGCAGGTGTCGGTCATGAAGGTTAAGTAATACCATTAAGAAAATCTTCTCATCTCATAATATCAGCCTTCATTATTAGCCTAGCATTTCTGCTTAACAGATAACATTTTACATTTTCCTTACATGATGATTATTCCAGTATTCATCAAAAATCTGCCATGTATATCCAAAAAACATCCTTGTCCTCATCAGTTCTTCACAAATATTCACTTTTGAGGCAATGGGTGCTCATACACAGGAACTTCAGAAGGAATAATCTGTACTACAAATTTTTTTTTTTTTTTTTTTTTTTTTTTTTGACATACAAGTCATACTAAACATCAGAAAATCCTAACTGGCTTCTATTCAGGATTTCTTTTTTCATACTACAAAGGTAATCTCCAGAACACTAAAGAAGGAAAAAGAACAAAAAACAGCAAAGCCTGCCTTGTTTCACTGCTGACAGAGGACAAAAGTCACCAGTGATTCTGGACAGCCAAACAGTACAGCATCCTAAAGATCAGAGGACTCCGCCTGATGTTTCAGCCATAAATTTTCTACAGAGTCACTGTTCTCATCTTCTGCTGCCATTCTGCTAGAAGAACATGATTTTAGATAGCAATTTGGTAAATTTCCACACACAAGAGAGAATAAAGTTTTGCTGCTTGTCCTAACTATTTATAAACCCCATGTTTGCAAAGACTTGCCAGATGCATTAGTTATCTGCACTTAGCATCAACTGTAATAAAGCTTTAAGAAATAAAGAGAACCAGAAAGAATAACTGCATGTTATTTCCCTCTAGGCAATCCTGCTATTCTATACAGAAGACCAGAACACAGTTGTTGACATGGACTCAAAAGAAAAGCAGCCTGTGTTTGTCCACATATAAATGTAATTTACAGACAATAGGAATTCTCTTAAAGAAGCAGCGATCAATGGGTATCCTGTAAGGAAGGGGCAACAGCAAGTTCACTTTTGAAATACAGTTGTACAGTTCTCTGCCAAGAAATATTTGAAGAAAGATCCCTTCCTGATATACTAGCACCTGAAGGAAAAGCTATATGCAAGTCCTTACTATCTTCCACAGAAAGATTTCATTTCTTATCCTCTTTCACAGAAGTGACTTTTCTGAAGCTAACCCTCTCTAAATACCATAAAAGTCAAAGAGATAATCTCTTCCATCACTGTCCATGCCACATGCTCATCCTGAACTGTCAACCTGATCACCATCTTGGGTTGGGAAGACAACAGAGGTTCCTGACGCTCGCCCAGCCACACACATACTCAACTTCCTCTTGATATAGAAGGAAAGCAATACCTTTATTTCCAGCTACTCAGGTTCTCCTATTTTTAGCCTATGGAAATATAATAGTGGCCCAGTCAATACACATTATACACACAGTTTACTCCATCACTCCTATATTTGGTGGTGAAGAACCGATAGTATTTGCAAGTCTCTTCACCTGTTTCACTGGGTTCACTCCCCAGCAAAAAGTAAAATAAATAAATAAATAAATAAACAGAAGGATCAGATCAGTTAATGAATATAAACAAAGAAAGTAAAACTCCACGTCATTTTCCCCTCCAAAGTCTCCTAAATAACATCTAATGGAAGGGAACTACAGCATCTTCTACTTCCAACAAAGAATCTGATAGCAGAACAATATTATGGCCCAGTCACTCCTTGCAACAAACACTCAGACTGAATGATACCCTGCATTACCTACTTGGAGACTTGTTAAAAAAAATAACTAGTACTTCACAAAAGGAAAATTTACTGTACCTGAGGAAAAACTGAACTAGCAGGTTTTTCAGGGTTGAAAATCATTACCTTCTGCAGACAGAACTAACACAAGCCTTGTCAAAGTCACAAGTAAACCAGGGAAAGCTGCACAGAGTCTGGGACAAAATCTCCAAACCAAGGTTTCAGTTTTACTGTGGAATTTCACTTGATGGGGATTTGACTGTTCCTTCTGTAGTGATAGTGAGGGCACAACCCAAATCATTTATTCCACTATAATCAAGTTTCACCTTTCATCTAATACCACACAAGTACCAGCAATCACCAAGAATGGCAGCCCTGCTCCCTGGCTCCCAACCACATAATACAGCTACTTCCCTTCCGTCCAACTAACGATCCTGCAGCTGCAGCGTGAGTCCATTCAGTAAGCTGATCCAACAGCAAACTAAACCCCCTAACACAAAACAGCAAGTCATTTGGATAAGCTTATCCAATGGAAAACTATGTGGCTATACAATTGCTGTATCTAACACAAGGGATAGGGATCATGTTCATGAGGAAAGGAGGAACGTGCACTTCAGCAGCCACGTGCCATTATCAAAAATGACATTCTGTTTTGTCTTTGCAGGATTCGGTACAGCAAGACTTGATAGTGATCAGGCCCTCTGCCTATAACAATAAAAAAATCACTAAAAAGCCTTACAGGGAAAAAAAAAAGCAACCAAGCTTCACAGGAAAGGACTCTGCCACCAGACTGACCTTGAATACATCACTATATCAAAGCATACACAGTCTTTTGATCACCAGTAAGAGAACAGGGACTTTGATGATCTTTGATGAGAAATGCTTCTTCATGCCAAGGTACCTAAATGTCCACAAGCATTCAGTAATTTGTAAAGAATAACCTTACAAATATTTGGAATTCCTTCTATCCAAGCAAGAAAGAAGGATACAATCAACCAATACGAGGTTAGTTTACCCAACACAGAATACATTCAATTCTTTCTCCAAAGTGCAGAAGTATCTTTCTGCATTCCGTTTTGGGCATTAATTCTAGAGACTCAAGCTTAATGGAATTTGACCAGCAAGAGAAATCCTTCAAGATTTTGTACACCAACTTAACCTTCACAGGACTAATGCACTTAATGTCCATCCTTAACCCATCAAAAGCACAGCCTTGAAAGGGCTGCTCTTCTGCCAGTTCATTATCTCACTGCATTCCCTCCAAGGGGAAGAAGAAAGAGAGACAGATGTGTTTGGAAAGACCGTGCCAGATAACTTGGAAGTTCTTTCACCAAAAAAGTCATGTGGCAAAGTCTCCCCTTACTGCAGACTAGTAATTTGTACAGTTTTCTGTTTCACCCGAGTTGAGCAGGGGGGTCAGCTAGACACCTGGGTCAGTTCAAAGCACATGAATATATTATAACAGTTTAAGCAAGGGCTACATTCGTATATTTGCATATTTTTATATATATACACACACAGAGATGAAGAAACAGCTGTAGAGTAAAAACCAGACAAGAAAGAAGTTATCCTGAAAGAAAACACAGAAAGAACACATGATCTTAGATCACACTCTGATTATCAATACCACAAGGAAAAAAGTATTTAAGTAGCCAAAGCATCTCACATACAACAGACTTACACCACTAAAGCTGCACTGTGGTATCTTCCCACACTGTGACTGACATCTCAAAGCCACCATTACCCACACATCTAGTACCAGTGCCAGCAGGAACTTTCAGAGCCATTTAAGCATGGGCTACATCAGTACATACAGCACTAGCTACAAGCAAACATCAAGGACATGTCACAGGGTTCTGTGACATACTTGCATTTGTCACAGAACAACAGAATGGTCAAGGTTGGAACGGACCTCAAGGATCATGAATCTCCAACCCCCCTGCCACACGCAGGGCCACCGACCTCCCCATTTAATACTAGACCAGGCTGCCCAGGGCCCCATCCAATCTGGCCTTGAACACCTCCAGGGACAGGGCATCCACAACCTCTCTGGGCAGCCTGTTCCAGCACCTCACCACTCTCTCTGTAAAGAACACTGTCAATATTGCCAGCTGTAAGGCACAACCATCAAAAGCAAATATTCAGTGCATCACTGATCAATTACTACAATTACTACAATCAGCTACACTCAGAATCTGAGTAATTCATCAACAGAAAACCAAATGCCAGTTGTTAAAACACACAAAAAAATAACTTATTAGGAAAACTAATCACATTAAAAACTGATATGAAATCTACCAAAATATGATGAACTGCTGGGGCAGGGAGAGGAGCATGTTGGAACAAGTACTTAGTACTGCCAGCTTTGGCTATTAAGCAGCAGAAACGTATTTCAGCTACTTGCTCTGATGCAGCTATCTGGACAGCCTCTAACTGGGGTTATCCAGTTCAAACATTAAAACAAGCCTAAAAAGAACATAACAGTTGGAACACAGATACTCTAAATGAGAAAGAAATAGCTAACATGAACTTGAAGACAGGACAATATCCAAAGTGGAGAATTTTCTTTGACAAAGGACCTTACAAAGAAGGTGGCACGAAAGAAGAGCACTCAGTGTAGGATTTCAACACTGCCAGCGACCCACTGTGCACCCCTGCTGTCCCTGCCCCCTCCAGCTCACTCCTGCTTTGCTGAAACACGCTCTCCTCAAACAGCTTCCGAAGGAATTCTCTGAATAGAAACAGATACGAGCAACAGGAGTAAAAATAGCCAAGTAAGAGCTGAGACACTTATGACGTCCTCAAACTTGCAGAAACATTCTCAATTGCCTCAAAAAAGGGCAGACAGTTAATTCATAATACCACTGACAATGAGGAACAAAGAAGAAAGTGTCATTATAAGAAGAGGTTGGAAGGGGAAGGGATAATTAACACTTGCAACAATCATCAGATCACATTACTACACTCAATACAAAAAGCAATGGTTAAGTTACAATCCACAAGTGATATGAAAGCAAATACACTAAGCAACCACTAGGTCGTATCTGTGAGACATGTTAGAAGCTCAAGACAGCAAGTTTGAGTCTAGCTGAAGAGATTTGGTAGCAACAGCTACAGCAACAGCAAGACCTATAATACCATCCCTACACATTCACACAGCTCTGCTTCCTGAGCTGGATACCTAGGGTAGAGCAGGGAGACCAATACGTGGCAAAGAGATGTTTATTCAAAAAAGCGAACAAACAAACAAACAAAAAAACAGAAGTCCTGAGGGAGGGGGAACATTTTTAAATAAAGCAGGATATTCCAGAGTATCTTTCTGCAATTTCCCCTAACACCATGGTACTTCCCAAGGTTCATCTCAAGAGAGGAATCTATCACAGTAAAACCACTTTTTTCAGCAAGTTATACCACTGAATAACAAGTTCCCAAATAAGCAAGCTTCTATGGCAGCGTTACAGGTTTATTTCCTTAACAATCTTGTGGTCTTACTGTGCATAACATATTTATGAAAACTCACAGCCATTTGGTTCAGTTTAGTTTTCCAAAAGTGAGAAACAGAGCCTTTTTTTCAAACTTTCTATCAGGTGCTCAGACATGAGCAGTCCCAGAAACAAAACAGACCTGAAAAAAGTCACACAGAACCACTTTCAATTCTTTGCCCATTCTGGATTGCTCCTTTCATGGTGATGAGCAGTGTTAGAGTTCAATCAAAATGATACCTGAAGATGCAGGATTAACAGCCTTCCCAACTTCCAACATACCAGAGAGGAACGTGCAAATAAAACTGTCCTCCAAACAGAATTCAAACCAAAAAAGGACTCAAGTCACCCAGACCTGTTCTTGTCAGTATTAAAATATCAAAATGAAATTTCTCTTTAGTGAGCTTCTTTTTAAACAAGATAACCAAAGAGATGAGCTATTTAGACAGCATGTCAAATCACCAAAGTTTTATTACATTTATTTTCTCTCCAATATAAGTAGGGAGAAAAAAAATACTCACCCTTCTTTTAGACCCACACTCACTGTTCCAGCCCTTCACTTTCACCGTCTTCTACAAGTCCTCTCCACCACCGTCTGTCAGCAATGGGAGCTCTCGCACCTTATATATCTACCAGAGGCAGAGTAGCTTATAATACAATTGAACAATGTGTACAGATTTGTTTTGCAAAATATGCGTTTTTTTTCTTCCATTTGATAACTAGACTGTTATAAACATTGATTCCACATAAGTTTATCTGCTAGTTTTTCTGTTGCTTACATTCCGTTCTAAATATGTCCTTGTATTCTAGAAGGTCATTTATTACTGTGCTAAACTAAACTACCAGTCTCCAATTGCACAAATGTGCAAACTTTTCACTGCACAATGCAACATTAAAAAGTTTAAGTAAGAAATCTGTTTTCTAAAACATTCAATGATATCATTTATCTATTCCACCAATCACCTAAAAGACCAGGAACTTTGCTGCAAGATCACTTGTGACAAAAAAAGGTACTTGCACTCTTCACATCTTAGTCTCTGAACCAGCTTATTTATATTAATTGCAGCATCTCAACCTTAGCACACATGAATTCTGAGGTTGTGTGTGGCATACACATTCTCTTAATTGCAGCATAAAACTAGCAACAGCACTAAATAACACAGGTATCAGCTTCAGACATTATACGGTACCTATAAAAGTGTCACTGAACAAATGCTTTGGCAATTACAGTCTTTAAAGCCATTTGAATGTATATGTTGTAAACATCAATTTTCCCCCAGCAAAACAACAGACTGTATATACATGAAAGTCAAGCAAGGGACGAGCAAGGGATAAGCAAGATAAAATATCACAAGCTTTAAATGTTGCATTATTGGGCTAAGAAAGAACTTTCTAATCACGATAATAACTTTCAGTTGTTTACAGAACATTATGTAGAAAGTCAAGACCAAGAGGGACTTGCTGTAAAGGCCACGATGACATTGTAAATAAATGAAAAAAAGCAGATGCAAGCAAGCTTTAAATGCAAAACATTTTAAATGTGTTCTCAATTTAACACACCAAGGCTGTTTTCATGTTTAGTTAAGTATGCTGTCCAAAACAGGGCTTTTAAAAACTAGTAAAAACAACCTGATACACTGACATAAGATGAAGATAACACTGTAATTAAGAAAAAAAAGCACATCATTTTACATGCCTTGCCCAATAAAAGCAAAATCCCTTATAGAGAATACACATAAAAATATAGGGCAGCATTAACCAAAGGCTGGTGAATTATTAGAAGCAGGTAAATGGCTAAAAAACGCTCAGTGTGCCTCCTTCCAGACACTGATACACACATATCCACAGGAGTTTGGGGAAGTCTTTACATGTATATGAGTTTTGTAGGTACAGGTACTGCTTTTTTGGTCCTTACATTTTCACACATCTAAAATTTGAAGCACCACACTTGCCAACCCTTCTGCTGCACTCTAAAGCTGCAGGGCAGAAGGCATTAGCATGACCATAGTTTTGTTAACACACAAAAAACCTTGCCATGCAGTCCTAAGGTTGTGACATCTGTAGTCATGGAAGTTACTGTAAGATCACAGCTACATCGCAGGGATTTCTCTCCACAGGCAAACATAAACTCGTGGAATGTGATAAAGCAGCTCGCAACACACCACATTTAAACGCCACTGAATATGTGGAACAGCAGACAGCAATTTTAAAGAGAAATTTTATTTCCACTTATTTATGAAAGTCCATTTGAACAGGTATGAACCAATCCAAGAAAAACATTGTGCTCTATACAGATTTTTTTCCCCCTCCCTGGGGGAAAAGGAAAGGGAAGGAAAAAAGCATGTTTAAATAGATTGTCTTGTTCCCAAAGCCAGAGACATAAGGGAACTTCCCTTAAACCATTCTAACTTCTCAAAAGTTATTTACACTTCAAAAACAAAAAACTCACAGAAAACAAACCATCAGGAGTAAGGCCTTCCATATCAGTTTGACATTATTAATAAGTATTATTAATTAATATTAATGTTCTAATATGCAAAGACATTTAAGAACAAAGAACTTTGTTCAACTGAATTATTACAATTCCCATTGAATTATAAAAGAAAAACAGAGCCGAAAGAACCCAATGGAATTAGGTGAGTAGAAAAAGAAGAATTAATGTGAGGAACCAAAAATCAACAGCATACGCTGTGAATCCACAGAAGGCTGTAATTTTACTTGAGAGGCAACTATAAATAAATGTTTATCTGGGACTCATTTGGCAGTAGAGATTTCAACATGAGTGAAATACAAGTTGTTGTTCAAAAGCTAGGAGGACACTGATGTCAATCTGAAGTCCTTTTGCTGTAAACAAGTATTTATTTGGCCAAATTTTTCTAGAGAAATATCCAACCGCTGTGGAAGATTTAAAAGCTTAAATTCAGAGTTCCTTTTAAAGGAAAAGTCTAATCCTAAGTACCACGAACTACCTTTTATCATCACAATGATGGGTACTTTTAAATCACAATCTAATACTTGATCTGTTTTATTACATTCAGTTTCTATTACAGACAAGTGCAACACTTTTAGTCAGCTTTCAGACTGTTGAAATCATTATGTTTTGGATTTAAATTCAATTGAAAAAAAATTCAAGGTATCTTCTTTAAGATGAGTTTCAGCAAGGATTTTATTATCATTATTATTATTCAAAACTTATTCTAAATCGATTAAATCTTCAATTTATATAGTCTTAGGAAAAAAACACACTGATGGGTTCATTCCACAGTTTATTAGAAACTTGGGTCACTTTAAAAGTAATACAACTTTTGAATCAAAGGAGTAGATGCTAAATAGGCCAATATTTTAACAAAATTTGATATATCTCAGAAGCTGAACTACTTGAAAATTCAATGTTAAAGAGGCTGGAATAGCTAAGCCTGCCACTTCTTCCTCACTGCTCTTTTAAGATTTCAAGAAGGCAGAGCTCCCCACTATTCTACCCATAAAATTTCATGACAATATATATGTGACAGAATCACAATATATCCAAAAGTACCTTTGGAAAAAGACAAACTAGTGTAAGACTCTATTTTCAAGTCTCTCAGGCATTCCTGTCAGCTGAATCTTTGTAGGCTTTATAATAAAATATGTAGAGTTTAGATTCACAATTTAGCAAGTGTGAATCTAAGCTCTGTGTATGTGAGGTGTCTTCACCTGGAAGAGAAATTGAGAAGTTTGAAGTCACAACTTTTCAGGAAATGTAAGAGACAAGGTAGGGGTTAACAGTTTAACTTTAGCAAACAAAATGAATGTCACCATCACTACAGTGCCAAAAGATAGCTTATGCCTTTTTCTGCTCAACATTTTTCCCTCAAAAAAGAACAAAGAGAAAATCTTGGAGAAAAATAGTATTTTGGTTACTCTGCATATATAAAGCTGTGGAAAAAAACAAGCTAACTCATCAACACTGCACTACATGTATATGTGAATGCAGAACAGAAAAGCATATACAGGAATATCAGGAGAAATAAAACTAAACAAACCCTAAGCTTTCCATCTTGCATGACCGCAGCCCTAGCTAGCAGAGCAACATCACTTCTGGACAGAAGCACAGTCACAAGATTAAGCATCTCACTGCACCGACTGAACAGACAAATGGGATGCAGGGAATAGGAACCTCTTCATACCCTGTGATCTCCCCACATCCAGGAACAGTGAGCCTCACTATTTCATCACTAACATTTATTGCAGCTCAACGCAGGAATTTTGTTTGTTTGCAGAGACACACCTAAGGTTTCCCAGCATTAATGACTCCAGATAACTCCAACAAGAAAATCAAAGTAGCAGCCCATTCTATCAGAACAACATCAAACTCTTACCCCACTTCTGTCCCTCCCCAAAGCTGCCATGTAATTACCCCAAGCCACATCCTCCTCCTCTGTCTCATCCACACACCACTCATTTTGCCGCTCAACATACTTCATGACCTGTTTAGTCAAAGGGAAAAATACTATTAAAAGAACACTCAACTTATCCTAACTTTTCTCTAACAGCAAGCAGTACCTGGAAGGGGCAGAAGAGCTGTGTGTCAGCTTTCAGTCAAGTTCTGTTGATAAAAGGAATTACAGCCATAAAAACAGTTCCTGATCACCCACTGCTCTGTCAGGTCCTGATGATGAAAACGACTACTTCAGCTACTCAACTCTCCTGTTTGTTCTCTGCTACATCCAGTTTCCATCCCAAACAGCAACTTCTTCTTTGCTAGATGGAAAAGCTTTTACTGAGCACAGTCTAACTCAATCTTCAAGACTTGCTTGTTCTAGCCTGCAAGGTAAGATGTGTCAACAGTATGTTTTTAAGATCAAATTTTGCTTAGAGACAAAGTTGGATGGTTCTGAGGTTCCCTGCCATATGTTTCAGTGTAACTTCTAATAAATAGGTAATTTTATAACTCCAGAAACAATTAGTATGCCTTCTATATATGTTATTTTAATGCATTTTTTAACAAAGGAGTATACAAAAGTTGAAAATTATTATCCTCCATCACTCTCATGACTCAAGTACTCAGAGCACTCCCCAGAAATCATCACAAGCAGCAAGGCATAAGTCATAAATATTTGAGGTAAGTTTCCTAACAGAAATCAAATCTCACTGGTGTTTCATTTCAGAGGACTGCACAAAAAGAGCTGTCCCAGCATTTCTCAGATTCAAGATCCCTAGCCATGAAACAGCTTTAGCCACCTTACTTTGTTTGAACCTTTATCCACAGTTGTGGAGGTCCTGGGGAGTGGTAAGAATAGGAAGAACAGGCAGATCCCATCCACTATTGCTTTACCTAGATTTGCCTAAATCTACAATATTCTGGGTTTAGTCTCATTAAAAAAATACTTTCAAAAATCGTTTTATTGCATAGATCTTTGCAAAATGAACTTCTCAGTACAAAGAAGTACTGTAAGAATTCTGTTTAACTTTTCATAAACATTATGTGCACATTAAACCACCATTTACAATCCACATGATTCCTAGACAGAACATACTGTCCAGATAGGACTTGGACAGTTTTATCAACTCTCAGGCAGTCAAACATTCAACCTGTCTCCCTCACAAAACTACCAAGTTACAATTCTCAGTTCAGTTTGCACCAACACCCAATTATTCCCTATCTTCAAACAAAAATTAATCAGACTTAAAATATGGAGCTTATTCCATTTTCATAGCGTTCTTATGTGCATATCTAAAACCCATTCAACTTTCCACCTATGAACAGTCAAGAACAATTTGTTACCACCATCCTTCCAAAATTCAATCCATCATCCACTGCTTTCCAAAAGGTAAATAAGATCACATGGCCTGAAGGACTGCAGATTTGTCAAGAAGTTTAACCTAGAAAAGGCAAGGCTCAAGAGTAGGCGTTCTCACGGGTGTCTACAAATGCCTGAAGGCAGGGTGCACACAAGATGGAGTCAGGCTCTTTAAAGTGGTGCCTGGTGTCAGGACATAAGGAAAAGGGTACCAATTGGAACACGAGAGGCACCATCTGACCAAGAAGAAACGCTCCTTTACTGTCCAGGTGGCAGAACACTGAAACAGGCTGTCCAGAGAAGTTCTTCAGTCAGTCTGCTCTTCATCTGTCTTCAACAGCCATCTGGACGTGGTTCTGGACAGCCTGCTGCAGGAATCTGTGCCTGGGGACGGCTTGGAGCAGTTTGTCACCAGACAGCCCCTGCCAACCTCAGCCAGCCTTTGGTCACATGAAGTAAGAGGGGAAGAAATTCCTGAAGTTGTGAAGTTGTTCTCAAAGATGTCACACAAGCATCTAGCTCTAGCTTCTCTGTTCAGACAGCCCAAAGACAAGTGAAAGTCTAGTAACTTCAATTGAATCAGACAGTACAAGCATCATTAAGACCTCAACCCAGCAATATATATTGTCCCACCAAGAGATGAGACAATAGACAGTGATATATATGATTATATGTAGCCACATAAAGCCAGAAGGAGTTTCCTACTTGCAATCACAACAAACAGCTATTCAAGAAAGAAAATCTTTTCGTAAGATGCACAGGAAAGTTCCTGGATATACTAGAACAACAAGAAGCAGCACAGGGCGAGACTGAGGACATGTATCAGAAGACACAAACTTTCCTCAAACATTTAAACAACTTTTGCATGCTTATTAACTTGCTTTCACCAAGCTCCTAAAACTATTTCAACCTCCCTAAAGCAAATTTGAGATAACTGCCTAATAGCACTTCACCCATGTTCAAAACACTCAGAAATCCATTCAGTCACTACTGAAAGAAAGAGAAGCACAAGGTTGGATGGAAGTGCAGCACTGCTCCTCAGCACATTTAGGCACTTGAAGTTAGCATCAGTAAGTTAGGCCACTTTTCCATCAGTGTCAGAATAGATCATGCCTGAAGAACATGAGAGTGAAAGTTGAAATAAAAGCCCAAGAGCATAAGTCACCACTTCCTTGGGGTACAGCCCAGCCAAAGCATGAACCTGAGTTTCCCAAATACAGTACAGTACATGCTCTGTTGTACAATCCTGCAGCGTTTAGCATCAGGATTCCTTTTGGATTCACACTGTCAAAACACTATCTACAAAAACAGAAACTTTTTAAAATCAAGAAAAAAAATGAAAATGCAAGATTTCAAATAAGAAAAAAAAAAATCAATAATTAACTCCTAGTATAGGAAACAAAGAGAATGTGATAATAAGAAATATTACAGGCCTAGTATTTACCATAAAACAGCCATGATCCCGGTAGTATTTCAGACCAAATGAAAAACAAGGAAAAACTTTAAAAAACCACATGCTTCTAGGAACAATATTGTAGTCATAGGAAATACAACCAAAGTGTTCAACACAAAGCCACAGCAGAATTGTAGGACCTCCTTCCTGTGCAGCAAACCATTAGGAATATTAAGAAATATAAGTGGATAACAGTTAGGCACAAAATTCAGGTTTTACACTTTCAGCCGCAGGGCTGCCTATCATAGTAAGAAGGACTTCTTTTCCATTAAACTAGGTTAAAGAAGGGCAAATCTGATGGCTGAGATCTGCACATAACTTGAAATTCAAACACTAAATGATTCTGCTGAATCTGCACCTTCTGCAGATCTGGAATAAACTGTGTTTCCTGTATGATAAAGCAAGAAAAGAAAAATCCATAATGTTCACCACACAAGTACTATGTAGGGCAAGTCTCAGGTCTTGAGAAAGACCAAAGCTCTCCCAGCATGGGAAACATTTCATTGTTTTCAATGCAAAGAATATTAAAACTAAACAGGTCAGAGACTCCTCCACGCTCATCTGCGGGAAAACTTGATTTCAACAAGCTGGGGAGGGAGGAGGAGAACATCTGGCAAGTTTATCTTCCAAAGAAGATGAAACGAAGAAGCATTCACAAAGATAGCCAGACAAAAGAATTTCCAGGGAACTCAGAGTTAGAGCTCCATTCAAGGGAGCTGTGCAAAGCTGTTCATATAACCTATCCTGCCAGTTTTACAATCTCCAGAGAACATCAATAAAACAACATGCTCAGCGAAAGAGTTACGATGTAGTAAAAGCAAGCTGAGCAAGCGATGAGATCTCAGGCATCAGACCGTATCACCTTTAATCTGTCTTAAGTCACTGCTCACTCTTCAGAGTATTGAGAAGTCATGGGGGAGAAGGGCTGCAGGTAACTTGTGAAACAGATTGGAAGAGGCCCTGGATGGACTGGGAGCTCTGTCAGCTGGCAAAAGTTGAAGAGCACGAGTTCCATGTTAGAGCAGCACAGAGAAAGCCTTCATACAATTTTTGGACAATATGAGCCTTAAGTAATTGCAAAGGAGCTATTTTACAGAAACACAGAGTGGCCCAGGTTGGAAGGGACCTCAAGGATCATGAATCTCCAACCCCCCTGCCACAGGCAGAGCTACCAACCTCCCCATTTAATGCTAGACCAGGCTGCCCAGGGCCCCATCCAATCTGGCCCTGAACACCTCCAGGGACAGGGCATCCACAACCTCTCTGGGCAGCCTGTTCCAGCACCTCACCACTCTTTCTGTAAAGAATTTCCCCCTGACATCCAACCTAAATCTTCCCTCCCTCAACTTAAAACTATTTCCCCTTGTCCTGCAGTTACCTACCCTTTCAAAGAGTTGACTCCCCTCCTGTTTGTAGGCTCCCTTTAGGTACTGAAAGGCTGCAATGAGGTCACCCCACAGCCTTCTTTCCTCCAGGCTGAACAAGCCCAGCTCCCTCAGCCTGTCTTTTATAGGGGAGGTGCTCCAGCCCCCTGATCATCTTTGTGGCTCTCCTCTGGACCCTCTCCAACAGCTCTCTGTCTCTGTCTATTTCAAAACCTTTCATCCCAGCTCTCACTTTAATGAAAATAACCTGTTCATGAAAGCCGTATGAAAAACAGCACAAGTCCAAGCCAAGTCTCTGAGAAGCAAGCAGGATACAATGGTTTACAAGCCAGCAGACCCTATCAGGGACAAAAAGAAACAAAATAAATAAAATGTTAAGATCCAGCAGACCACCAACACTGAAGTCAAGTTATTACTTGTATTTCCTCGCACCTTCTGCTCAACAGTTTTGAAGAACGCAAATGTAACACAAAGTCTCTTTGAATCTAGCCTTTTGTAAAGGGGACAAGTCACTCAGCTTCTCTCTTAACAAGGTCATACAAGGCTGCTGCAAACCAAGCACAGTTTTTTCTGAGTGCTGCTCCTGGGCTTCTACTTAACATGAAACAAAGATAAGATCATCCATATCTGTATTCATTCTTATTCTTTCACAAAGAACCTTCTTTCACAAGTCCAAGTACTGGTACTAATCACAACTGAAATTACAAGTAAACATTACTATTAGTACTAGTTATTAACATAATACCAATATTCCACCATACAAACATTTCTCAAGTACTATTAAGCAGCACATCATTCTGCTACGATCACTATCATTAGAAGGACACTAGCAACAAATATAAAACATACCAAAAATGGTGCATAAAAGCGCATGGAAGCAAAATAAAACAAAACATCTACCCCCACAATCCCAAAAGTATAACAAAACAAAAAGAGAAAGAGCAGGTTACAGTGACCAACAAGATTTTGTTGTTAGGGTTCTCCTTGGCTTACCCTACATTTTAGTGGTAAATCTGCACTTCTAATCTTGAACAGTGAAGTCCTTTTGCAAGCTCAGGAGCTTTCCTGAGGACTAGTCAAAACAACAGAAGTGGAACAGATCAAGGTTCTGAATTTCTACGCCTTTTTTTGTTCTTGTTGTTGTTGCTGTTTTATTATTATAAACACTTTTTAAAATCAGTATGCTGATAAAACTGCAGCCAGAACAAAAGAGAACAGAGCATTCCCACTTCTCCCTCCCTCCTCCAAGTTACCAAGAATGTTTAGGTTATAAACAAAAAGCTTGCCCATTTTCCAGACTACACATCAAAATCAGTTCACACCAGTTAATCCAGTTTCTGCATGTAACACTCCTGGAGTCCCAAAACATCATTAATGCTGCAAAATGATTTAGCCTACCATGCTTTACAGTTACCTAGCATAAGGTTAAAAATAAATTCTTTAAGCAAGTTAAGTTAAACCACCACAGGGAGATCAAGCTCAAGTATAAATAGTGAGTCACTCAGGTAAAAATGCAAGCCCAGATTCCATCACAGATCACAATATAACCAAGACAATTGCTAAAAGTGTCTGGTAAATATTTAAAAAATAAGCAAACAAAAAAAAAAAAAAAGAGGTTTCCAAAGGCTTAGCTGATGCTATTTTCTGTGAAGGGCTCAATTTAAAATGGAAAGTGCCGCTCCAGGCCTGCACATCCTCCCTCCCCCTCCCTCTGCTTCACTCACAGCTCCAGTTTCTCCCCTTGAAAAAAGAAAAGCCACTCATACGCCAGGACAGCCCCTCCATTTCAGCACTGACTGCCACCCCAGAGGGCATTGCCTTGATTTGCTGCTTTATTGTAAGCCTCCATCGCTCACTAAAACTGAGCCGACTAGGGCTTGATCACTGCTCCACGCTTGGCCCTTGTCAGCTTCCCTCATGTAGCTCAACACAAAGCCACAACTTTCTCTTTCACAAAGCTCCTCCCAACACAACTGAGAGGACTGCGAGCACTCAGCCTTCGCACACCTGCACAAGGCTGCGAGCCGCAGCACCTGAGCGACCCTCAGGCGGCACCAAGCAGCACAGGGGGCACGGCAGTGCGCCTTTCTGCATCCACTGCACCTTACAGAGTTCGGATCCGGTGTGACTTCAAGGCGCACCAGATCCCTCTCTACACGCAGTTCCCTCCAGAAGTGTTTCTCCCGGTCCGTTTTCCCGCTGTCATTTCCTTCAGCAACAACAGCAAACAACTTTATTATTATTACTATTACAAGTAAACGCCACACGACCAAGCTCTCAAGCTCCGTGGCAAAGCCCTGCCCGACTTCCCACACGCCCGCAGGCTGATGGAGGCCGGCTAACGCGGAGCCCCGTCCTCACACAACCGGCGGCCCCCGACTCGGCACGGCCCCATTGACGTGAAGGCACGGAAGCGCAGCCCGGCACGGGGCTCAGACGGGAGGCGCCCCGCCCCGCCCCCGCACGCGGCTGAGGACGCGGCCGCCCCCCCCATCCCGACCTCGGCTCGGGCCGCCCCCGAGGAAGGCGGGAAGCAGCGCACCTCAGGGCCGGGCCGCCGCCTCCCCGCCGCCCGATAGCAGGGGGCAGGCCGCAGCCCCGGGAGCGGCGGGGCGGTGCGGAGGGCGCCGGCAAAAGTAGGGCAGCGCCGCGCGGCCCGACCGGGCCTCGTCTCCCCCCCCGGAGCGCCGGCAGCGCTGAGGGACGGCCGGGCACCGCCGCCCCCGGACAAAAGCGGCCGTTGGGCCTCGGCGCCGCGAGGGCGAAGGGGGGGGAGAGGTGGGAGAGGGCGGGGGAGGGGGCGGGGGGTGCAGGAAGGGGGGACGCGCAACGGCCGCCCCAGAACGTTGAGGGTTAGCGGGGGGGGGAGGGCGGCGGGCCCACAATCCCCCACGCGAGGCGGGGGGCTGAGGGGAAGCGGGGGAGGGCAGCGCTGCGCCCCGCGCCCCGCGGCGCTCCCCCCGCTCCGTACCTGCCCAATGTGCTCACAAAGCAGCAGCGGCGGCGGCGCCCACCCGCGTCACGTGACCGCCCCTCGCGCCGCTCCCTCCTCCTCGCCTCCACGCGCGCGCGAGGCCGCTCCCCCGCCACGTGACGTGCCGCGACGCCGCGCGCCCGCCCGCCCGCCGGATCCTCGCTCCCTCCCCCCCCCCCTTCTCGCGCCGCGGCCGCGCCTCGCTCTTCACACACCACCAGCGCGCGCCCATCCGCCGTCCCTTCCGCCTACCCCAGCACCACGTGAGCAGGGCGACGGAGCCCGGCCCTTTCTCCGTCACGTGACCGGGGCTCCCCCTCCCCGCTCGCCGGAAGCGGGCGGCCGGACCCGCCCACCGCAGCTGAGGGGCGGGAGGTTCGGTGCCGTGCTGCCGGCGCCCGGTGTCGCGGGCCGGGCGGCGCGTTTGAAATACTTGGGATTTTGCGTTGCAGCTGGCTTCCTCTTGTCCAGACTGAACGGTCTCAGATCCCTCAGCCGCCCCCCACAAGACTTGTGCTCCGGCCCCTCCGCGGCTTCACACCTGCTCTGGACGCCGTGCTCTGCTCCAGGGCCCCGACGGCCTTCTTAAACTGAGGGGCCCAAAACGGAACGAAAGCCCACTCAGGTCGCCGGGCTCTGTCCGTTACCACCAGTGCTTCGCGCCCACACGATGCTTTGGGTCTCCCAGAGCTGCCCTGTTCCTTCTACACTCGATGTACTGGAGGCATCATCACAGACATGTCAGGTATCCCAGACAGAATCCAAAGAGCCCTTTGCATCTGTCACTGTACCTGCTGAGAGTACTGCCTGATCAGCCTTCAGGTGGGAAGCAGTTCTGCACTTACATTAATACTTGGTGGGTGAGTGGTGGTGGAACAGGCTGCCCAGTGAGGCGATGGATGCCCGTTTCTGCAGACACTCCAGGTCTGGCTTCAGGGCTCTGGGCATCTGATGGAGCCGTGGGTGTCCCTGCTCACTGCAGGGGAATTGGAACAGATGACCTTTAAAAATTCCTTCCAACTCAAATGTTTCCCTATGATTCTATGATTAATTTTGTAATCATTAGGCTCTTTTGCCAGGCTGAACACAGGGAGGCACCCCACTGGTGTGGAGGAATCCCAGAAGGCACTGTGCCAAGTGACACTGCAGTGCCAGCGGGAAAGGGAAGAGGATGCCACAGACTGATGGAGAGCAACAGGAGGTGATACAGCAGGCAGTGGCAGTACTTGGTGCAGTTCTGGCAGCGCCCCTAAGTTAAATGGCAGATACCATGGTGAGAGGACAGGGTTGGTAAGGATAACTGGCAAGTGTTTGTTTAGCCCCTGGTATATCCACTGATACATCTCATGATTTTGACATTTTCCATGGTCTTATTTCCGTTGCTTGTTTGCTCATCCTTTGTCCTTTGTCCGCCTTGTAAATAGAGAGGACATCAAGTCACTTTTTACTATAAGCAGTATTTGAACAATAATCGATGCTGTTTGTGCTTCTGCCCTTCCAGCTTAGACAGAGGCGACAGGCAGAAGTGGCTTGCATCCTTGATTTCTATTGTATAGGTGAGTAGGAGCTATAACAGTTCCTACAGCTTGGAAGATGCAAGACATCCCCATTTCCACCTTTTCCCAGTAAGGTACAGGTTCTTTAGAAAAATCAAAATTCAGATCAAACAGTGCAGAGATAGTTTTGATTTGTGGAGGCAGCTGTTGATATTTTATCTTATTAGTATTGGGGAAGAAAATAAGCTATAGCTCTAAACAAGGCTTCACAGGCTTTCTGACAAACATATCCACAGCTCCATAATCTGTGTAGATTTTATCAGTATTATTAGCATCCTTTCATCATGACTTGGCAATCCTTTGTTAATCGATATGGATATTTGATGTGCAGCATGCAACGACAAAGGCTGAGAGCTCTTGGGATTCTCATGTCAGATGGTATAGTGCTAGCTGGAAGATGTCTCCAAATATCACACAGAATCCAGCTTAGAAACATTTGGAATGAGAGACAATTAAACAAGGATACCAGGGCAAAAACAAACAAACAAACAAACAAACAACCCAAAACTTTGTGGATTTCTCTCTGCTATACATGGAATAACTACAGAAGAGAAAATAGCACATTTAAGCTCCAAAGCTTCCAGAGGAGAACTGAAATAATGAAATGACGCAGGCTGCAGTCAGAGGCCTTTGCTGTGGCTGTTCAGCACATCTGGAATGGAGAACCTACATTAAGCACTGCAAAAGCTTGACCAGGCTTGGCAGGCAAATCCTCCCTACTTAGATATTTAATTCACTCCCTTCTGCTCATGTCAGCACTTTATCTGACATTTCTGTGACCTTTCCAGTTTTCCCGTTACTAAAGAATAATCCAGTGAAGGTGCAAATCCCTCCAGACCATATGTTTAAGCTCACATCAGGCTTGTTTTTCTTAGTCACCTAGTGCAGATGCCTTACATTGCTGGCTGAAAACTATCATGTTAGTGTGTTGGTGTTGGCCAGTAACACTTAAGGGGGAAAAGTGCTAATGTTAAAAGTATCACCCTGTTCCTGATTCAGAAGTCTGCTCTACATTTGCATTACAGACAATAATCATAGCATTGCTTGAGTTGGAAAGAACCTTAAAGATCACCTAATTCCAACCCCCTGCCATTGGCAGGCTAGTGGTTGTCCTCCCACTAGACCAGGCTGCCCAGGGCTCCACTCAGTCTGGCCTTGAACGTCTTCAGAGATGAGGCATGCACAACTCCTCTAAGCAGCCTGTGCCGGGGCCTCAACACTCTGAGATCTCCCTGGAGCCTTCTCTTCTCCAGAATAAACAAGCTCAACTCCCTCAAATTTTCTTCATAGGAGAGGTGTTCCAGCCCTCTTATCATCCTCATGGCCCTCCTCTGGACCTACTCCACAGCTTTCCCAGACATGGATTCAGTTCTCCAGATGGGGTCTCAGAAGGACAGAGTAGAGAGAGACAATCATCTCTCTCTCCCCACTGGCCACCCCTCTGTTGATGCAGCCCAAGAGACTGCTAGCCTTCCAGGCTGCAAGCATGCACTGCTGGCTTGTGTCCAGCTTTTCATCTTCAGGATGAAATGATGAATTCACCAGAACCCTCAAGTCCTTCTCCGCAGGGCTGCTCTCAATGACTTCTCCCAGTCTATATTAATGTCTGGAATTGCCCCAACCCAAGTACAGCACCTCAGTAGGTTCACAGAGGCCCACTTTCAAGTTTTTCCAGATCTCTCTGGATGGCATCCCTGTCTTCCGTGATGTCAGCTGCACCATTCAGCTTGGAGTAATCAGCAAACTTGCTAAGGGTGCATTCAATCCCAGTATTTAGGTCATTGACAAAGATGTTGAAGAGTACAGGTCTGGAGATGGAACCCTGGGGGATGCCACTTGTCACCAGTCTCCACCTGGAGCTGTTGACTACAACCCTCTGACTAATCCTTATCCACAGTCAGCTCTTCAAATCCACATATTTCCAGTTTAGAGACAAGGGTATGGAGTGGGACCATTCCAAATGCTTTGCACAAGTCCAGGTAGATGACATCAGTTGCCCTTCCTTTGTCTACTGATGCTGCCATTCCATCACAGAAGGCCATCAGATTGGTCATGCATGATCTGCCATAGGCGAAGCCATGCTGGCTGTGTTGAATCAGCTCCTCATCTCAGACATGCGTTAACATGTCTTCTGGGAGGATTAGTTCCATGATCTTATCAAGCACAGAGGTGAAGCTCATCACCCTGTAGTTCCCCAGGTCTTCCATCCCAAGTGATGTTTCTTGTCCTTTTTCCAGTCCCCGGGGACTTTCCCTAGCAGCCACAACTTTTCAGATATGATGGAGAGTGGCTTGGCAACCACGCCAGCAGGTTCCATCAGAACCCTGGGATGCATGTCATCTGGTTCCATAGACTTGTACATATTAGTGAAAATCACCTATTCTTCACAGCCTTGGGCTGCAGTAGATTATCCCTTCTTGTGCTAACATACTTCTACTTTCTAACTGCCTAAGCTGGTCTCTTTGACTGATTAGAAATCAGTTCAACTGAGCTGGTGTTCAGAAAATTTTTTCACAGTTGATTCTGAAGTTTAAATCTTCTTTCTGTCTTTATCCCAGTTATATCAATTGGTCTAATAAAATTACTGCTCTTCTCT
Source organism: Phasianus colchicus (assembly GCF_987193195.1). Taxonomy (NCBI): domain Eukaryota; kingdom Metazoa; phylum Chordata; class Aves; order Galliformes; family Phasianidae; genus Phasianus; species Phasianus colchicus. Next base: position 84,435,069 of record NC_143476.1, on the reverse strand, counting down.
GGAAAATGTTTGTAAGGCCTTAACCCATGACACCTGCATCTGTCTTTCATCAGATGGCAGTCCAGTAACCTCAGAGAGCCATTCCACTGTACTCAAATTCTGTGAGAGAAATGGCTTCATATAAAGGAACCAAGTTTGACTTTCAGATTTGAGTTGAGTTTGTAGAGAAGGAGGAATTGTCTCCTGTTAGGGTGGAACTACTGAAAGTCTTTAATTCAAAGTGAAAGTGTGTCAAGAGATGTTGCCCTTGGGTGTACCAGGGATTGCTGCTGCATTTATATTTGAAGTGAGTCTCCAAAGATGATGTCTGGAAATGGAGGCAGTGTGTTTGATTGTGTTAAAGTGCATGCCAAAACAGGGCTTCAGCAGCATTTGTTCTGCAAAGGTAACTGAGCTTTCGGTGCCCTTCTAGTAGATATGCCATTCACTGATTCATGGCATTAAAGGCAGAAAGGGTGATGATATAATTGTCTGCTTCTCATATAGATCAGGTCATTAAAATTCCTGACATTCGTGGGCTGCATTAGTCTGTCACATCTCAGCATCACCCTGCAAATTGATGCTGGACTGCTTGATCATCCCTTCAGCATCACTTCATACCCAGAGACAGACTCTCTTCTGTAGATGCTGCCTGTAGCCCTTGGTCCAGGTGTTCACACCTTGACATTTGACTATGAAAGAAGATTATGTGTTTAGATGATGTGTTTTCATGAGACTAAATTCTGGAATTGCTCTGCACTGCATTATCCCCATTGTTATTTTTCTTTTTTCTTTTTCACAAAATGTTTGCAGTGACTTTGTATTTACTTCCAGATAGTTGGGGAGACTTTAGCAAACCTGAGTCTGATAAAGATCCTGAAGAGTCCCACTGTAAGTGCCCATTTCAGGAAAGATGTTGGCAGTTATTCTGTGCAGTGCACGCTCTGATGAGTGCTGTGTTTATTCTGTCATACTCCCCAGTTTAATTCTGTGGCATGTACACTGTTACCTTTATCAGCCAAAGAATCTCTGAGAATTAAGCAGGCTTTTTTTAAAAAAGCTTTTTTTTCCCCACACAACCCTGTTTCTTGGATTAATTTTATATCTAGTTATGTTTTCTATATAGATCAAGAACATTGTTAGTTTTCCATTATTTTGCCTGTGACATCAAGGAAAATAGTCTGCAGGTGTCTGGTCACCACTCTGTGCCCAGCTCAAACACTGGCATGCTTTCAAACTCTTACAATTTCCCGAGATTAAAATTATCACCTTGAAGCCAGACATTTTTCTGGACAGGTTTTAAAGGACTCCTGGGTGTAAGCACCCGGGGTTAGTGATAGAAACCATTTCAGACGTCAGATGTAACTTCTCACTACTCAGACTGTAAGGTAACAACCAGCTGTGCACTCTGCCGGATGCTGCACTGGTCTCTCATCCTGCTTCTTACTGGGTCAGATATTCTTGGAACACTACTATTTTTATAATCCTGTTTATGTTTCTAAAACCACCTACAGGAGGGCTAATACAATTACTAGGAACTGTTCTTTAAGAAGTAGTAAGTTCTTACAAGCAAAAAACAAAAATTCTTTTGCTGCTATAGCTTATACCAGTTCATCTAGCAGAATAATGTAAAAGAATGTATGTTCCATTTCTGATTCAAGTTACAGCAATACATAGTTTATCAACCAAAGACACCTGTTGTTTACATGGGAGTACATTCTGGTCTCGCTAGATTAGCTAAGCTGCAGTGCCCCACAGAAGCAAAACTAGTTCATTTACCAGACTACATTCATATCAACAAGATCTGCTAGAGGCTTTCAGCCATCCTTGCACAATGTCCCACAGTACTTCTTTCCATGCCCACAAAACATCTGTCATTATCTGCTGGATGCCTAGTGGAATCTCAGCCTTCCTTTACATCAGATAATGGAGATGTGCCCATATTTGTTTGGTAATTAACTCTCTCCTCTCCTCTCCTCTCCTCTCCTCTCCTCTCCTCTCCTCTCCTCTCCTCTCCTCTCCTCTCCTCTCCTCTCCTCTCCTCTCCTCTCCTCTCCTCTCCTCTCCTCTCCTCTCCTCTCCTCTCCTCTCCTCTCCTCTCCTCTCCTCTCCTCTCCTCTCCTCTCCTCTCCTCTCCTCTCCTCTCCTCTCCTCTCCTCTCCTCTCCTCTCCTCTCCTCTCCTCTCCTCTCCTCTCCTCTCCTCTCCTCTCCTCTCCTCTCCTCTCCTCTCCTCTCCTCTCCTCTCCTCTCCTCTCCTCTCCTCTCCTCTCCTCTCCTCTCTTCTCCTCTCCTCTTCTCTCCTCTCCTCTCCTCTCCTCTCCTCTCCTCTCCTCTCCTCTCCTCTCCTCTCCTCTCCTCTCCTCTCCTCTCCTCTCCTCTCCTCTCCTCTCCTCTCCTCTCCTCTCCTCTCCTCTCCTCTCCTCTCCTCTCCTCTCCTCTCCTCTCCTCTCCTCTCCTCTCCTCTCCTCTCCTCTCCTCTCCTCTCCTCTCCTCTCCTCTCCTCTCCTCTCCTCTCCTCTCCTCATACAGTGTTGTGAAGAGGAATGTGGATGCACCTCTATTTTGCAGTTTTTCTCTGTAATTCCATCTTAGGACAAATTACAAGTATTTTTATCCTGTATTATATTTAGGAGAGCCTTTTGAACAGTATATCCAACAGTTTTTGTCAGCTCTAGTTAAATGTCAGTCATATGCTTTGAATTCTAAAAAGAACACGTGTAGCTCCAGCAACTGGCAATGGCAATAATCAATCAGCTTGAGTGAGGGTGGGGAATTACAGACTGGTCAGCCTCACCTCAGTCCCTGCCAAGGTGAAAGAGCAACTAGTCCTGGAAGTCATTTCCAAACATATGAAGGATTGATCAAGAGTGTCAGCATGGGTTTACAATGGGAACTTATGCCCGATCAGTCTGAATGCCTTCCACAGTGAAATGACCGACCTGGTAAGTGAGGAATTAACAGAGGATGTCATTCACTTTGACTGCAAGGCTTGCAGTAATGTTTCATGTAACATCCTCATAGAAAATTAATGAAGTATGAGCTATGTACAGAGCCAAAAACAGGGACAGAAAACTGGCAGAACTGGTGTGTTCTAGGTGTTATGGTCAGTCCAGCTGGTGACCAATCACTGGTGGTGTTCCCATGGGGCTTCTTTCATGGCTTGGACAAAAGTAGGAGGAGCAGATGATGCATAGAATCATAGAATCCTTAGAGTTGGAAGGGAAACTTAGGAGTCACCTAATCCAACTCCCTTGCAACAAGCAGGAATATGCACTGCTAGATCAAGTTGCCCAGGTTTGATCCAGCTTCAGCTTGTAAGTTGCCAGGGATGGGGCATCATTCACATCTCTGGGCAAAGTGTTCCTCTCCACCCTCACTGTAGAAGATTTGCCAGTCCCAATGTCATCTTTTTTACCTTTCTTAAAAGTGTGTGTGATGTTGCTTTTTTTTTTCCACTCATCGGGGACTTAATCTGATTGCCACAACTTTTCAAATGTCATTGAGAGTGTCTTGGTGACCACATTAGCTAATTCCCTTGGGACACTGGGATGAGTTGTGATGCATTCAGAGGGTCCTCAACAGACTGGAGAAATGGCAGTCTCATGAAGTTCAACAAAGGGGAACTGAAGGTTCTGCACCTGATAAGGAAGAATCCCATAATACAGGCATGTGGATAGCAGCTTGGCAGAGAAGGACCTGGAAGTTCTGGTGCACGAGATGAACATGAACTGCAGAATCCCCAAAGATGACCTTAAATCTATTCACATCCTCTTCAGTTTAGAACCTGCAATATTTCTGCTGTAGAGGAGTCCTTATCCCCACCAGCATTTGTCATGTTGGTGGGCCTAGGGAGAGAAGGAACACCTGGAATCACACATTTTTACAGGTTAAGAAAAAAAACAACCACCAAACCAGGCACTGATTATGATGGCTGCAAATCTTTCTGCTGAGACTTCAGCATCCCTGGAACATGACCCATGTTATGTCTATGTTTATATCTTGGGCACAAACAGTCCAAGGAACTCTCAAGCTGACCTTTTGACTGTAGCTCTATGCTGAAGTCCCAAGGCTTCCTTCTTACTTCTCCCTGCTCATGGTGCACTGTAATGCTGAGAGAAAGGTACTGCTGTCCAAGGCAGTGCTTTCAAGCAGCTGACCAGCAGTTCCCAGATGACAGGTTGGCATTCCTCGAGCTTGACAGAGAAGGACCTGGCTGGAGCCATCCTGACATTTGTTCCTCCAGATGAGGAGGCTGGGGCTTGAAAAAGGTGGGAGGCAAAGGGCAACGTTATTTACTTTCTAATGCAATGTATGTAAACATGCTGACTTTTTTTGCCTCTGACAGAATGGGCTGCCCTTATCCCAAGAACACCACCAACAGTGTGTTCCTGGCATTTCCCTATGTATGAATCTACTTACTGAACTGAACGATGGAAGCACCTCACACTGGGAAATACTCTGCTGCTCCTCCATTTAGATGCAGTCAGGATGAGTACAGGTATGGTTAGGAAGAACCAAACAGAGCCAATATGAAACCATGACCGCAGCGCTGCTCTGCTCTAGCTTCCTTGTTTGGCTCAGCGGTGCCACCAGCTGGCAGGAGCGGACACAGCCACAGTGATCAGGAACAAAATTCACCAAAGCAGAAGAGTGACAGCCAGGCAAACTTGCAGCAGCTGCGCTGTGAGATGGTGGCAGGCAGCAGTTTGAGTGCTGAAAGGGAGGATAGTGTGCACTGCCGCAGGGTTTGTAGTGTACAGTAAAAGCATGATGGATAGCAGACCAGCACAGCCTCCAGACCAAGGAATGCAACAGATCTCTTGATTCCACCCCAGCAATGATGATGGCCACATATGTGCATGCTGAGCATGATCTGTGATGAAGTGCTGAGAGATCATGAACTGTTCAGTCTGAGGAGTGAAAGCCACTGCCATGAAACAGTTAAGAAGTCCATTGGGTAAAGAAATCACCTGCCCCGCAGCAAAGAATAAACTCTTTCATCTGCACTGTGAATGGGAAAACAAGGGGACTCACAAGCCAAGTGATGTGACCAGGTAGGCTAATAATGAAATTAGTTGCTGAGGAAGGGTTTGGATAGCTTATTGCTAAGATCTGTTGCTGGACACATACCTAGGAAGAAGTCTATATGTACTGACAGTCCTGCGGCTTCCTGAGGTCCTCAGCCACTTCCAATCCCTTTTTGCATTTACTTGGTGCAGAACCAGATGCAGCTGGAGAGTTTGTAATGGACATTGCCAGAACCATTTCTGTAGCTTAAAGTAACTGCCCCTTCACCCTCTCTCTTTCCTAAGGCTTAGGAGTAGAAACATAAGCATTATCCTGCAGGGGGCCCATTTTGCACTGGGTAGCAATTCTTCAGAGAAAATGTGACAATCCAAGGACAGAACACAGCTCACAAGCAGTTCATCTCCAAATTCCACACTGAGGGGTTGGCACAAGCCCATCCAAAGCTATGGCTGTGGCAGGGCGCAAGTCAGGAGCCACAAGTTGTACTGCTACCAGTGCTTTCCAGCCTCATCCTGCCACCTGTTATCCACTACGTCCTGCATGGATCCAGTACAGTAGACTTTTTCTCCCTTCACTTCCCTCAAATCTCCAACAGTTTTGGTACTGTTCACGCTCAGTAGATGACAGTATACACACACCTTTTGGACTTTTCTTTCTTTTTCAGGTATCCTCAAGCCTCAGGAACACCTATTACAGAACAACAGGAAGCAGAGATGGTTCTGCTGGAGGTATAGTCTCTTATACTTTGCATATAATGCCACAGTCTTTCCATGAGAAACTACTGTGGAAACCAGCAGCTCATGGCAAGGCCAAGTGAGAGAAAAACAGGGATGCAGGAGCAGCATTTGACATACAGTTCTAACTCCCAGCATAGAACTCTCAAACCAGTCTTCCTTGTTCTAAGAAAGGAAGCTGAGATAGAGAAATAGGATGGCTGGATAGAGACCCTGCTCTCTTGAGCAATGAAAACATGGAGACAGATCTAGTACTACAGATGCATCTCTGGAGCTCAAGATTCTCCTGTAAGCCTTAGTGCGATACAGCCAACATTGGTCCATTCTATAACTGGAGGTACGTGTATGGTCTAGTGCCTCTATGGGGAAACTGTTGCTTCAGTGCAAATAAGGTACCAGAAGAAAAGAGAAAGGTGTTTTGAAGAGTCTGATATTTACAGCTCTGCCTTTACACATATCTTCTGTGGAAGCAAGGACTATTACTGCAGCCATACACAGAACATGACTGATGTTTAAACTGTGGAAAAGGCTGAAAACCTGTCCTTGAGTGTCAGTGCGGTCACTGGCAAAGGATGAGGAATAAAAACATAAAACTAATTCACTATTTCCTTTGAATCAGTCATGTCTGCACAAATGCTAGACTGCTAAAGCGACAAATGCAAGTCTGCTCACTATCAAACTGCCTTTGGTTTACTTGGTGTGGAAGGTCTAGCAAAAAAGGAAGCCATCAGCCAAGATGACACACTATACAAATAGATTTTATTTAGAGATACCCACACTAATATGCACAAATACATCTTCTCAGATCACACAACTTCAAGTATCGGAAAAACAAACTGCAGTTAATTACAGTTATCCGTAGAATGGGGCGGTAGTAGAAGATTCATTTGTCAGACTACATCATGGGAAATGATGCTCAGGTATTTAAAAAGTGCATGGGTCATTGCCACATACACTAACTTGGTTTTTCAAAGAGCAATGTCTTTCTGGCATGTGAACACAGTGACACGGTTAATACAAGATGGAAAATGAAGCTCTTAATTTGATCTGGAAATGCATCTATTAACAGTTTTCCCCAAAAGCAAATTAAGAGCTGAGAATGAGACACAGGAAACAAGCTGTAAAAATTACCGTTACATCGTCCATGTGGTTAAGCAACATAGAGGTTACCTAAAATGATTGTTATTCTTCTTATTCAGAAGACTCCCAAGCACTTGATTGTGTTTAGCAAGCCAGCAGAAGAGCTATAATCAGAGATCCAAACTCTTGCATTCACACTGAGTTCTTTCACAACTGGAAACCTCAGTCTCACATTTCCAAAACCCTGTGTTCCACCTGCAAGCACATCAACTGGATAACATATTGCTGTGTCTATTTTTGTATTCCCATGTATACAGAGAAGGTAGGAGGAGGCTTGGGAGGAGCGGCATTGGTTTAAAGCTGTACTTAAGTCAGATGGAACCTGGTCTCTTTTCTCCATTGTCTCTCCATAGCAAAGAAGTTCAGCAGCTTGCACTGCTCCATGCTCCCTTTTTGCTTTTAGATGGAGGTAGTGCTGTATGGTGCTTGGGAGACACCAGCAGGGACAGTAGTATGGATGGTAGCACTTCAGAGCAAGGAACAACAATCAAATCAGTCTTCAGTTAGAATCCTTGCATTACAAACAAGAGAGACTGACTTTTGCATTGTAATTCAGAGGCACGTTTTATGCTGATGAATGGAACCCCCCGTTAGCACTGTAACTTTCTGTGGATTATAAGACAAATCTCCTGTTGAAACAATAAAAAACACCTCAGTTACTCTGTTCTGATATTTTAAACTCTCAAACTGCTTCCTCACCTGTTCTGTCCAGAGATAGCATTCCATTTGTGTGTATGCAGCTGATTCTCCTCCATAAAAATGGCTCAGGAGATCCTTGTTTCTGTGCACCTTGGAAGCAGACAAACTGATATCTCATTGGGGTGGACCCCTGTACCATGTTCAGAAGAGAGCTGAGAAATCAGTAGGATTTTGCACTTCTGCAGTGAACCCCAGAATGAGAAAAATAACAGAAATAACAAGTCCTTCACAGCTGACACAGGAATGAATTTGGAGCAAAGCCCTCCAGGCTGAGAGGAGAATACCAGCTAGGGGAAACATCAGAGCTGGATAACAGCAACAGGCCCTGACTCAGCACAATGTTGTCCAAGCACAGAAGACTCAAACTGCAGTAGGGTTCGGAGAGGCAGCCCCAAGCTTTGCAGGTCTGGTACCTGAGGATGCCATGAGACAGCAAAGAACTTGCTGGAGTCCAAAGGAGCAGCAAGAAGGGAGCAAGGCTGAGACTGAGTATGGAGACAATGTATTTTGAATAAGATGACAGAGCCATCAGAAGGTTCTCATCCTGGCCTTTTAGCACTATTCCTGCACTGTAAGAGAAGGCCCAGCTGGCTTGGTACGGCCCCGCACACACAGCTGGTGCTGATTCAGCAATAGCTACGTGAATGGCTTCTGCTGAGTCCTTCTGCTCCCTCTCAGCTGGAAGCACATGGAGGTGGCTGGCAGCAAAGCACACTGCTCTAAATATTTCATCATGAAAACAAAGAGACAAGCACACTGCTACAGTGGGGAGGGAAGTAGTGAGTGACTGACCAGTGATTCTTTCCCATATCATCTTCACACCTCATCTGAAGATAAGAGCAGTAGCTTTACAAGTTCTGGGAGTAGTTCTACAGTGACATAAGCATAAAGAATGACGGAGTAAAACCTCACAGCTTCCACTGCTCAAACACCAGCTCCTCTGAGTGCAGCAGCCTTGGGTATTACTGCTGGCCAAAGCTAATTGTAACAACTTCTGCCTTTTGAGCACAGGGTTAGAGTTAATTCATCATACAGCATGATTTTTTTCATAATCCATTAAATGCATACGTGCAGAGAAAGCTTCTAGATGGGATTAAAAATCATCACAAAGTCAGTGATGCGTCCTCCGGTCTTTCTGCTCAGAGGATCTGTAGCTGTGATGCTGACCGAAAAACCACCAATCAGTTTAAACAAGCGTTGTGCCAATGCTGGGCACCTCTGTTTACTTCATGATCTGCTGACATCCACTGTACAGTACAGGTTGGAGAATTCCAGTCTCTGTAGACTTTGCAAGACTAGAGTCTTCATATGTGCGTTGGCTAGACAGTAACTGAAGTTTGTGGTAAAAGAACAGAGAGATCTTTCTACAGCAGGCCACAGGTTCCTCTCACCCTAACCTGATATTTTCCAGACCAGGCAAGCAGTTTTGAAGACTGTTAGTTTGAATTAGGAAGAAATGTGAGAAGAGGAAAGCACTCAAGTTCATTAAATAAAGTGAAACCAAACTGTTCTACTGGAAATTGTGATAAAAATGAGGCCTTAATTTCAAAGAAACTCTAGACTTAAAAGAACTCCAGAACACAATCAGCTACAACAGGAAATACACAAACCTTAGAGCTCTGTGACGATGTATTAAGGTAAATAGGTTGATGGCTAGTCACACTGCTTCTAAATACAAAGGTAGTCTCATGGATCAACAGAATTCAGTACTTCAGTTAGTTAGGGATATAAGGGCTCAATTTAGGTGACAGAAAGCAAAGAAGTGCTCCAGTTTTCATGTTTTTAGGATTAGATTAACTGTGAATAGACATCCTGTATCAATCATACTCTATCTGCATAAAAGGCAGAAACCTAGCTCAAACTCCAGGTGTCAATTTAAAAATAAAGATATCACTTGCCAACTCAGAGAACAAAGCCAGATGCATCACACCTTTGTCTTGGAAAACAAAAAATCACCTTTCAAAGAGGAAGAAATGTACAAGGAAACTCTGAACACCAAGGCCCAGGAACAGACAAGCTAGTTCTTGCCTACTCTCAGCAGTTTCCCACTGCAAACTGCATCAATAACTTTAAACACTTTCATAGTGCAGGTAAAACACGCAGTATAACATTTGAAGAGAGCTGTTAGTGCTGCCTTTGACAGCTTCTGTGATTGTTCAGGACACAGTGTTGTTGTACACAGCTCATGACAGAAACAAAAAGCTGAAAAAAGCTCTGCTAAATAGAAGGAATTGCAGTTGTTAACATCAGAAACTAGATACAGAACAAAAGCCAACAAGTGCCAGCACGTTCTGATTTCCACCCAACCCTCCGAGCTTTGGAGTATTTGGAAGAAAAAAAAAAAAACATTAAAAATAGTTAACTGTAGGACATTCTACCTTCAGGCAACAAGTTGTGATCAGCACATATTTTAAAACACCTTCCACAGTTTGTGCATCGTATGCATTATATCATAGGCGATGGGGAAGACCCAGCATCTGTGCACACATTAACAAACAAGCAAGCACTGACAGAAGTCACAGGTAAGATTTATTCCAAGACAAACCAGTGCATTGATTTGTGCCGACACCAGACCCTAAAACAAATGAAACAAGTCACAAAAAGTTAATAGTACAAACCTGTTGCAACTTCAACACATTCATGTTAGAAAAAGACATTGCATGCACCCAGCCCTAAGAAAGCAATGAGATTGTGAGTTTACAAAGATCAAGGTACCAGAAGAGAAAGGCACATTAACCTCTGGTTGGTCCATTTCAATATTATTTGGATGAGTCATAATGATTTATACACCCTGAGTCTGTGGGAGGCCTTGAAAAGGAAAGGAGACCAGGTGAATGGACAAAAAAGGTACAAGTTTAATGAGATTAAAATTCAGCACCTGAAATTTCCCTGTTAATAAGGGAATCTAAAAAAGTAGTTTCTAAAAATAACAAGCGTTGATTCCTAGATTTTCATTCTGAGATCAAAGAATCAACATCCAGAACTAGAGACATCCCAGTGTGTGCTGCACGTGTTCTTATACATCTCTCTCCTGGTTTCAGTCTGATAGACAGAATTTGTGTGTAATCAAGTGTTTGATTTATTGATTTCTTTCCCAGTTCAGAAGTGGTCAGGCAGCCTACACTTTCCATTCCTCCAGTGCTGGAACCCTGTGTTGGGTCTGTATGCATTCTTAGACTTTCTCACTGCCAGCAGGATATTAGAAGCTATTAGAAGATGGCACTCAATTTTTAATTGTAAAGATTCCTTTCTGTCAAGGGCTTTTCTTTTTTTTTTTTAATAACAAGATACCACATGCTTTTGATAAAGAAACACAGCATAATAAGTAAAAAGTTACCTCCTAATTTAAGTCCTTAAAAATTAACATGGGAAAAAAAAAAAAAAAGTGAATCTATCTGACCTCTCTGAAAACATTTCTGATTAAGCCCTTTCACAAGTACCTCCTGAGCAATGAATAAGCACTACCTCCCTGTTGTTAAACTCAAGTGTTCTGAGAGCAATACCAAACGCTTATTTGGGCTTTCTTTTTATTTTCTTGTGCCATTCCTTGCCCATTCTCACCACAATGAAGTGCAGAAGAAAGGGAAAGCACATACAGGAGATCCCTTCAGAAAAGATGTGGCTGCATTTCTGCTTTCTTTGTATGCAGCGTGGACAAATCCCTAGTGTATGTGCTTCAGAGCCTTAAGATAAGCTATGAAGGCATTGCAGCACTCAACTTATTTTAAGTGGAGGCCACATCATGGGTTGCAACTGTGGAGTGACCAGCAGCGCACAGTGAGCCATTTTCACTTGACTTCAAGCCAGAAAGGGTGCGTAGGGCTTGTGCAGCGGGAGCTATTAGAAGGCCAGCTCTGCCTGCATCACACAGCATTCCTAGGAATGAGCTGTACCCAAGGTAACTGACTTATAGCAGCAATTGCAACAGTGATTAAGAACCTCTCAGACACCTTGGAAAAGTTGGCTTATAGAAAATAAGGGTATCAGACCCCTACAAACAGATCTCAGAGCTCCAACCTAGCTGCTGTAAGATGCTGCTGCATTGCTGAGATGCAGCAACTGGTGGCCAATCTGTTTGTGATTTCTTGCAATCAAACAAAATAGGCAACCTCCACAAACAGTCTAGATAAGCCAGCTTTATTTCACATTTGCACCAGGTGAGGGAAATCTGTTCACCACAAAGTCAATCCCTCACAATTGAGGGGCAAAAAGTAAGACACCAAACCACCACTTAATATAGATGGAACACAACTTTAATTTTGTAACTCTGCAGCTGCAAGCTATATACAAAGCAAGTGCTCAAGTGAAGAAAGAGGTTGAAATTCTACAGAAGAGTAACTGGTACACAATTATCTTAATCCTTAAAATACAAAAATGCTGCCAAAGACCTCAAACAGAGGCAGCAAAAATATCCCCATAATGAAATTCAGAAGTCTCCCTCATTAAGGGAGTCACAAGAATCACTCACAATACAAATGTAATCTTTGTAGATAGACTAAATCTGGTCAGGTCTCTGGGCACTCTTCCAAAGTATTTTAAAATGGATCTATGTGGAAAATGAACAATTGAGACTATGAACAAACATCTATTTACTATTCTTTGGTAATTTACTCACCTTGAACTAACACCAGTAGCACTGATGAAGGGACAAAACAATGGACTCAATGCTTTACAACAGCCCCAGAAAACACCTTGGGAGAACAGTAGCACTTCTCCTTTGCTGAGCTGACAGTACAACAGGGAAGGCTGGAGGAATGACCAGGAACAAGGTGTCTGTGAAGAGAGTGGGCAGCACCCACAATGCTACGCTCAAGCTAACATTGTGTTGTAGCTTCAACTTCCATGGGAATGTCTGTTACTTAACACTTGATTGTTGTTTAGGGCTTGTTTCCCTGTACTGCAAGTTGGGCATTATTGAACATAAAAGTCAATAGTTTGATTGCATGTGATTATAAATATGAAAAATGTAGTCTACTTAAAAGAGGTGAGAGGTAAAATGAACAGCTTCCTACAATCAATAGCAGCACAAGATCCCATATTCCTGAAAAGCTGAATAGCAGGAAGAGAGGACTGAAGGTCTGCTACAATTAGTTACCTCCTCTCCTTGGTGCCTAATGCCAGATAAACCAGCCTGTTCCGCCCCCTCAGGAACAGACTATTACACTGTGTAATCCCATCAGCAAAAGATGTAAGCCAGGGTCTCACTACTTGGCATTATTGATGGAGATGCTGTGTACAAAGACAAGAGGGACTGTAAGTACACAATCAGACTGTGGTAAATAGCTCGGATAAATCTGGCAGGAACTCTTGCAGAAACTAGAATCTCTCTACCATGGCAGCAGTAATCTCCAGCAGAGACAGAAGAAAAGAGCATGTCCCAGTCTTGCCTTTTCTCCTCAGCTTCAACTGCTCATTTGGCACCAAAGCAGCGAGGCCAAGGCATGCACTCTGCTCCAGCATTCATCCCAGCAGAAGATGGTAACAAGGCAAGAGTTCCTGGTGCCTGCTGGAATGCCAGGAATAGCACTCTGGAGCCCTGCATTTTAGCCTAGTATTAGATAAGATCACCATACTTAAGTGCATACACTTCAGAGCTGGACCCAAAAGGCACTGGATCTGTTCTCCCCACCCACTGTCCCAAGTAAAATTCAAGGGAGTTTAAACAGAGAAGGCAGTAGGGGAGCCTGGAGAAAGACTGAACACCTCCTGCTGCAAGCTAGATGACAGTGGATACTAACGCAACATGAGCTAATAGCAAGTTATCTTGCTACGTGGTAAGCTTTTAGCCTGCATTAGACAAGTCTGAGACACGCTCTTTAACCTTAGAGGAAAAAATAGTTTCTTTATTCCATTGGCTTATCAGAGCAGATGGCTAACAACCCTAACAACCAGAACAGATATAAAATGGAAAAAAATTCCATAACCTGGGACAAAAAACCTGGGCTTTAGACTGTCTGAAAATAACCTACGAGCTACCACAGCAGCACACTTGGGAACCTTGGCTCGCTTGGAAAATAGTTTAGTTCATTTTTCTTGTCATTAAAACTCGTATCCCCAGCCCCCATTTCCTTTCATCACCACTGCAGGCCCCTCAATGTAATATTATTCTAAAACAGCCACACTGCAGAACAGCCTATTCAAACTCCAGCTGTGCAAGCCGATACCTGGATCAAGTACAGGAACAGAAGATCATGTTTTTGCTCCTGGCACTGCTGAAAACTACAATTAAAATGTAAATGCACTTTTGAGAACTCCTGTGCTTCTGCAGTTTGGGCTTGATGGGTAATACCCCTGGGGAGTCTATCCCTGGGCTCCAATGAGTACAGCTTAAAATTACTGTATTCCTTTACATATAAACAATATCATTAGACTTGTACTTTTAAAAAATAAGATCAACCCAGGTCAGGGCCAGGCTCTGCAGATAAAGTAGTAGCTTATCTCTTATAAATATTTTTAATATTTTTTAATTACAAGTAGTCCTCACTCCAGGTAATGTAACTGACACAAAGTACCTGCACACACACAGCCCCCAGACTTTCACAGAAAGTGCAGGAGCAACCACTCTATTAGAAAGGAATCCTACCTCGCAGCAAAGTAGGGGAGGGGGCACGTGGCCACGATAGCCTAAATGTGGGGAGTCATTTGGAGTAAATAAAATAAAAAGAGATACCAAATACCCATCATATAAAGGATCAAGGAGGTTAAAGCAAAGAACTGGTTCAAAGAGATGTATAAAATTGTCGGAAGCCAACAGAAAACTCTGACAAAAAATAACTTGCATTTAAACCAAAATTCAATGGCATCACACAGTTTCATTCACTGTTAAAACAAAGGAAAAGAAAGTAGAAAACTGCGTAAGGATCAGCATTTGTAAAGAGTTATCATTAGCTCCAGAGACCAGCGTAATTCCCGTGAAGTCCTGAAGGAAGAGGGCCGCCTGCCACAAAGAGCTTTGTTCCAGATGAGTCGTAGCAGTGGGTGTAAACAGCATTTGGGAAGAAATTAATTTCAGAAAAATAATTCCTCCAGGTTTCATCATGATTCTGTTAAAAGAAAGCTGAGATTGTTATTGTTGCCAAACAAACAGAAAACCTTGTTTCACAGCAGTAGAATGTAGTTTCCAGGGCCTAAAAGGGATCTCTTCCGTTAATAATTTCTGAAGCTTCAGACAGATCAACTTTAACTGGAAGATAACAGAGACTTCCTGAAGCTTTTTCAGCGGTTTGCACAAAACATCAAAGGCACATGGGGTGAAGGGTAGGGAAGATACCAAATTCCATTAGTTTCTAAAGTTGCACAATGACAGAAAAAATAATGGTTTTGTCCAACTTCTCTCCATTAACTGCTTTATAGCAAAATACAGGAAACTGAACTCAAGTGCCTGCCATAGCATTACTTCAGAAAGACACCATTTTTAGAACCGTGCATAGTTTAATTAAATCTCTTAATTTGAAAACCATTTTAAATTAGTATGTCTTACAGGAAGACAACATTTGAGGTATTAACTAGAAGTCTATGCTTTTGACTGTAAGAAAAGATATGAAATCTGAGTCAGTTTATAAGCAGAGTAGTCTGCCCTACATTCAAGCCCGTGAAAACAATTTTGCAGCATTTCTTTGTTTTCATTATTACAGCTACATGACCATAGTTTTAGTGTCATGCCTTTCATACAATTCCATAAAAACAACTCATTTGAGCTCAGTGGCTACAAGCTACTCACCAGCCAACCTTTCCCTGTAGTCAGCTTCAGAATTTCACTTCCTCCTAATTTCTGCTTCTGCCCATAGCAGGCACGTGGGGGCCTTTCATCCAGGAACCTCTGGGCTCTGATATCATAGAACAGTAAGGAACCATGCCCTGTTCCCACTGTGATGATGTGTTCATAGAAGCTCACTGATCGAATGCCTGTCAAACAGAGAAACAACATACAGTTCAGTGAGGATGAGGCATGCTTTGGTTCTGCAGTGCTTTTGCTTGATGTCTAATTTTTTCTTAAACAAAAACTACCTACTAGTTTTTCCACATCATATCAGTTTACCCACTGCTGAGGAGCAGTGCAGATAAACCCCACTTGTACTATTGAAGCAGCAGCTTCAGTTACACATACTATTCCCCTTCTTCTCGGAGGCCATTTGCTCCACTGATGGCACAATAGTATCATGCTACACTTTGAGCAACAGCTCTGCCAGGAAAGCAGAGATTGTAAGATACTTAAGTTCAAGAGAAGCCTTGTTCTGACAGCAATGAGCCTTAAGTAAATGCAGCACAGAATTGCTCAGGTTGGAAAAGACCTTAAAGATCATCAAGTCCAACCAGCACAAAACCAAACTACCCTAACTCTAACAACCCTCCTCTAAATCATGTCCCTGAGCACCACATCCAAATGGTTTTTAAACACATCCAGGGAAGGTGACTCAACCACCTCCCCAGGGAGCCTATTCAGTGCTTAACAACCCTTTCTGTAAAGAAGTTTTTCCTGATATCCAACCTAAACCTCCCCTGGCACAACTTGAGGCCTTTTCCCCCTTGTCCTGTCACCAGTGAGAAAAGACCAACCCCACTCTCACTGTAAGCACCTTTCAGGTACTGGAAGAGAGCAATATGGTCTCCTGTCAGCCTCCTTTTCCCCAGACTAAACAACCCCAGTTCCTTCAGTCTCTCCTCATAGGGCACATTCTCCAAGCCCTTCAGCAGCCTTGTTGCCCTTCTTTGGACCTGCTCCAGCACCTCAATGTCCTTTCTGTACTGAGGTGCCCAAAACTGAACACAGCACTTGAGGTGAGGCCTCACTGGTGCCAAGTACAGGGGCAGGATGACTTCCCTAGTCCTGCTCACTACACCATTCCTGATACAAGCCAGGATGCCATTGGCCTTCTTGGCCACCTGGGCACATTGCTGGCTCATATTCAGCCGACTTTCCATCGGTACACCAAGGTCCCTTTCCGTCAGGCAGCTTTCCAGCCACTCCTCCCCAAGCCTGTAGGGTTGTCTGGGATTGTTGTGACCAAAATGCAGGACTCGACACTTGGCCCTATTGAAACTCATACAGTTAATCTTGGCCCATTGATCCAGTCTATCCAGGTCTCTCTGTAGTACCTTTCTCCCCTCAGCAGATCAACACTCCCTCCCAATTGGTGTCATCTGCAAACTTACTGAAGGTGCACTCAATCCCCTCATTAAGATCCTTAATAAAGATGTTAAATAGGAGTGGCCCCAGTACTGAGCCCTCCTGGGGGACACTGCTCTTGACCGGCCTAAAACTGGATTTAACTCCATTGACTACAACTCTTTGGGCCCGGCCATCTAGCCAGTGTTTCATCCTAGGTTCAGTACTGGGGCTAAGTACGTGGCATGACCAAGTACATGGCAACACACAGTGAGAAGAATGCTTTACTGGTGTTTTCTCATGAGCTCACCCCTCCCTAGCTGCCTGCCAAGTCTCAGGGAGGAGATTCTGTGTGCCTCTATATAGGAACTTGCAAGGCATCCTGTCATCTGTTCCCTATTTATTGTGCAGAAGTTTGCCCTGTGTAAATACCCTACCCCAAACTACCCATTTACACATGAAGAAATTCCACCATTTCCATGCTTTCCATTCCTTTATAACATGATGTTGGGCTGGGTTATACACTCTTTGGTTTCTTAGGCCTGTTTAAAGTATCACTAAATTGCAAGTACTCAAACAGGAGGTTAACAGATCCACTTGCAAATTGCTGTCACTATACTGAGTGAAACTGGAAGGCAATGAAACTTGTATCATGCTAGAGTACACAAACGATACGGACAGTCAGGGAGTTTCCACCTTTAGGGTCCTAACACCCTCATCTTTCCAATTCCATAACCTGATGTTATATCCTCAGCCACACGCATCTGCAACACATGAACAGAACAGGCAAAGCTACACTGTCACACTTCAGAGATGAAATGAAGTCTGCAGGATATTACGTGGGAAACCACTGTGAAGTTCTCACACTTAGATTTACCAGATACATACAAGGATGTCCAATTTAATTCACAGCTACAAACGCACATGAGCAGGTCAGAGACATCTTTCTTCCACTCATTACAAGGTGCTGGCCCTTGGCAGACAAATACATTCATAAGGCTTTGAATACTCTGCAATCAGCAAAAGCAGTCACTTGAGTAAGAGGAGAAAGACACAGAAGGAGATATCCTCTATTTCTGCTACAAGTGCTTTTGACAAGTAACTTGCTTCACAGAAACAGGTGAAGTAGCATGAATGAAGACAACATACTTTTCAGGGCTATTTATTAGTAAAAAAAAAAAATCTGATCTGTATTGCGTATTTTTCTTCAGCTGAATGAAACAGAGATATGCCCATCATGAATAACATGCTTAGAATGGCACTTCTTCTCACTCCTAAGGTGCTGAAGTACCACCTTAGATGAGTAACATTGAACTAAAAGCACAACCTGTGCCTAAAACTGACAAAGACAAGCTCTCTAACATTCACAACACTGTACTACTATCTACGGGCTTGAATATTTGGTCAGAAAATTGAGTCTCAGCCCTAAGAGACAAGGAGACCCTACATACTGCAGATGTGTACTACACAAAGAGCAGACACAGAATCTGAGCTTCATAAGCTCTGCCCAATACATTAACATTGCTGCTGTCCGGATACAAGTCAAGGGCACAAGAAAACACACTATATGCCAGCCAAGCAGAAAGCAGTTGTTCTTGCTGATCAAAGATTTGAGTTCAGGGCCCTGCATTTTCCTGTACAGCTGTTATGAAAAGCAACACTTGCAAGAAACACTAAAAAGCTTTAATTGCCTTCTGTGAAAAGCAGGTGATGTTATACTAGGTAAAAAAACAGCACCAGTTCCAGACTTACTATGTTACCATCTTTCTTTGACCTGCTTTTACACACAACAGAAAAAGATAGGAAATTAGTGTGAGATTCACATATTTGTACACATATCCACATCTTTTTTCTAATTGGAGAGACATGAGTTTGAAGGGCACTCAGTAGATAAGGAATTGATTGCAAGCCACAGCAAGAGGGTTGTGGTCAACAGTTCTGTATCCAGGTGGAGGCTGGTGATGAGTGCTGACCCCCAAGAGTCCCTCCCAGGACTGGAACTCTTACATTTCTGTCAGTGAAACAGGTGAAGGGATTGAGTGCACCCTCAGCAAGTTTGCAGACCACATCAAGTTCCATGGCACAGCTGATACAGCAGAAGGAAGGAATGCCAACCAAAGGGATTCTGACAAACTCGAACAGCGGGCCCATGTAATCTGAATGAGGTTCAAGAAGACCAAATGCAAATGTTGCACCTGCGTCAGGGCAACAATGTATACACACTGGGAGAATAATTCCTTGAGAGCAGCCATGCCAAGAAGGACTTGGAGGTTCTGACATAGAAAGTCTTTACCATGAGCCAGCAGTGTGCACTTGCAGCCTGGAAAACCAACTATATCCTGTGCTGCATCAAAAGAGGGGTGGCCAGCAGAGCAACGGAGGTGGCTGTGCCACTATAGTCTGCCCTGGTGAGGTCCCACCTGGATTACTGCATCCAAGTCTGCAGCCCCCAGCTCAGAAAAGCTATGGAGCTTTTAGAGTGGTCCAGAGGAGGGCCACAAAGATGATCAAAAGGCTGAAGACCTCACCTAGACAGATAGGCTGAAGGATAAGGTTCAGTCTGGAGAAAAGGCAGCTTTGGGGGGACCTCATTGCAGCCTTCCTATATTTAGAGAGAGATCATAAAAAAGAGGGAAATCAACTTTTTATATGGATAGATAGTGACAGGACAAGGGGGAATGGTTTTAAACTAAAGGAGAGGGAGACTCGAGATCAGATGTCAGGGGAAAGTTTTTCACTGAGAGTGGTGAGGCACTGGAACAGGCTGCCTAGAGTGGTTTGGGTTGCCCTGTCCCTGGAGGTGTTCAGTGTCTGGCTGGCTGGGGCAATGGGCAACCTCAGCTAGTGCTGGCAACTACAGAAGGCCTGGGCTGGTGATCATAAAAGGCCTTAGTTGGAAGGGGCAAAGATCATTTAAAGTTCCAACCTTCCTTCTGGAAGCAAGGCTGCTGGAATGAGACACGCTACTAGGACCCTTCCAAATCAAGTCTTCCACAACTCTGTGACTCATCAGGTGCACATGGAAGCAGACAGCGTGTTCAGGTAACACTCAAAACACTTGGAAATCAAACCAGATTTTAGTTCAGGAAAAAACAACCTTCTTTCTAGAGATGCTGCAGCACACCAAGTCCCAGTAGGATGAATAGAAAGTCAAAGCACACAGAATCTTGGGAAAAGGTAACACTTACGTGCCTACAACTGAGGCATAAAGAGATATCCACTCACTGTACATAAAGTTCTGAAAAAAGGTCTTTTTCAGACAGCAACTAGTGCCTCAGAGACACTATCAGGATGATGACATACTTGGAGTAGAGATTTCCAGCCATCACTGGGAAACACACTCCAGTGTCTTAGTACTACTTACCTATGACATTAGAAAGCAACTACATGCAGAGGACCTCCAAAGAGCCGTCAGTGACAGCGAGGTCAGTGGTGCTGGTACACTGTTCAGGGCTGGTCAAGTGTTATTTTTCATTCTAAAACAAATTCTCCCATATCTGAAAGCAACAGGCCCTGACATTAATCTGGGAACAAACTCTAGTAAAAGAAAGAATTTCTTGACCCTAGTTTACAGGCCTCTTCTTGTGATAACCCAACCAGTGAAGATATGTATGCTCAGATAAGTTAAATGAGGACTAACTTCTTAGTCATGGATTAATATAGTTTAAAGTGGGGTACTGCAGCACAGTGCCTCTTCTCATGCTTCCAAAATAAACGTCATGGGGAGAAGTGTATGGGAGCACACACCCAACACAAAAAAAAAAAAACAAACCCAAACACCACAAGTACTTATCTTACCACAGACTTAGGTTGCTACTTCTGCAAGCAAAAAGTTCAAAGCACCCTTTGACAAGTTTCTTACCACTGCCTCGTTCTTTGGAACAGACAGATTTAACGTTGTGAGAAGGCTGCCTCGGATCCAGGAAGGAGACATGTGCCTGTGATCCTACTGCATACACTGACCACTCCTGACCATAAGCCAAACACACATTCTCCCTGCAGTATGGCAATTTTGTGGACAGTAACTGGAAACAAAGAAGAAAAAAGTCAACCCATTGCAATAAAAGAGCAAGAAATTAAAAAAAAAAAAATCTGTAAGCTATGTTCAAAGAAACAGCAGAACAAAAACTGCAATTAAAAAAGCTCAACATGAAAACAGAAGTTAATAGAGAAGCAACAACCTGACTCACATGAAAGAGACAGGACGCCTTTCCTGAAGCAGTCTGAGATGCTAAAGGCTGGGCTTCAGAATTTTGCAAAGAACAAAGGATATTTTAGCAAATTGTTTTGCATTTTTCCCTGCTGTTGTTATTGCTTCAGCAGATAAACAGATGCACCTGCTCCCTGCTGAAAAGGCTCACCTTACATACAAACAGAGACAGGTCTTCTTTTAATCTAAGGTTACACTTCAGCGTGTTTAACTTCCATAACAAACACTGGTAAATAAGTACTCTCTGTGCAATAGCTCACTCAATTCATGCAGAATCAGCAAAAGGCTAAGAACAGTGCATTCACCTCCTGAAGCTGTATTTATTTTCGAGAGGGGTACATTTTATTTTTCAGTAAGCTTTTAACTATTTTACACACACTGCTTTCCTCAAGCATTTAACACAGATGAAAAACAGCAAGCAGGAGTAACTGGTAGACAATTGTCAAAATTTAACACCAAAACAGAAAAGGTACCTTTGACAGCGTGTGCTCTGCTTTCCAAAGATGGAAGTACCCATCTAGGGACACAGCTCCTAGCTCCTATTAAATAAACAAGCAGAGTTAATTTCTGTGTTATAAAAGCCTTTAAAAACATCACACACTGCTTGGCATGATTTATATTCACCTGTAATTATGTACATGCTTTACCAAAATAAATTTTCACTTCATATTGAACTTGATGGAACACAAACTACAAAGGTGCTAAGTAGAATAAGAACTATTAAAACAACCAAAAATAACTTTGGATTAGATCTTGTTGGACAAACATACCAATTATTAGACAGTACAAGCTGGACAGTACTAGCAGCTCCCACACTGATACTGACTCTGGCACTACTCCACTTGAAAAAGCTGTACGAAGTCCCCATCATAAAGGAGTGATTAGCATGATGAAAAATGATGAAAATGCCAATATGAGCACTATGCTTCTTAGAGCATGCTCTTCTTGACTTCAGATTTCTGTTATTTGAGGGCAGAAATAAAAGAAGGAAGAGCTGCTACTCCTACTTGCTCCACTACAATTCATCTCTAGCGTTAATAAAAGGTCAGCACTGGGGAGGTTAACATTTACTGTTTGTCAAATGCCAGTAACACCAAAGCAAACACTGGTGCCTGTCCTCTGTGTCAATCACCCCGCTTGCTGAACAATCCAGTAACAATTCAGACATCAAATCAGGAACTGAGTATTAGCTGGTCTTCATGAAAGGTGAAGGAAAGCAACATGAGGACTTAAGGCTAGCTACAACAGTTGGTTTTGGTACTTATTCTGGTTCTTGAAGGTGCTCCCCCTTACCCTCTCTACAGTACAAATCAAAAGTCAGACTCACAGCAAAACTTCTCCTTCTCAAGAAGCAAACAAGTCTTTTCACTTGGGGGCAAAAGCAGACAAAGCAGATGAAGATAACCATCTCATATGGGAAAGACAAAAGGATTATTACACTGCCTAGTTGGATTTAGAACACTTGATTTAGATTACTTTTTTCTAGTACATCTGAACAATTTTAGGCATTTTCAGCTGTCATGTGTATCTTACTGACCTTGTTTTTATTGTTGAAAGCCAGCGCTCGAACTTTGCAGTTGTCAGGATTGGTGTTCTCTTTAGGGATATCCTTCAGAGCTCTGTGTGTTATGTGGGCATAGACAGGAACTTGAGACAAGTTGTGCCTAGCATCACTTTTGGACAGCACATCTTCTGTGACTTCCCAGAGACCCATTGAACCATCTCGAGAACCTGAAAAAAATAGGAACAGCAATTCATACATATATAAACATACACACACACACACACACACACACACAATTCCCCCTATGAAAAACAAACTGTAATAAACAACACAGCCCAAAAGTTAGGGAAAGAAATCTACTCCTATTAGTTTAGCTCAACTGAACACATTGTTGGGTGTCACTAATTAGGATTAATAACATGATCTTCCTGAGCTATGAAATTATAATATCATGACCTCATTGAAGTGTTTCTTTTTTTTCCTACACTTTTTTCTAAGTATTGAATCTATTTTCAAATAGACCAGGATGCATTCAAAAAAACAACTTGTACAATCACCATTAATGATTCACAAGTGAAATAAACTGACATGACTGAACAGCCAACACATTTAGCTCAGCTTACTAAGACTAAGTCTGCTAATGCAATACAAAAAGCCTCCAAGAAAATGTAGTTATGTTTATGCAATTTTGGATCATTTGATTTCTCTCACTGCCCAAGTATACAAATGCATACTTGTGAACTAAAAAGAAACAGCTATTTTAAGTAACAATTTTACAGTAAAACAGATTTGTACAGGTTTAAGCAAAGTTTGGATCAATGTCTTCTTCAAAGAAGACAAGAAACTTAAGCTGAACAAGGAAGAAGTTGTGTTTTTCTACGGAATCTGGAGATATTAAGCCAAAATATGAATTAAAAAATTGGTGACGAAAGATGAGCCTCTTTGGTTCACAGGTCAATGAAGATCTAATCCAAGGCTTATGCCCTTCTCTTCTGACATTTATATAATTACATTTCAGCCCTCACAGATCTGACTCAAAACTCAGTTTCTTCCCTACACCATTTGAAAACCACTTCCCTTCTCTCACAAGGAAAGTGGAAGTTATATTTCTATGCTGTGAAGATGCTAGAAAAGACCAAACATCTTCATTCACCTGTTAAATTTATAGATTTCAGTACCTCATAAGGAGCAAAGACAAGTAAGTAAAGCATCTTCCTGCAGAGTAATGTCTACCAGTACATCTTGTTGCAATACATAGTATAGATGTATTTGCCCCCTGGCAAATGAATTCAGTCATTTGCCACTATCAACCACTACACAGATAGATAAAGAACTTCCAATGGCACAGCACAGCAGCAGGTAGCAAATGACAAAACATCCTGCCACTCCATTTACATGCTGATGGTTTCTAATAGCACGTAATATTATGGAGACTGCCCAGCAGTAGAATTTCCAAATATCTTGACCCACTTTAGGAGGAAGCAGTCCATTTTAATAGCCCTAACAGCCATAAAAAGACAACGTATGTTGTTTAACTGGTTAGCCCTGAAGCCAAGAAGAGTATTATTTGTTAGCCTAGGCTCATCCTGAGAATTATTCACCCCATTTTGAAAGCTTTGGCATGGAAATCTTTGTCCAGTAAGTATAGCAATTGAGACATACTCTCTCAATCATGGTTGCTTAAAGTTAAGTATTTTAATTTTATACTCATGGAGTACAGATATACAGTGCTATGTTTTAGAAGCAAACCCTTGTCTTGCTCTTACTGAAACTAAGAAGTAAGACTAATCAAGCCCATGGCCCAGTTTGCTCTCTTTCAGCAGTTCTGACAGTGGTGAGATGATGTACTGCCAAAGCTCTAACCTCAGGCTAGAAGAAAACAGTATTTTATGTCAGAGGAACAAATGCTCATCTCTTGCTTTCTATGTCATCTAATCTACCCCAAGAAACATAACAAGAGTTTTGATACAAGAGTTCTCTATTTAGTTTCTCAGTTCAAATAAAGATATTTGCTAATTCCTAAACATCTGGAGCTTAAATATTCCTGGTTAATTGTTTCAGATAAGAGTATTATTTTAATCTTGCTGATTGAAGTAAGTGCCAGAGGTTAGTCGTCTTTGTTTCCTCCCAGTGTGATTGGTGAAGTTTCAAGAATTCAGTTTAGCATTCAGACCTGCTTCCTTGCTTTTGACATGTTTTCCCTTGGTGCCTCTCATCTGGAGGCTGGGACTGATATCCTGCTAGAAGTTTCATACAAGAGTGAACGTGGCACTTTTTTACTCACACCTCCACTCAACAGTAACGGTGCTATTTCACATGCTGTACCCCCAGTGACCTTATCTCACCACTGAAAAACTGTAACAAACTCTGCTGTTTTCTTCAGTCTTAGTAGCAGACTTGAAATTATTTTTGTAATACAGACTTTTAAATCAGCACCACATAAGGACTGACATTAATAAATTCAAAATCAAATTCCAGGATTAGCTTTTTTTTTTCCCCCCTCTATAAAGGAAAATTCTAACCCAATTAACAATGTTAATTTGATTTTTATATGGGACAGTCACAATATTCTATCATCTCAGTTTGACAACCATGTAAAGCATTATATCCTGTCAGCACAGACAGTCAACTACCATATGAATGCACTGGAATATTGGTACTGTTGCCTTTACACAAGTAATTCTTTACGAAATTATGCTGGTTATCCAACAAGTTTCTAAAAAGTCACTGACTGACCTTTTCCATTATTGGTTTCTATATTAGTGCAGGCATGTGGCACACAGCACCTGCTGGAAAAGTAGCATGTCAAGCTGTAGGCAACCCAAAAGGCTCCTGGAATGCATTGAGGACAACTTCCTGGACCTGTTGCTCACCGATGCAAATGAACTGACTGGTGACATCAGGATTGGAGGCTGCCTGAGCTGTAGTGACCATTGCTGTGGTTGAACTCTTACTCCGGAGGGAGATGAGACTGGCAAAGAGTAAAGTTAGGATGCTAAATTTTAAGAAAGCTAAATTCCAGCTCTTCAGGGAGTTCATCAACAAAACACCCTGGGAAACTGTCCTCACTGGCAAAGGTGCAGAGCAAAGCTGGTGAATCCTTGAGGAAGCTTTCCTTAGCATGCAAGAGCTCTCCATCCCCATGTGTAGCAAGTCAGGAAAAGAAGGCAAGAGACCAGTGTGTTTCAGCCAGAACCTGCTGGTCAAACTGAAGAACAAGAAGAAAATGCACAGGCAGTGGAAACAGGGACAGGTACTGTGGGAAGAGAATAAGGAAGCTGCTAGGCTGTGTAGGGATGGGGTCAGGAAAGCCAAGGCCCAGCTTGAACTGAATGTGTCTAGGGATGCCAAAAAGAACAAGAAAGGCTTCTGCAGGTACCTCAATCAGAAAAGGTAAGTCCAGGAGGGCATAACCCCCCAGGGAGCGACACAGGCAAGCAGGTTACAACAAACAAGGCTGTTTGGTACTTCACTTTTTTTTGCCTCTTCTCTGTCATCTTTGTTAACTGCTTGCCACAGAGTCCTCAAATATTTGGTTTGGTAGGCAGTGATTGGGCAAGCAATGTCCCTCCCACTATAAGCAGAGATAAGATTCATGACCAACTGAGGAACACCCACAAGCCTAAAGATCCCAATGAGATGCATCCCAGAGTCCTCAGGGAATTGGCTAATGAAGTCACTCTCAATGATATTTTAAAAGTTGTGGCAATCAGGTGAAGCCCCTGGTGACTGGAAAAATGGCAACACCACATCCATTCTTAAATAGGGTAAAAAGGATAACACCGATAACACCGATATCTACTGCTGTCAGTCTCACCTCTGTGCTGGAAAAGATCATGGAGCAGATCCTCCCGAAAGCTATGCTAAGATGCTTGGATGATAGGGAACAGATACAGGAGAAACAACATGGATTTGCTGGGTAGACTATTAATGGATGAAGAAGTGGCTGCAGGATTGAGTCCAGAGAGTGGTGGTCAATGGCTCAATGTCTGGATGGAAATCACTGACAAGTGGTGCCCCAAAGAGGTCCGTGCTGGGATCAATACATTTTCATCAATGACATCAACAGAGGGATTGAGTGTACCCTCAGCAAATTTGCTGATGACACCAAGCTGTGGGGTGCAGTCAACGCAGCAGAGGGAGAGGATGCCATCCAGAAGGACCAAGGTACATTGGGCAGTGCGCCCAGGTGAACCTCCTGAGGTTCAACAAATCCTAGTGCGAGGTGTCGCACCCAGGTCATGACAACCCCCACTGCCGGTACAAGCCAGGGGATGTAGGGACAGAGTACAGCCCTGCCAGAAAGGACCTGGGGGTGCCGCTGGATGGCAACGGGGCGTGAGCCAGCAGTGTGCCCTGCGGCCCAGACAGCCGGCCGGATCCTGGGCTGCATCCAAAGCAGCGCGGCCACACAAATGGTCAGGGATGGAGCAGCTCCCTGCGAGGACGGGCTGAGAGAGCTGGGGCTGTGCAGCCTGGAGAACGGAAGGCTGGGGGAGACCTGAGAGCAGCCTGTCTGTATCTAAGTGGGACTGTAAGACAGGGACAGACTCTTCATCAGTATCTGTGGTGATAGAACAAGAAGAAATGGCTTCAAACCGAAAGAGGGGAGATTTATATTGGATATAAGGAAGAAGTATTTTTACAATCAGAGTGGTGAGGCACTGGAACATGCTGCCCAGAGATGTGGATGATGTCATAGCCTTGGAGTCCCTGGACAACCTGATATAGCTGTGCATGTCCCTGTTCATTGCAGGGGAGTGGAATAGATGACCTTTGAAGGCCCCTTTCAGATATAAGGATTCTATAAGTCTACAAACAGGCTTATTTAATAACAAACTGATAATTAAGTTTCCATTAAAGAGTCTTCATAGGATTTTTGGAAAACAATATTGCTCTGCTGTATTCCAAAGCCATTAGCTCATAACTAGTAGCCCCTCCTGAAATTCTCCCTCATGCAGAATCCTTCCTTGTAAGTCACTGTTTAGAGACCTACTCATGATAACATCTATTGAAAAGACAATAAATTCCCTCTATTTCCAGAAAAATCATATCTAGGTCAGGGACCTACATATAAAACAAAGCTAAGCACTGTGCTAAAAACCCAGAATAGTTCAAATAACTGAAGTAGTTCCAAATGGCTTCAAATGCAGCAGTATTCAAAACAGATCCTATTGACTTAGAAAATGAATTTAAGATACTAAAAAGCTACATGAAAATTAAATACTATTTAGAGCTCAAAAATGAGAAATTGAAAGTTCTGAACTGAAGGTGTGAACTCTAACAGGTTCTTTGAAATTTTCCTTCTTATCCCCAAGATGAGTTTTAAGACCCACACAGCTCTACTTACAATACGCGGTATGCATCAAGAAGAGCACTTATACAGACCAGGTTTAAAGTCACTTCCTGGATCAGCATGAAACATTTAAGAAAATGGTTTAGTGATTACAGTGCATTGTTCAAGACACCTGGGTTCAGGCAAACTCAAGACTTACTTTCTCTAATCATAAGCTCCACTCAGATATAGAAAGAGATAGAATTCTGACTGTGAATGGGCTGAAACCTCTTTCAAGAGGCTTCTTGTCTTTCACTGACTAGAAGAAGCCAAAAGCGGTCGCGCTGCTAGTCAACTCAACTGATATGGTCAGCTGCAATGACTCTGAATGGCTAGGCACAGAGACAAGTATCCTCAAAGCAGGTCCCGTATAGACCCACTCTATACTTCAGGTCTAATACTAACAAGACCTGAAGTGAAGGACTTTCACATAAAACCAAGAACATTGGCACGTACTTCACTTCAGGTAGACAGTGGGGATGAAGAACCACAAGGTCACACCAAAAGGAGCTAAAGGAAGGAGTCTTGCAGCAGTAGGACTGTCCTGTTTTGGCTACAAATTGTGGAGCCTGCAGCTTAATCTCAGCAGAGCTTAATCTTCTCAGCAGAGAATACTGAAGGCCACAGCATTCAGAATGAGACCCTTTGCCTAATTAACCACAAAATCAATGCTAAATTTAACAACAGTGAGTACAACGAGCTCTTTCCTCCTCCCACTGCAACTGCTGGAAATCAAACAGAAGCACTAGGAACAAGAATACTGCCAGATGATCACCACTGTTACAAGTGCTCTCATACACTGATAAAGGCATTTCCTTAATGCTTGTACTAATGCAGAATGCCAATATAATATTGATAGAAAAAAATGAATTTACCAGAAACAGCCATAGTATCACTGATCCATGCAATTGAAAATATCCAGTCCTTATGCCCATCCTAAAAGCAAAAAAAAAAAAAAAATCAGACTTGCTGTGCCATTTTATTCTCAAGTAGTCTCTCAAAACAGAAGTATTCTTCATTTTCCAGTTTAGTACAAGCACAAAAAAACCCCAGACCTACATTAAAAATATCATACAGGTAAAATTCCAATATCAAGCTGGAGCAGCTCACATATCCAACAGTAATTTTAAATTTATTTTGATAAAGCTAAACATACAATTAACAGTTAGAGAGCAAGTAAGTTATAGAAAAACAGACTTCAAACCAAACTGATCTCAAATCTATGGACTTGGATTTCACTTTTCAAAAGCAGTGTTCCTTACCTTCACAAAATAGATATTTCCTAAAACACATCTCCCTACTAGAGATAGTAACTAAAACATCTACAAAACTAAACGCACTAAAACTAAAAACTTACAATATATGAATAATTTTTCAAGACTATTAATTAAAAATCTTCTATTTAGTATGTAAAGAAACCTGAGGGAGAAGTCTCCAAGCCTCTAGTTCTGTTTGAAAATCTGCAAAGTCACAGCAGCATGCAAGTGAATAGTAAGTCATAAAAATCTTCATAGCCAGCTGCAGGAAGGCTTGTCTATGTGCTACAGCTGAAACTCTGACCTCTGCTGTTGTCATTAATGCCTTCATGAAGTCCTTATTCAAAAGGAAGGAGAAATGACAGAAGGAGTAACAGGACATCACTGCACTCATTTCAGCCTTTTTCTTTTTAAGAATGGCTATTCTAAAAAAGCATGATGACATTTCAGAAATAGATTCTGGTACACCTTACATCAAAGTGCCGTAAGCCACAGAGTTAGAATTAATCCTCAAAGCCAAGTACTGCCTTTGGAATAATGCATATGTAAGCTGCATTGGAAAAGCAAAACTTGAACAATGTGCATCACCTTTTCAGTTTCAAGAGCTTTTTCACAGTTTTGTGCCTCAGTTTCAATCTTCATCATCATAATTGAACTGACACTCTTGATTTTGTTACAATTTCAATGCTTAAAAATAATTTGAAGTGGACCCGAATGAAGGCAAGGAAAAGGAAATCAGAACTACCTCACATGTTTATGTTCACACTCATATTTAAGATACTTTGTTAAAAAAAAGACTAAATCAGAAGCTTTTCGAAGCTTTCAAAAATTCAGAAATTCTTCACTCTTCACTACAAAACTCAGAAGTCTTAACCTTGCTCTGACCTCAGGCACTTCAAAGAAGCAATTCTTACAAGTAACAATAAATTTTCCCAAATATTCCCACTTACATCTCCCACGCAGACAGGATCAAGTGTAGGCAGACGATAAATTGCAAGACTGTTAGGGTTGTCTCCACCTGTAGCCAGAAGGGTTCTTGAGGGATTGAGCTCAATGGCATGAATCCCACAGCCCTGCTGGTTCACCATGCCAGGCTCACGGTCTTTCAGAATAGGAATCTTGGTAATTTGACCAGTCTGGACATCTACCACAAATAACTGAAAAAAAAAAAAGAAAAAAAAAAGGGGATATATAAATGATATATAAATCACCATTAAAAAAAAAAAAAAATCAGGAAAACAAAGCATTCGGAGACATTCTCTTTCCTCTTTTTTCTCCCCAGACTGAAATCCACAAATGCTGCAAGTATGGCTGGGAAAAAAAAAGTATAAACTGCTACTTAAAAGAAATAAAACCCACTGTAACTAAATTGGTTTATTTCAACAGTACTATTTGGTTTGCAGAGTAATGGAACAGAAAGGAGAGAAATTTTACATAGGAGGCTTCTCATTTAACCAAACACTCAAATCTAAGATGCATTGCCCTGTTCAATACTTTGAGAAAACAAAATTGTTTTCAAGTTACTCTTAACACCAGTGAGAAAGATAGATCCACCTCAAAACAGCCGGTAAGCCCAAGCACACTTAGAACAAGTCTCTGGCTGCACAGATAAGGGTACACACTACTGCCAGTGTGAACAGCTATGCTCATCAGCCTGCAAAAATAGAAGTTGCATGTCTATATTACTGTTCCTTTGGCAGATAAAAAAACCAACAATTATGAAGTCCTACAAGTCCTCACCCATCACTGAACACTGAGTTATGTCAGTTCAAACATACTACAACAGTAAAGTTTGCTTATAGTTTACTATAATGGTAAACTATAGTTTAAACTACAATTATAGCAAAGTATGGTTTACGTTGTCCAACAAAGTCCAACTTCATTCACACTGGATCACTTCGTAAGTATCCAGAGTACAGCTGCTCTAACAGACAAATTGATTTAACTGAAAAGACTATGAAGCACAGGCCAACAATCTTCAGTTTCCAGGAGAAAAATGTGCCAAATGAGCAGTTTATAAATGCTTAGCTAATGACAGTAGGCAACTTCTGTCAAGAATGCTTTGTGTCAACAGAATTTCTGTCATTAGAGAGGCCACATCTGGAGCACTGTGCCCAGTTCTGGGCTCCCCAGTTCAAGAAACACAGTGAACCAGGGAGCCCAGCAGAGGGCCACAGAGATGGCTGTGGGCCTGGAGCACCTTCTGTATGAGGAACAGCTGAAAGAGATGGGACTGTTCAGCCTGGAGAAGAAGGAACTGAGAGGGAACCTTACCAATACTTGGAAATATCTGAAGAGTGGGAGTCAAGTGAATGTGATTGGGCTCTTTTTCTGTGGTACCCAGCAACAAGACAAGGGGGAATGGGCACAAATTTCAACACGGGAAGTTCAGTGTGAACATGACAAAAAAGTCCTTTACTTAGACGGTGACAGAGCTTCTGAATGCCTTCCTCTGCAACCTACTGTAGGGAACCTGCTTTAGCAGGGAGTAGGACATTACAATCTCCAGAAGTCTCTTTCAACACCTATGAATATGTGACACTGTGAGTCAACACAAATGACAGAAAAGGAAATGGAATATCATAGAGTATACTTGGCTCCAAGAAAAATGATGTACAATTGCAAATCAGGATTACAGTAGAATTTGGTTCCCTGCCCTACAGCACCCCCAGGAGAGCAGTTTATACATCCAAGTTCTTTTTCAGTGAACTCAGGACTGTAGATCTGTTTTTCATTAAGCACAAGAATTTAAATAAAACTTAGTGGCATATCTGTTACTTTTTATGTATTGAGATAAGAATAACAATGTCAAATCAAAGTCTGTTCAAGTATCATGTTACTCATTCTGTAGAAAAAGCTTCCATCTATATATCACTGTGTGTTGTATGTAGACTTACACCAAACTTCAACCCACAACTCACTCTCCTTTGTAGTCATCAGTCTTGCACAGAAATCACAGCTCCTACAGTTGATGAATCTTCACCTTCAGTTCTTTATTCTGTATGCAGATGCGGGGGGGAGGGAACAGCTGAAGTGCAGTCGAGCAGGAAGAGGGGGAGAAGGACACTTCTCACTCCCCTCAGTGCAGCTGAGTGTTCAAACCTACTGATGAATACTCAGCATATGTAGCAGCCCTAACTTTGCCCCTGAAAATTAGTTGTCCTGTTCCTGCAGTATAGGCATTAATTTCTTCTCCTCTCATCTTCTTTCTTTCTTCAATATTTTCTTTCAACGGAAGATCTCAATATTTCCCCCTACCCTCCTTCAACAGTTCTTGGTATCATCAGTAGGTCCTAAAGCTGGCACCAAAACTGCTCATTAGGAAAACATCTGCATTTCAGGATGCCCACAGATTCAGAAAAATCATGTTTCAGCGCTTAGAGATGCACAGCTCAAATGGCACCTCAACAGAGAGAAGGACTGAAATTAAAAACCTTCCATGTTCTCCAGTCTGACACCCCTGTCAAACATCTGTGCCTGATACTAGGTTAATGAATAAATAAAAATACTTAACCTAATGTGAAACTCCTTTAATAAAGCTAAACTGTAAACTCATCAATTAGTCGAAGAACTCAGAAACATACAATACTGAAGTATCAGAGACCCTCACACTCATGCTAAGTTAAGGGACAGGCTTTGAAGGTTCAGCTGTATAGTTTGAAGCAGGAACAACTGCAGATAGGAAGAAACAGAACATAATGCAGGCAAACTGAAAGCACAATCCAAGAATAAAATAAACAAGCATACCTGCTTACATTATGACTTTTGCATCATCTGGGACAGTGCAGGAAGGCAGAAGGTCACACTTACAAGTAGAACCATGAAATGCCAAGAAATCTTCCCTGTAAATTCAGCATGCAGAAGCCAAACAGCTGTTCCAAGCATTTCTGCCTTTTGGGCTCTAAAGCAGTCTAACAAGATAGGCATCCAGCTAAGAATGTTGACAACTGAACACGATTTTATGAGTTCTAAAGACACTACAGTAAATAAAGTGTAAAATATCTGATTGTTTATAAATAAGTTCAGCTAGAATTCTAGCATGCAGTTAAATCTGAAGAAAACAAAATTTACCCTACCTTTTCCAAGAAAACTGGTATTGTTGCTATTGTTGAAATAAGTACAACTGAAAATTGCTCCCAAGCAGTCTAAACTCTTAAAGATTCTTGACAAAGGCATGATAGCTGTATTATCCATTTTATTTCATTCTATGAAGTGGGAATAAGAATTTTTTCAGCTACTTGTACCGAAGCTAAAAGCCAGTCACAAAAAACAAAAAAAAACCACAACCTTTCACTAGGTGCAGCAAAAAAACAGTAAGCTGTCTACCCCTTGAATTTAAGTTTTACACAATTCCATTCTTCCCACTAGTAAAATTAGCACGCCAAATAACTTGACTCTCAGGACCCCAAGCAAGGACTGCTTTGGACATCTGCCCAAAGTCCAAGCACCATACCTAATCTGTGAGAAACAAAGCAGATTCAGCTATCTTGTTCTCCACAGGAGAACACTGTTCTAACAAGGAAAAAAGTTGAACAACATGACAGAGAAATCCTTTTTTTTTTTAAATATTCATAAGGATATCCTACAACAGTGCTGTGTCATTCTAGAACCATGGCAGACTCATACAGCTTCATACTACATCTGTCACAGTCTCAAGTTTTTAGAATCTGGCTATAATTTCCACACTCAATTAAATTACTAATTGCGTACCTGTTTTTTTTAATTATTATTTTTGTATTGCAGAATAGCTAGAAATTCTTTTATCAAGTAGCTCCTATACATTTTCTAAGAGGCTGTTCCCTTGCCATACTGTTTACAATGTTTCATTTCATTAATGAAGGAACTTAATTGATCAACAAGCCAAAAGCCAATTCCCTGTAACAAGGAATCAAGTATCAGAAGACCTGATTCTGAACTGCAAAATCCATCTTCTGGATCTTCTTTGTCAGAAGACTACTTTCATTTTTTGACTTGCTTTTAAGGAACAACAGCTTAGGAGGGAAAAGAAACGAGAAGATGCACATTCAGTAAATATAACTGTACTTCCCATAAGTCTTTAACCAAAAGGATTTGTCAAAGAAATGCAGCAAGTAATATTTCTGCCTATGCCATTTTAACACTATATCTGATCTAACCATTACTTCAATAAGCATTCTGGTCATATTTACTTTAGTGGGAACATCAAAACATTGAAAAAACTCATCTTCATATGTAGAACAAGATTTAAAAAAAAAATCTAAGAAATGCAATTTTCATGGCATCATGTGAAAAACACATTGCATTCTCTGCCACTGGATTTGCAGACAGAACAGCAGATGCATGATCAACTGAAAATTAGGGCTGCCTGTTCAAACCAATCCGAACAAAACCAAAGCATGTCACCCACAGCTACAGCATGTTGTTATTTCAGAAACAGGATAGACTCAGATTCACAGGATACAAAGAACAAGATTACTTATTCTTCACCTGCTGCTCTGAAATCACACAGCATAATGCACTTTTATCATTCGTATAAACATCTGGAAAAACTTCAAATAAACACACTGCTTCTCTAAAAGAATAATTTGGGGTAGAGTTTCACAGTTGGCTTAAGTCAATCTTTGGAAATCTACATTTACTTTCTTCACATACGTACCCTGCCTCACCACCTTTGTGACAACAACAGGTGTTCAGGTACTCCAGGTCACCCAGATCTTCTCTCTGCCTTTGGCAGAAACTAGTCTTTGTCTCAATACAGAGCAGCAAGCTGACCCAGCTGACTCCTCAGCCGTGTGAACACCAGTGCCAACAAGAATGAGCAGGTGGGAACATCCTGTTCTGCAAGGGCATGGCTAGCAACCAGCACAATAATTTCAGTCTCAGCCAAGCTGAAAAATGACATCATTATCTCTAAACTTTATTTCACTAACAAAACAATAGAAGTAAGACAACGCTCAGAGCAATTATACTAACATCACTGCCGGTTACACTGAAAAGCATGGATTCCCTCCCTGTAACCCCCACACTTCTCAGTATTGTTTTGTTCGGATTGTAAACATTTCTGTTTTTTTAAATCTTAAAATGCTTCACATAAAGCTCTTCATTTCTATGGCAATACAGATTTACTAATATATCATGCCAAGCCTCCAAGAAACACTATACCTTCAAATACTAAGCAGACTCAAACTGGTAGAATTCCTTCCCAGCTGAGATCAGAACAGGCAATAATCTTAAACTTACAGGTTGTGCAGTACAATCAGCAGCAGGGGGTATTGGCCTTACACAAGTTCCTCAAAAAGGTCCAGAGGGAGAAAAACAATCAAGAACATGAAGGAATTCCTGAGAAGTTAGTTGCAGTAAAAAAAAGTCAGCAAGTCTACACTGAATTCCCATATCCAGAGGCAGAGCAGCACAAGCAAGCACTTCACCTGGATATGAAACTCTTAAGCCCTCACAGTTCCTGGGCATGCACTTTGATGTCACTAAATAAGTTCACTGCCAAAGTCACATTTGTCAGTTTTTATTTGTATCTTGCCCTCCATGTTTAATCTCACGAGGCCGGCAGACAGTTAATACATGTTGACAGATGGCAAAGGATGGAGAAGCGAGAGACTTCATTCACTAAAGGGCATCTTTGCCACCCACACCATACCTGGCAAAGTAGCTAACAAATTCTGGAAACAGACATGGGCATCACATGCAGCAGAGAGAAAACCTAACACTCCCAAGAGATGAGAAACAAGCATCTGACTATGCTTTCACAAAACACTGAAACAAAGGTGAATTGAGGTGTTATTTACTGGTATCAGAGGTTTATTTACAATGAACAAAGTACGGTGTTGAAGTAGAGTTATAAACTGTGGGAACATGACTTCTTTTCCCCTCCTGGGTGCAAGAAACAAGCGGTCTATTTGATTCCTGACAGCACAGCCAAAACCAGGAGATACATTAAGTTGCAAAGCAAGTAGAATCATTGCCACCTAAACCCTCCATATTCACAAGCATAAGGACCATGAATTGTATCATTCGCCACTACAGACACTAGGACTAGAAGACTACAATTATATGAGTTGTGCTGAACAAACATGGGATCTCCTGAGCAAATAAAATATCCGTAAGTAGAAACAAGAGCCTGTCATTGACACTACGGCATCCAAAGCAGTGTGTGAATCTACCAAGGAGAAGAAGAAAGGTATTGAGCTGGCAATCATTCAAGTCCTAGAAAAGACACCTGAGAAATCAGAAGAGAACAAATAATAAGGAATTTGGGTAGTTTTGGTTTTTGTTTGTTTAAATAGCTTTCTGTATTTAGGGAATGAATTTAAGTGTTTTTACTCAATTAACTTCATAATTAGCAAAAGAATTACGATGCATAGATCTAAGGGATCAAAAGACACAGCAAAACGATGACTATGCTTCTTTCAGAAGCTGCTTTATCCATCGCCATTTCCTGAAATAAAGGGAAGAAAAAGTTCAGTAAATCAACGTTTAGAGTTCTGTTTTGTCATAAGCTTGTTTCCTCCATGATCTCTTCAGTTTCTGAAAAGCATGAGCATAGCACACTAATTACAGACAGTATTATCTGAGACTTCCTGGTACCAGCCTTTGGTAATTGAGATGCCAAGATGACACACTATAAACATCTGCACATCTCAGAGGTTTGCCCGTTTCCTCATTTGTTTTTCAAGAACTTTAAGAAGCCCATTGTATGCAAGATCAAGAAGATCTTTGCAAACACAAATCCCACTTCAGAAAATCCCAGGTGATTGCACTTGACTTTTCTGACACTTGAATGCTTGGATAGATTCCATAATAAAATATCTAGGAAAGAAAGTATGCACCTTCAATAAAATAAAATACATAATTTGGCATGCAATTGGCTGACCAACTACAAGCATTCAATGGAAGTCAGTAAAGTTTCTTCATACACACAAGCATATTCAGTGATAATCTTAAGTATAAAAAGTTACCCAAAATAATAAAACAAGTTATAGTTCTTATTGAAAATGAACAACTGTGAGTTCTACATTCTCTTCAGCATTCAGACTGACCACTACATAACTAAAAGCAAAGCCTGTCTCATGACAAGACCGTGTTTTTGTTTTGTTATTATAATAGTGAATACCTCTAGCACAGCACAGCCAAAGACAATTTATAAGTTAACTACTAGAAGCTGCCAGTCACATTCAAGCTTTGATTCAAGTAACTGGTTTGGTTTAAATTTTTCTGTTGCATTAGCTTTAATTACAAGCAATGCCAGTGTAACAAATCCCATTAAAGTTAACAAAGTTGTTATAAATTTACTCCCAACTTCAGTGCATGAGAATAAGCAAAAGAATTCGTCTTTATTACGTCGTTTACTCAGGAGATGAGAGAGAAAATCTTATAATTGGAGTGCAGTTTAACACTCCAGCTGTTGTAACATAAGCACAAAGCAACCAAACTAAAGCTATTACAGTATTCATAATTCGTATATAATCTCATAATGACAAAGCTGACTTCTGTCATCAGGACAATGTCCATCTGTAATTCAAGTTCAGCTGCGGAAGCATATACCTCATTGCAGCGTATGCAGTAGGAACAACAGTATGGTTGAATCCCGCTTCAGTTCTCTGATTGTTTGGTCACAAACAATTTTCTGCAAGGTTGCGTTAACAATGCATTTGTCCATTTATCTATGCTGCAGAGGCAATGGAACTACAGAAGTTACAGAACACAGCAAAACTGCTGCAGCGCTATAAAACCTGCAGTGATCTTGCTAGAATAAGCAAGATTTTGAGAGCCTGTGTTTTAGCAGGAGTTTGTCTTCTGTTCCATGAAGGGCTGGCAGCTGATCAGCTGAGGCAATGAGCACACATGGAGAAAGAAAGCAAAGAGATTCTGCTCCAGGATTACTCCTGTTACAACACTGTTTTGTTTACACAGCTAGGCCTTGCTTCTTAAGAGCTACTGCATGAAAGTCTCCTCCTGTGAATAATTACAGAAAATTTGAAATGAAAAAAACATTGCTGTCCTTTGCAAGTCAAACCATAGAGCACAGAGCTTCTACATGAAAAGTTATATAGCAAAGAAACAATCACAATAATTCATATATTTGGAAGATTGAAAACTGTTTAATCTATACATTCCTTCCAAAATTTGACTTGTTTAAGTAGCACTAAACAACCTGCAAAGATCAACTTTTGGATTTTACGCTAATTCAATCAGAGCTTCCTATGTGAAATCATAGCCTTAGCTGAAAAGGCCAGGCTACTAACTCCAGGAGGGGCTTAGTTAATATGTATGATCCCCTCCATTTATTAAATACATAATATCCCATTTTAATATTCCCTTATAATGTTTAAAATCCAAGTCACCAACTTAAGAGCCTGAGGAGTTTTCACTGTTTGCTAACGCACATGAAAATACATGAACATGAGAATATGTATGCTAAGGAGATCTAGAGTAGAAAAAAATCATAAAGTAAACAAACAAAGGATAATCCTGAATACATTAAATTCATTCTTTACAATTAGAACATTTCTATTTACTCTGAGGAATACTGGGTGTTTAACAGCTCTGTTAAATTCTGGGAGTTTAGTTCTGCAGTAATTTCTCAGTCATCAACAGAACAACACATAAAACCGAAAAAACACTAAGGATGACACTTAAAAACAGAGTCTTACCAGCATATTCTGCTAGACATATTATTTAGAAATCAGGGTACGTTCATTAACCAACACCCCCCATCTGCAAGAAGAAAGATTCAACAACACTGCTGCACTCCACTCTGAAAAAAAAGTAACTTAACTCTGTGCAGATTAGAGAGGCTATGTGCAGATACAGGTCTCATAGTCTGGTTCATAGCCACATGCACAGAGCCACGTTTTCAGATGAGAATGGGCCACAGTTAAGCCTAGTTCCAGTTACTTCCTAATATTTTCCTTGGCAGCCTACACTGATTATGAAAGGCATCAGCATGAGGAAAGGGAATTAAAGAATGGAGGAAAGAAGCAGGAGAAGTGGCACTTACTGTGTTGCATTTTGTTCCGCACACCACTTGCCGGTGGTTCAGCCACTGGGAGGCAAACACTTTATTTAGGGTTCCAAGATGAAACTCCCTCTCCTTCAGGAGGCTGGGAAGCTGTTGGGCTGCATATCCATGCAACAGGCGGTGGTAGCTGGACTCATTCTGCATCCAGACCTCCCTGCCTTTTAGGTAATACACCAAGGACCGCTTCACTGGAGGAAGCCGCTTCCTTTTGTGCACTGTATGATCCCATCCATACTGTGGAAAACAAACAAAGAAATTAGATAGAAAAACAAAAAACAGTAGTCTCCTGAATTCAGATCGCTGAAGTCTTCCAAACTATCCATAAGAAATCATACAAGATCAACACAGAAGTGCTAATACAGCCTTTACTTCATAGAATTAAACACATTTTGCTAAGGAAGTGGCACTGCAGTGGTGCCACAGACACTCCCCACCAGTTCAGCATTGCTGAAGAACTAGATGCTGAAGGAAACACGACAAACCTGAAAAAGAAACATTTTAAGCAGCTGAGAACAGCCCCAGCCTCCTCCCCGGCCTCAGTTACGCCACAGCAAAGCACAACCACACGGGGCAGGGGCCGCTCGGTACCGACC
Organism: Phasianus colchicus; assembly: GCF_987193195.1. Taxonomy (NCBI): domain Eukaryota; kingdom Metazoa; phylum Chordata; class Aves; order Galliformes; family Phasianidae; genus Phasianus; species Phasianus colchicus. The sequence continues at coordinate 84,395,472 of NC_143476.1, read as the reverse complement.
CTGGAGTCCACAGCTCTCTTGCGGCCGACGCCGGGCTCCGTCCGCTGCATGGCCGCGACCGGGGAGCTCTGCCCGGTACGCGGCCGTTACGGACACAACGGCCGAGCCCAGGGGGGCGGCGGGGGTTAGGCGGGAATCTGACAGCAGCGGGCGGGCGATGCTGCCCGGCCCGGTGCCGCGAGCTGTCCCCACGCCCGCCCCCCTCGCCCCCCCCCCCTCCCCCCGGCGCACCGAGATCCCCCAAACCCCATTTCCTCTTTCTTCAGTCCCGGGCTCCGCAACCGGGCACCGGGTCGCGACGCCCGCCGCTCGGGGCTCCCCCCGCCCCCAGCCCCAGCCGGTGCCGAGGCTCACCGCGCACCGGGGCTCAATTCGCACCGCCTCCCGGGCCTACCTGCTCCCCATAGAGCCCCCCGGGCCCCGCGGCGGACGTCGCCGCCGCTTTCCGCTTCCTGCTAACTGTTTTCCTGGCCATAGTAGAAGGAAAGTGAAGACGAGAGGCCGAAAGCCCGGTCCGGACCCCACATGGAGCAGACGGAGCAGGCGGCCGCCAGGACACGGGGCATTAAGTGCCGGCAGCCGTGCCCGGCCGCTCTCTCCGCCGCAGGCCCCTCCGGACCGCCCCTCACGACATTTCCCCGTTTTGCGGCAGTCGCATCGCAGCTTTACGGCAGCTCCCTCCGCCCCGCCCGGCAGCCCCGCGTCCCGGCACACGGACGGACGGCGGGCACCGCCCCCTCTGCGGTTGCCAGGCGACGTGTTCCGGGCCCGGGCGACTCCCCCTGGTGGCGGCGGAGGCTGAGGCGGGGAGAACGGGGAGGCGGCGCGGAGCGAGCAGCCCCGCTCCGGTCCCGCCGTCCGGCTTCATCCCGGTTTCCACAGCGTCTGTCCGGAAGGATTCACCTCCCTCGCCCTGCTAGCCACGCTGCTTTTGATGCGGCCCAGGATACGGTTGGCTTTCCGGGCTGCAAGCGCAGAGTTGTCAAATCATAGGATCGTTAAAGCTGAGACCACTGAGATCATGTAGTCCAGTCATCAACCCGTCACCTCCGTAACACTCAACCACGTCCCTCAGTGCCATGTCTGCCCTCCTCTCAAGCACCACCCAGGGGTAGCCCAGGGATACCACCCCCTGAGCAGTCTGTTCCAGTACTTATCACTCTTTATGAAATTATTTTTTTCCTAATATCCAACCTGAACCTTCCTTGGCACTACTTAAAGCCGTTACTTCTTGTCCTGCTGCTGGCTCAGGCCCACCTTTCCATGTAGCAGCAGCCCCAATTTTTTTTTTGGCAGGGCTGTGACCTATTGTTCTCCCAGTTTGTACTGATACTGGGGGTTGTCATGACCCAGGAGTGCCTTGCACTTGGTTTTGTTGAACTCCACAAGATTCAACAAGCTCGGTGCCATGACCCCTGCCTTGGGGTTCCATGACCGCCTAACTTCTGATGAAATGCCTTTTTCTAACACCCACCCTGACCCTCTCCTGATGAAGGTCCATGACATTTCCTCAAGTCCTGCCCCATCACTCTGCACTGAACACAGTTTGTAATGCAGCCTGTGTTAAATCAGCCGCTGCGCTCAGGCCCTCTGTACATACTTGTATTTTCACTGTAATTTAGAGCAAGAAAAAATGCACTCGATGTACACATTGCCCCAAGGGACACCCCTACAGCTGTGGGTTCATGAAGTGTGTGGCTTTTTCCATCTCAACATGGCATCTCCTAGCTACCAAGCATACAACAGCTCTTGTTTCAGATTTCAAGATGCTTTCACCATCCGGGAAAATAGGTCATCAATCTCTCCTCTGTACAGGTGGGAATACTGAAATAGACACTTTCAGGCTGTAGGCTCCAAATGACTTAATGCACAGAGACAGTAACACTGCTGAGAAAATTAAAAAACAAAAGGGATTTGTGTTGTGAATGGTCTATCTTCAGTGGCATCTCCATAGATCAGTTCAACACTGGTTCTTACAAAGATAAATTACACAAGCATTGAAGGGGAAGATGGTCAGATATTTACAATTTCATATACGTTTGCCTTTTGGGATTCTATAAATAAACATAGCTGTTACACTAAAAATTTGTTTTGTGTGTATGCATATTTTTCCTTGGCTTAAGATTTCAATACAAGACTAAACTGGAAGACTTTGTTAGTGTATTTCTTCCAAAATGTGGAAAGTCAGTAGGACTGGGGATGTGACTGTCCCCTTGTACTCAGCACTGGAGTGGCCACAACTTGAGTACTGTGCTCATTTTGGGCCCTCTCTACAAGAAAGACATTGAGGCTCTGAAGCATGTCCAAAGAAGGGCAATGAAGCTGTGAAGGGCCTGGAACACAATTCTTATGTGAAGCAGCTGAAGGAGCTGGGATTGTTTAGTCTGGAAAAGAGGATTCTCAGAGGAGACCTTATAACTCTGTACAGCTCCCTGAGTGGAGATTGTAGTACGCTGGGGTCAGCCTCTTCTCCCCAACAACAGCAATAGGACGAGAAATAATGGCCTTACAGAAGTTCAGGTTGGAAATCAAGAAAAAAATTCTCTCAGAAAGAGTAGTCAGGCATTGGCAAAGGCTGCCCAGAGAGGTGATGGTGTCACTGTCTCTGGTGGAGGTGCAGCACTGAGGGATGTGGTTTGGTGGATAGGGTAGTGGGTGGTGGGGCTGGTGGCTGGACTAGATGATCTCAGAGGTCTTTTCCAACCTCAACAATCCTATGAACGGCCTACTTTCTGTTTAAGAACATCTTTGAGGTTTAGACAGATCTAACAAATATACTAAATAGACTGTTACTGTTTAGTGCAGAATGGATATGTTGCAAAACAAGTTATGTTGATGGTTAAGCATAGCAGAGGCACAGGCTCTGTGCCTGTCTTTAATATTTCTTTAATTTTAAGCTTCTGAGTCTCAGTGGGTAATACCTGGGAAGTAGGGGCAGGCTTTGACAGGCAGACCTTTTAATTATTGGCAGCCCTCTTAATTACCAAGCAGCTTGACACAGAATCACAGAATTGCCAGGGTTAGAAGGGACCTCAAGGATCATGAATCTCCAACCCCCCTGCCACACGCAGGGCCACCAACCATCCCACCTAATGCTAGACCAGGCTGCCCAGGGCCCAATCCAATCTGGCCTTGAACACCTCCAGGGACGGGGCATCCACAACTTCTCTGGGCAGCCTGTTCCAGCACCTCACCACTCTCTCTGTAAAGAATTTCCCCCTGACATCCAACCTAAATCTCCCTTCCCTCAACATAAAACTATTTCCCCTTGTCCTGCTGTCACTCACCCTTTCAAAGAGTTGATTCCCCTCCTCTTTGTAGGCTCCCTTTAGGTACTGAAAGGCTGCAATGAGGTCACCCCTCAGCCTTCTTTTCTCCAGGCTGAAGAAGCCCAGCTCCTTCAGCCTGTCCTCATAGGGGAGGTGCTCCAGTCCCCTGATCATCTTCGTGGCCCTCCTCTGGACCCTCTCCAACAGTTCCCTGTCTTTCTTGTACTGGGGGCTCCAGTCTTGGACACAGTACTCCAGATGGGGCCTCACAACAGCAGAGTAGAGGGGGACAATCACCTCCCTGTCCCTGCTGGCCACCCCTCTTTTGATGGAGCCCAGGACACCATTTGCCTTCCAAGCCGCAAGGGCACATTGCTGGCTCATATTAAGTTTTTCATCTATCAAGACCCCCAGGTCCTTCTCCACAGGGCTGCTCTCAAGGACCGCTCCTTCCAGTCTGTACGGATGCCTGGGATTCCTCCAGCCCAAGTGCAAAACTCTGCACTTTGCCGTGTTGAACCTCATCAGGTTCACCCGGGCCCACCTTTCTAGCCTCTCGAGGTCCCTCTGAATGGCATCCCTTCCTTCAACCGTGTCGACCGCACCACTCAGCTTGGTGTCATCAGCAAATTTACTGAGGGTGCACTCAATTCCATCATCGATATCATTGATAAAGATGTTAAAGAGCACCGGTCCCAAGACAGACCCCTGGGGGATGCCACTCATTACCGGCCTTCACCTGGACATAGAGCCATTGATGACCACCCTCTGTCTGCAGCCTTTCAACCAGTTTCTTATCCATCGAGTGGTCCACCCATCAAATCCACATCCCTCCAGTTTGGAGAGAAGGATGTGGTGGGGGACCATGTCAAATGCCTTGCTCAAGTCCAGGTAAATGACATCGGTCGCCTTTCCCTTGTCCACCGATGCCGTCACTCCATCATAAAAGGCCACCAGATTGGTCAAGCATGACCTTCCTCTGGTGAAGCCGTGCTGGCTGTCACGGATCACACGCCCTTTCCTCATGTGATCAAGCATGTCATCCAGGAAGATCTGTTCCATGATCTTCCCAGGCACAGAGGTGAGACTCACCGGCCTGTAGTTCCTGGGGTCCTCCTTGCTCCCTTTCTTGTAAATGGGAGTGATGTGACTCTTTCTCCAGTCATCCGGGACCACACCTGACAGCCACGACTTCTCAAATATGATGTAGAGCGGCTCAGCAACCACCTCAGCCAGCTCCTTCAGAACCCTGGGATGCACGCCATCCGGCCCCATAGACTTGTACACATTCAGTCTCATGAGGCGGTCTTGGACCTGCTCTGTCCTCACAGCGGGGGGGGATTTACCACCCCAGTCCCCACCCAGAGGTGTAGGGATGCAGGGCTCAGGGACGGGAGAAGTACTGGAATCCTGGCCACCAGTGAAGACCGAGGCAAAGAACTCATTCAGTAGCTCAGCCTTTTCTTCGTCCGTTGAAGCCAGCTCTCCTTTTACATTTACCAAAGGAGGTACACTCGGTTTGGCCTGTCTCTTCTGGCCAGTGTACCTACCCAGGGCTCATGGCTGTTGGCACTAGGAGGGACTTGGTCATTTCTACTTCCTTATGCTGCTTTAACGCTGAGGTAAGTGCACAGAGCTCCTAGGTACTTTTTACTCTGCCTGCAGCAACAGCAATTAGAACGGAAACAACCCAAACGCAGTAATCCGAAGGGAACGAGGGTGGCGGGTGGGGCCGAGAGGAGCCACTTCTAAACCCCTCGCACAGAATCAGCCAACGCAGTATTTCCCTGGCTAGTATTTATTTCACGTTATCACCTAGAGAACCCAAGCACCAAAAACAAAGCCTCACGGGGCGTTCGGCCCCCTGAAGACGAAAGACGCGCGAATCGAACGCGCCTCTGGCGGGCAGGGCCACAACCTGCGCCGTCATCCTCACACAAACACCGCCCCGCGCTGACGTCACCGAGGCTGCAGGTGACGCTGCGTCGTGACGTCAGCACGTCCCCGGGGCGGCGAGGCGGAGGGCAGGTACACAAGATGGCGGCGCCCGGCGGCCGGACCGGAGAGGGCGGTGCGGTGCGGCTGGCGTAGGGCCGGGCGGTGGGCAGGGGCTGCGGGGACTGTTGCCAGCCAGGGGCCGGCAGGTAACGAGCGGGCCTGGCGAGGGGAGGGGGGGCGGCGGCGGAGGCGTTTCACCATCCTAGGCCGGCGGGCTCCGGTTCCCTTCCTCCCGTTGAGAAGCTCCGGGCCGTGGCCCCCCCCTCGGGCTCTCCGCTCCTTCTCGCCGTGCCGGAGCTCCGCCGCCGCTCCTTCTCGCCGTCCCGCTGTGATTCAGCAGCAGCGGGGCCTGGCCGCGCCGCGCTGGCGATGCTGGCGTAGGGCGGCTCCCGGGGCAGCGGGGTCAGGCCCGGCGGTGGCTCCTCTCGGTGGCTCTCCGTAGTTCCGGCGCCTGCCCGAGTGCTTCCCCGCGGTGAATTTGCTTCCTCAGGGCTGCTGGAATTCGGGTAAAGGGTGAGTGCCCACCGGGGGAAGATAGCTTCCTCGCTGCGGTAACCAATCTTATGTGGAAAGCCCTTTTCTTCTGGTTCGGGTGGGCTGAATGCTGCATGTGGCTCTTGTCGAGCTTTCCTTCGGGTCAGTTGTTTATTTGTGGTGTCTGCATTGTGAGAACCATAAGACTCAGTCCTCCCTTTGATGTCATATATCTGCTTTATTCCCTCAAGTCTCTGCAGGCTGAAGAGCCGAAGTATTGTTTACTGCATGGGTGGTAGCTCTCTTTATCTCACTTCGTGCTCATTACCTATTTCTGGATCGTTTCCAGTTAGCTGTTCTTCTTCTGAGTTGAAAAGCAGGCCGCATCTTCTGCATTTGAGATGCAGACATACTGTGGATGTACGCCATAGCATAAGAATACTTCATTTTCGTAGTTTTTAACTTCCTGATAATGCCTTGTGCTGTTAGCTCGCACTCAGACACTTTTTTAACACTTTGATGAAGATACTTAATGTAACTTGAGGGTTGTTTTTCTGATTTTTGATAGCCCAAAGTCTCTCATTTTAAAAGGAAAGCCAGGATTTTTTCCTTGTAAGTAAGAGAAATTACAATAGTTGGGAGTGAGTAATTGCTTGATAAAGTGTTTTTATTCCCAATATCACTTAAAATCCTAGACAAGACAAAAAAAAAAAAAACCCACACATAAAAAGCTGGAAGAATTCTGCCTCGTTAGTGCAGAGATAAGCAGGTGGACTCTGGCACTTTGCTTTACAACAGATGTAGCTGTTGTTTGGGATTTGATAGAAATACGGTTGTGACAGATGTAAGTACTTTGATTTGGATATTCATAGATGACAAGCATTGCCAAATTACAAACAGGTCTTCCTTCAGACTTTAGTGTCTTTCTTACTTATAGAAGGCATTGGCATCTCACAACTTGTTTTTGGGTGAATAGGCTTTTGTGGGAGCTTGGCAAAGAGGAATCTACTCCAACTTGTGGTCAAGAGTATGAAGGAAAAAGAGGAAGAGGTGGTTCTGCAGTTAGCTACCTGCCTCATCTTCCATGCCTGGTCATCATTGGAGTGTGGAACTTTATCATAGTGCAGGCACTCCCATAACTGCTTACTTCCTTAGTGCTGACAGTACAGACCTGACTTCTTTGAGTTGCAGCAATATTCTTTTTTTTTGAGGAAAAGGGGAAAAACATTTTTTGATGCATCCATTCTTCTCTGTACAGAATAGAGCAGTGTGCATAACTCTGTGCCAACTGAGGAAGGTATGTGAGGTATTGGGCTGATGTATACCAGGCTGAGAGCTGTATGTTGTTAGGGGAGTGTTTGTTTTCTGCAGTATGGCAGTGGTGGTGTTGCTGGATGACTTCAGTTTTTTTCTGTAAAAACTGACTTGTAATTTGTGCCAATGATACTTTTGAGCATCACTGCAAAAGAGTGACTTAAACCTTTTAGACAATATATTGATCCTAAGAATAGGGGAAGAGAAAATATAGTCTTTAAACTTCATTGTTGCTAGCTCATGGGTTTGGTCTCAAAAGCAAAACTGAAAGTGATTGTACCTTTTTCTTCTCATTGCTGGATCTGGCCTGCAGTATTTTTTTTCCTCTCCTGCGCATGCAATATGGAACAAAGGAATCAGGGCAGAAGTCACTTCTTCTAAGAAAAGAGATTTAACACAAGTAAAATGGAAACTGAAACACAGTTACCTGGAACATCATGCAGAAAGCAGGGAAGTCATAAGTATAAGATTTATGAATAAATAATGAGTAAATGTTATTTTTACTTTAACAGAACTTCTGTTTTCAGAATATTTTAATATGTTGACCTGTTATTCAGTTAGGAGATTTATTAATTTATTTGTTAGTTGATAGCTAGCAAAAACCTTAACAATTAGAAATTATCAAAGACACGTGAAAGAGCTCCATCTCCATTGTTCTCACAGTATCTTGCAGTGCTCAATACATGTTATCCGAAAGACAAAAATCTTTCATTTGGAGAAGACGAGTCAGATTTCTGGAGCAGCCCAGCAGGCCATCCCATCTAACATTGTCACATTGACATCCTTAGCTGTTTTGCTGGTGGCAAAAGTACTGTAATGCCACAGTGGGCAATGCCACCTTACTTGTTTTTAGTTCCATTAGCTTGTGGCTTTGTGGTTCTTGCACAAACTTTAGTAACTTCAGGGCATTAAAAAGTCCTGACACTACCCAATCTCCATGTCATAAGCTTTTTGTCATCAACTTGTTCTACATTTCACAGTTGGTAACAGCATGTATATTTTGATAAACTGATATGTGATAAATTTAGTTCTACTTTCTAACAGGAACTGCTATCCACCTTCTCTGGTATTTTGTTTCTAACATAATTTCTTGCAGTCTTTTCCTCTGTAAATTGCAGACCTGAAACTATGAAATCCTTACTTAAAGAGTCTTCACATAAAGGCATTACGGTCTTTTTAAAATGATCATTGTAATTCAAATCAGTGACAGTGAAGAAATGGTCTCTTGGAGCTATAACTGAAAAGCTCTGGAAGATGTTTTTGAAATTAGTTTTTTAGAGGAAAGGGAATGAGGGGTTGTTTACAAGTTAAAAATAGCTTTCTGGTTTTAAAAAGTAGGTCTTCTGGGGTGTATCAGGGGGTGATTTATTTTCTCTGTATTTTCTGCTTGTACCGGCAACAAGGAAGGCAATATTAATGATCTAATAGCACGTACCACTCTACAGTCAATCTCTACCCTGGAGGGGAGAGAAGGCCTTGCAGTTCTTGACAGATCGGAGCTGGACAGTCTCCAATAGCATGAAGCTCAACAAGAGCAACTGCTGGATTCTGCACCCGGCAAGGGGCAGCCCTGGCTGTAGGTACAGTCTGGGGGACGAGAGGCTGGAGAGCAGCGCCCAGAAAGGAAGGAAGGGTCTGGAGGGCAAGGTGTGTGCAGGGCAGCTGAGGGCCCTGGCTGTGCTGGGCACAGAGCAGAGGAGCCGAGGGGAGCTGATGGCGGCTGCAGCTCCTCACAGGGAGTGGAGGGCAGCGCTGAGCTCTGCTGTGTGTGATGACAGGGCTCGAGGGAACGGCATGGAGCTGTGCCAGGGGAGGGCCGGGGATGGGGAAAGGCTCTGCACCAGTGGTGGGCATGGAACAGCCTGCCCAGGGCAGTGCGCATGGCTGGTGCTCCAGGGGTGTTTTGTCAGTGCTCCCAGATACAGCATTTGAATTTGGGTGGTCCTGCATGGAGCCAGGAGTTGGTATCGACAATTCCCATGGTTGCAGTCAATTTAGGCGTGCTCTGTGATTCTGTGCTTGGGGTTGCTGTTGATCAGTGCAAGCATGAGCTCGCTGTTTTTCTGTTAGCTACCTAAGTGAATAATCCCTTCTGGTATGCTAGTGCTCTGCTTTATGCTTTGACCCTCTGACTTGGTTTAAATAAGATGTTCTGTGCCCCTAGCGACCTTTTGCAGTCAGCATAGTCTTGATTGAGGCCTTCCAGAATAATCTGAGCAGTGTTTTTTTTTTTTTTCTTTCATCTCTCTTAAATGGCAAACAATTCTAGATTTTTCTTACATGGGCAAAGGATTTTCTTATATGCAGGAAAGTACTCCTTAAGAGTTGAGAAGGAACAGCTTGTATGGTTAGATAAGCATTTTTCTCTTCCTAAGGCTACTAGCCTTTTTCAGAAGTTTATGCCATGCTTGTTTAAAACCTAGAAGAATACAAAGGGGTAACAGAGTAACAGTGCTCTAACTTAGCTTTAAATCTGTAGAAGGGAAAGTTGCTTCAAAATATCTTATTGTATCAGCAGTATTACACCTATATGGACAGAGTTCAAATGGGAATTCATAGCTTGTGGTCTCTGAGTTGCATTCTGTCTGGAGTGCTTGGATCAGAGTAACTCTTTAAGTGGGAAAAACAGAGGATGAGTCCTATACAGGAAGGAGTCAATAAGGAAGATGGTCCTTATATGAATATACTTAAGCTGCTCAAGTAGTCGGTTTTGAGGAAAGTAGTAATGAACTAAATTGTATTAGTTGTGAGCTCTCCATCTAGGTTACATTGCTGGAGGTCAGTATTCATCATAGCTATGTACTAGATCCTGTCAAATAATTGACTTAAGTCCTTTTCTAATTTACATGTTTGTGCTGTTTGGCATCCTTGGGGTCGCAGCAGATTAAGATGTGACTGGTGAGATTTATTCCCTCTCCTTTGGATGTTGGATTTTTAAGTGTGTATGTATTATCATTGTGCTGTGACAAGTGTTAGTGCTGTGTTTAATTGAGACATGGAGCTTGTGTGTTCAATTTGATTTTTCTTCATCAACTTGACTCCAAAATCAAATTGGATTCATAGTTTACAAATGCTCTATGAAGTTGTTGTCAGAGGATATGTATTTCCTTTTCCAATACAGCGGAGCTATCTTGAGTTCCACCCTAATGACTAATGCTATCATGTGGCATCTTTGTACAGTAATATATAATATTTTGAAATAGAAATATAGGAGCTCCTTCTAATTGGGAAAGGAATTTCTAATAATAAAATCACTGTTAATTATCTGAAATAAAATTTGGTGGTGAAAAAGCATAGAGGAGCTTTATCCTCTATGTAGCCTGTGACAGGAATGTTCTTAATCTTATAACTGTTAGATCACCACAAGCCATTAGTTTCTAGTGTGTTTGACTTCTTGATTTAAAAATAATATAAATAAAACAAAACCGAAGGGTTATTGACTATCATTTTGCTTGCTTGTATTCATAATAGTATACGGTTTTTAATTGGGCATTCAGAAAGTACTTAAGGTCCTTTTTTGGGAAGCTGATGTACCCAAAGTTGGACATGCATTTGATTTTTAGGAGTGGAAATGTACGGAAAAACAATGGTAGTACAAAGTAACTTTTTACTTTTCAAAGAGTAATGAGCCATCATGATTTAAGGTAGCATATTTCTGTAATTAATACATGCCTTTGAGATTTGAGCTCCTTATGAACCAAGATTAGTTATTAAACTAGCTAGTTTAAACTAGTAATTCTGTCAGTGGTCATAGGCTGGTAAAACTTTGTACGTGCAATTAATTTACATCCCACCATGTAGCTATTTGAAGTGCCATCTTCCAGATACTATCTTGAGGGGTAACTTAGAAAATGTTTGGGTAAGAAAATTATTTTATCAAGTTTGATCTGTATCACAGTCAGACTTTGGAGAGAGAGGAGATGCATTTCGGAACTCTTAGAAACAGTACAGAGTCTCATACAGTGTTAAAGTGACTGTCTCAGATAGTTCAGAAATGCTGAGAGATGGTGGGATGCAAAATGGTATTGCTTTCAGTGAGTGAACTATCTGTGAAAGAGCTAGTGCTAGCTTGTATCTTGAAGGTGGTTTTTAACTTCTTTAAAAACTTGCTTCCTTCTTGTTTGCAGAAGGGAGTTGAGTGCATGATTTCTGTAACTTGCCCAGAGTTCGTTGGCTTTCTGCTAAAACACCTGTAAATGCATATAACATTTCTAGACTGCTGAATGCCTGAGCTTGTTGACTTTTTTGCAAAGCAAGGGCAAATAGAGACAGTAAAGAGCTTGTTGCTTGAAGGGTAATAGTGTTTGATTTGGCTTTATTTGCAAAGGGAAGGAAAGCTTGCAAATTCAAGTGCAAATGAAAATGTGAAACTGTGTGTTCAATAATATTTCAAATTGTCTTCATCTTCAATTTGACTAAGACAACTGGAAATGTCTTAGTATTTACAGCTTACATGAGCCCACAAGTATACTGTGTGATATAAGGTAAGTGAAGTTAGACTAAGGTAAAGGAGCTGACTTTGTGAGCAGCTAGGTGGTCTAAGCTGCTTTTGGAGCCAGGGATGAAATGCATGTTCAGCAGGCAAAATGGTTGTACTACAGCTGTTTGTGTGACATAACATCATCCTTTTAATGTTTGAATGCACATACTTTGCTACAAAAATAAATTTGGAAGGTCTGCCACTCTTTTGGGGTGTTTTATTTGTGTTGCAGTATTGGACTGATGAAAAAATTTTGGTTCTCTTGCTCTTTGCTCTCTAGGAAATAGATGTTTGAAATATGCAAGTGTTCAGTGCGGGGAGTTGGCAGTATTCTGTATAAACTGCTTCTGCCCAGCAACGTGGAGACTTTCTCTTCCAACTTGGGAGAGAAGTTGTGTGTATATTTTATTACAAACCTTCTCTGTAATTTGACATTATTACAGTAATGTGAATATGGTGCTTCTGTTATTAGGCAGCACTGGATTTATTTGCTACATTGAATCAGGCATGGGTTAGTAAAAAAGCTGGGACTGATTTTTCTCGTTATCATCTCAGTTTGGGAATGGTCAACTTGTATAGACTTTCCACTTTTTTTTTGTTTTAAGTAATGGTGGTTCAATGAGGAGATCTGCATGTTGTTATCAGTCTCATATTGCTGCTGATCTGTTACTGTTGGACATTTGAAGAGGAAAAGCTGTGGATAGTACTGTTGGATGGTCATGTGGCAATCTCATCCAGCAACCTACTCCATCTAGCTGTATAAAAATAGGGCTGGATTGATGCAGCTGAGTCAGATCTGTCAAAATGTCCTGAGGAAATGAAGCTAATGCATCTCTGAATGCTTCTTTTGAATTTAAAATGAGCCATTTCCATTCAGTTATTCATTTCTTTAAGTGTTTTGAGGGATTGCACTCATTAGCAATGCTGCTGAAATGCTTATTATATTAAATGTATTCTACCACCCAACCAGACTGGAGATGGTGTAAAACAAAATTGCAAACTTAAATGAGTTTGAGGTAGCCCAAACTTAATATCTAAGTTACTAAATCCTGTTTCATGTTATCAGTCCAGAAGAACATCCTTTAAACTTTTTACAGGAAGATGGAAAACTGGATGAGTGATTTGATACAGAAGATTGTGGGACAGAGGTATTGGACCAAAATGGAGAGAAAGCAGTGAGATTCCTGGGATAGCTGTGCATGTAGGATTCAGGAAGTGCGAGTTGTGTTCTGGCACAAGCAGAGCAGGATGACTGTGAGCATGCAGTTTCATATTTGTTCCCTGTTCCTCATACCTAAAAAACGGGGCTGTGTTCAGTGCATTTAATTGGGAGTAAAACTGTTTTGAAGTGATCAAGAATCATATGGTGCTGGAGACAAAATGATTTTCTGTTTGAAGTAAAGGTAGTGAATTGAAAATGTGTATATAAGGGTATTTGGTTCTGGACGGTATGAATGTCCTTTCAGACTTTATTGGACAGCAGTGTATTTCAGTGTTATTGTTTCTTTTCCATTTTTCATTCCTCTTGAGCATATAAGGGTGAGTTTAGCAACTGAAGCATTACTGAAACATGTCTCAGGAAGATGCTCAGCTCTATCTCAGAGGGTGACAGATGCTAGGATGTTTGTGCATCTTAATCATGAGTAAGCTCAGCTGTGGCAGTTACACAGATGTGCTGAATCTTCTTCCTGTTGCATGTGGCTTCCTTCCCTGAACTCTTGGGTCTGCTGGAGTATAGACTGAGTCTTATTTCCACTCAGAGTCCTAAATCCAGAGGCCTTTCCTGTTTGAGTTCAAACTGCAGCATTGCAAGGAAGGACTCTGTTTCAGGACTGGAGCATGGGACTTTCAGGGGGCCAAGCCACTGATTGAAGTTTTCTAACATGCAGAGCAGATCCTTGGACTTGTACTCTGTTTTTGTAATAAATCAACTACTATGGCCGAGAACAGTCTCATTTGGACTTCTCTACACAAAGCTAAGCTTCTACTTCTCTGAGTTTGTCTAGTGCAGAAAAGACAGCTTAAATTCCTGTGCTTCAGATGAGTTCAACTCTAGAAGTGTAATTAATGTGGGCAGCACTGTTTTGCTGGGTCTGTTCTGATGTCTACTGCTGGTTTTATGTGTCAGTGTTTATTTTTGGTACCAGGTGGTGATTCTTCTGTTCTGTGGGTTTCTAAAGAGCGAGACAGAATCTTTGCTATGAACTTCACTCTTTCCTCAAGTTAGCAAGCCTCTTTAAGAAGCAACTGAGGTGTAAACATTCATTTTTTAAATCATTTTCTACTCTTTAGTAAGTTACATATTTATTCCATATTTAATCAAAACTAGTGGAACCTGTTTATTTAAAACACAGCTTGTGTAGCAGGATTTAATTCAGTGTTGATTACCGACATCATTTTGCTTCTGCATTTTTTTCTAATGGCATTCAGTCCTAAGTGAACTGGCTTGGAAAAAAAAAATGAAAGCAGACTTAGTTGGTACTGTGTCTGGAAAGGAAACATTTGACCACTGTCTAAATAAGAACTGATTTTATTGGGTTTTGTATGCTTGTGACTTTAAGATGATTGTGTTTGTAGTGAAGTGCAGTCTTCTAGTCAACATTAGCCCCAAAATTCACTTGTTCCTGGTCTAGGTTTGCAGAACCAGTAAGTGCATTCGTACTGCTCTGTTCAAACATCACTGTGATGGGGCCTTTTTTTTTTAGTGGCTTGACTTGCTTGTATTTCAGTCTGTTGTTCTCCTCTTTTGCTTTGGTTTGGGAAGTAGTGTGGCACTGCTTAGACCTCAGTGGACAGAACTTGTTGTGGCTGAACCCTGCAAATGGCTGAATACCACACAATTGTTTGCTCACTCCCCCCTTTCCCAGTGGGATGGGGGAGAGAATAGAGGGGAAAAAAGTGGGTCTTTCTCAGAGAATGGCCTTGGCTCTGTACAGTACCTTTTAGCAGCAAATATAAACATTAGCGTGTTACCTACTCTGTTTTTCTCTTAGAACTGAAACACCACATCATACCAGGTGCTCTGAAGAAAACAATTCCATCCCTGCTGAAACAAAGACACTTGTAAAGATGACGAAAGGGAGCATTCACTTTGAACAATAATCAGTTTTTTCCCTGTCTGTAAGTCCTGCAGCACAGCAGAACCTAAGATCTTTTCAGCTGGATTTTTCTGTGCATGCTTATCTTCTCTGCCTTGATAAGAAGGATTGAAGGAAGAGAAATACCTACTGGATAATGAGAGAATGAATTTGCACTCAAAGCTGAAATTGTGCCAGTGTAACATCTTGATTAGTGGAGTAAGTGACTTAAAACCAAAGAAGTTGTGCAGAAATGTGGAGGATGTCACAGTGGTGGCACTGGTCATGGCGTTCACCCTTCTCGTAAGCTTACTTTGTTGGAAGGCTTGAGATGCTTCCAACATGTGTTTTTATAAGCTGGTTTGCAGAACAGCCCTGCGATGGGCTCTTAGGTAGTGATTGAAGATTTTGAGAATGTCTGCTCTTCTGCAGCATGTGTAATCAGTGAGAGAAAAACGGATGTTCTGGTGGTGAATATAAGTGTTTCTTGGAAAAGGCAATGCTGAGAGCTTGGTGGAAGCTTTAAATGGTGGCTTCTAAATTCAGTGAGCGTGCAGGGAATTTGGATCCTCAGAATGTGGCTGTCATAGCTGAGAAAAATGAGGCCTGTATGTGGAAAGCAATGATGTTAGGTGACTGGAAGAGTTTAGCAGTGTTAACCACACTGGGTCCTATAGGGAATAGGAGGAGTCTTTTGGTGGCCTTGTGTATTTTGGCTGCTTGGGCTGGGGGTGCAGTCAGGATTTGAAGCAGTGGCTTCCACACAGGATTTTAGCTTGTGTTGTACAGGGCAGGCAGAGTTGTTTGTAGGTGGAGTGATTAATTCAACAGAATGCTTTCTGTCAGTAACATACTGAGTTTTGCTGAGGGAGTACTAAGTGTATGGTGAGAGTGGGTAGTGCATGTGACCAGGGTGTAAGAGGAAGAATTGGTGAATATGTAGTGGTCTAACACTGTTCCCTTTATTCTTGTGCAGTACAATGCACACTTATTTTACTGAAGTTTTATTATATGAAAATTGCAACTGCTGTTTGACCTGCTACCAGATAGTTGGTTTTAAAACTTTTGTCCTCTTAATTTCTTGTTAGTTTTTTCATCTGCTTTGCTTGAGTAATTCCATAAGAATTTTTTTCACCAAATTTTTAACCAAAAAGGAAATGTGGCAATAAATTATGCCACTTTTATTCATAAACATTTACAAGAAAAACTAGCAGGAGTATAGATTTCTTTGGAATACATTTTTTTTAATAACAGTCACTTGTTGAATTGCTAAAACACGTTGTTTCTTGGTTAGTGTTGATGAAAAGAATACAAATTACTTTCTGCAATATGAACGGAATTATTGTGTTGGCATTGAGAGCAGTTCCTGGCCTTGTGCACCGTGTTGAACCCTTCTAGGTAATAAGAGACCAACTATTTGTATACCTCTCTTGATCAAAGAATATAAGAAAAAGCTCAAAACTGCACAGATATTAAAAAGGGAGTTCTGTAGAAGAGAAGAACAGTTCTGTCAATGCTCTGTTGGTAGCATAGGAAGAGTGTCTAGCACTCCTCATTCGTAATTAGGAAGAGGCTGAAGTATTAATAGTAAGGTACTTCATAGCTAGCTTGTTGCGTATTGAATTATCACTGCGACAAGGAAAGCAACATTTTAATTAGCTTAAGCTGCTCTGGATTCTGGACATGCATTCTAGATGTACAGGACACTCCAAAATTCTTCCATGTGTTTTTACCAGAAGAACAGGGTAGATGGAGTACTTTGTTGAAACTAATAGCTTCTTTCTAATTAATATGAAAAGCGTTATATTGAAATGCTGGCTTTCTTCTTAGATGCATTAGCTGCAGAAGTTAATACATGTGCTTGGCACTAGCTGTGCTGAGATTACTGGTAAGGATGTAATTTGTTCATAGTGGTATCAAGTCTTGTGTCAACAAATACAAATTGGCTAAATTTGGTACAGACTTCTAGATGCTTTTCACCTGATAAACTGCTTTTCACTTTATCAGAGGTGTTAGGTATTTGCTGTCTAGAACTTTAGATATAGGGGAATATTAATTAAAAGCACTTGCCCTGCTTATCAGATTTAGATTTTGTTTCCTTACTGTGTTGTGAGATTATTGTAGCCCTCACTGGTGGTATAAGTGCTGGATCATTTTCTCAGCCATTGTAGAGCTTTCCCTTATTTCTGAGTGAAATTGTGGCAAACTGCCTTACAGCCCAAATACACAGTCAAGATCTTAAAAAGCACAATAGGACTGTATTATCAGTTATGAGCATTAAGTCCTTAACCATTTCATACAGGGTGTGCTTTTGACTAGAGCAGTGTTTTTAGTGAGCAAAGTGGAACTTTCAAGAAGCATTGCTACTGAACTGTGATTGTCGGACATTAATGCAGTGAATCCATATGGAACAGTAAAATGAGAGATGCAATACTTTCTTGTTTGGAAGAGAGCTGTCTTCCAGTTTAACTTCCCCTTGACTGATAATACCGAAGCAGATGGTTTGATTGCCCCCTATGTTATGCTAAGCAACTGAAAAATTCAAAGAATCAATTTCTCCTAATGTTTGTCACTGTTAGGAAGATGCTATTCAGCATCTGCATGTAGAAATCCTTTCTGGATGTTATTGCCTCAGTGTTGTCTCATAATTTGATAACATGATGTGCAGATAGACCTGTCTTCAGGGGCTCTTTTCTCCCTGTCCTTCCCATTAATGCATTCTAGATATGTATATTTTAAAGAACTGCTCTATTAGTTCCTGTCCCTCTGCACTTCAGTCACTGCCCTGAAAATAACAAGCTAATTTAATTTGATGCTGCAGACTGTCTTTCACATTCTAGATCCTTCTTCAGAATGCTTAAATGGTTGAAATGTGGGGTTTGTATGCTGCAGGGATATCTTATCCCTGCCCCCATACACCCTATTATTCTCTTTGTAATTTCTATTCTGCATTTGGTTAAACATATGATGACCACTTGTATCCTGTAAGAATAAGACATGTCACTAGATTTGTTTTAACCAATGGCCATTGGAAATTGAATGAAAAGTATCATATCTGGTTTTAAAATGGCTTGATCCAAAGAACTGCTTTCAGTGGCTCAGTGCTGTTGTATGTAATAAAAGGGAACTTACTGCACTCTGCAGCTTACTAGGCTTACTGTTTGCAGAGCTGTTGGAGGTATAAAGCAGAAACATCTGCAGATTTAGGAGTAATGTCATCAATTTGCAAACTGCAGTACCTGAAAGCCAGACCTGCTTTGTTCTGTGCTGAACTTCTGTCATCAGCTTTTTACTGTCAGCCCACATAAGGGATCTCAATTGTATAGCAATTATTTAGCATGCATAGATAGGAAGCTCTAGTAAGAAGATCTTATTTTATCTTAGCAATGGGCACTATCTAAATCAATAAGTGTCGTGTAAAACTACATAAGGAATCTTGACACTGGCCGTAGCCTTTGATTTACACTGAAATTAGTAATTAGAGTAGAACTTTAAAAATGTTGTCTGAAACTTTACAGTCCAAGCTCTTTCAGAAGAAAAGGAATGTAGACAAGAATAGAGAGTAAATAGAATGTGGAAGTAACTACAATAAAACACAACTTCCCAGCATCTCCTCATAAATCACTCTTGATGGTAATTAATTTCTGTTATTTTTCTCATCTGTTGATAGGCCTGGCTCTTTAGTATTGTTTCTTTCATGCAGTGAAAGAGTTTAAGAGTTTGAGTTTAAGTGGGGATGTGCCAGGTAGACTGTCAGGAGCATCTTCTTTCTCTTGTGCAAGGGAACTCTTATCCATGCAACATGATTATCTGTGCAAGAAGCAGAAGATGTTTGAAAACTCATCTGTAAGATCTCAAAAGCAGTTGTTTTGAATCATGCTGATATAGCAAAGTAGTGCTGTGGCCTGATATGGTCAGTGGCAGTAAGTGGATTGTATTTACCTTAGTAATACCAGTGCTGCAGAGTGGTGGTTCAGATGCACCTAACTTCAGAGATAGAGATTGTGTTTATTGGCATTGACTCAGTTGTAGATCTGCATCTGACATTCTCTTGCTAGTGTCTTGGTATCATCATCTCCATGTGTCCTTCCTAGAATCACAGAATAGGCTGGGTTGAAAAGGACCACAATGATCATCTAGTTTCAAGCCCTCCTGCTATGTGCAGGGTCACCAACCATCAGACCAGGCTGCCCAGAGCCACATCCAGCCTGGCCTTGAATGCCTCTAGGGACGGGGCATCCACAACTTCCTTGTGCAACCTGTTCCACTGTGTCACCACCCCCTGTGTGAAAATATTCCTCCTAATATCTCACCTAAACCTCCCCTGTCTCAGTTTAAAACCATTCCCCCTTGTCCTATCACTATCCACCCTCATAAACAGCCATTTCCCCTCCTGTTCATACACTCCCTTCAAGTACTGGAAGGCCACAATGAGGTCTCCCTGGAGCCTTCTCTTCTCCAAGCTAAACAATCCCAGTTCCCTCAGCCTTTCCTTGCAGGAGAGGTGCTCCAGCCCTCCAGTTATCTCTGTGGCCCTCCTCTGGACCTGTTTCAAGAGCTCTGCATCTTTCTTGTGGTGGGGGCCCCAGGCCAGACCTCAGCATTCCAGATGGGGCCTCACATGAGCTGAGCAGAGGGGGACAATCACCTCCCTCTCCCTGCTGGCCATTCCTCTTTTAACACAGTCCAGGATATAGTGGGCCTTCTGGGCTACAAGTGCACACTGCTGCCTATGTCCAGCTTCTCATCCACCAGGAATTGTTTCTTCAAGCTTTCAGCTTGTCTTCTATTTCTGTGCCAGTTTTTTCTATCGTCAGTTTTGTCTTGACAGCTCTTTACTTCTGCATCTGTTTTGTTTCCTCTCCTGTGTTCCCTTCTGTCTTCAGTTTCTGAGGTTCTCTTTCCTCATTCTGGGTTCTACTACTCTATTTTTGTCCGTTATGATTTTAGGACTGTTTTCTCAAGGTAATTAAGTGAAATGTGGGCTTTTCTTGTCAGTATGTTAATACTAGACTACTTCAGTAGCTGCTGAGATTAGAATTGCTTAGAACTTTCAGACACTTTTAGCCCTGATCTTCTTTCCAGTGGGTTAACTAGAACCGAGGGTTAACTGGAACTATGAATGAGGGATTGGGCTAAGGGATTGTGGAATTATAGAAGAAAGCTTGTAGGTCTCTATAAGAAGACCCAAAAATACGTAACAAACTTTTAATCCTAGGCTTTTCTGTTACCCAGGAAAGATGCTGAAAATCCCTTCATATAGTAAAGTGGGCTTTCTATTAAGTTGAAACATGTAATGAAGTATCAGTCAGAAATCGGTATGCCCATGTGCCCCAACCACAAATACCCTTCAGCATCTCATAGTGTTTGGAGATGAAAGACAGTGGTAGTAGAGCTGCAGGGATGTGTTGGAGGAAGGCTTTGGAAGCAAGTCCTTCTGATTTCTGAAAGAGCAGTAATAAAGGTAAGCAGGCCTTTTGTCCAGTGCAAAAGCTTTGACCAAGCCAAGATACTCCAAACCCAGAAGCATAGCTGTAACATCAGTAACCCTCAAACTTGTAACTGGCTGCAAATATGTATTTTTTTCTAGGTGGCAAGAGAGAGCAGCAAGATGCTTGTAATGGGCTAGATAGCCTACCAAATCTGATTACTCAAGATATACTAGTTTAACTAAATCCACTTTTCTGAAGAGATGACAAAATGAGGTTGGGAACCTGTTTCAGCATTACTGTGTGCAGTGCCTAATGGTTCTGTTTGCTGACAACAGTTGAAACTGTCTCAACCTGATCCCAAACATGTCAGTTGCTACCAGGAGGCAGCTAAACATCTTTAGACACCCTTTCTTTAAGGGAACATCTGTGAGGGTAACATTCTTATGAATCTGCAAGAGAAACTTAAAGAACAAGACCATGTTTGGGGATGATGGATGTGAAAGTTAGATCTGTTCCATGTTGTGGTTGGAGTGCTGTTGGCTGCTGGTGGGAGTGTGCTGGTTAATTCCATTTTTGTGAAGAATGCCTGTTAGGTGCTGCAGTCTGTTAGCTGGAGGCCTTTGGAAACAGAGCAGCTCTGATCCTATGTCATACATAGCATCAAAGGAGGACTTAGATTGAGTTATTCAGGGAGTTATGCTGTGGTGTTTTAAGAAAGATCTTCTGATATATTTCTAGTACAGCAAAAGAAGCAGATCTGTTATTGAATGCACCAGGAGCATCCTGGAGCTGGGCTTTAGCTGACTAATCAGCAGGTATTTTGCAGCTCATTCTAGTTCAAGAAAAGCTTTTCCTTGGGATCAGACTGCTGTGTTATGTGATGCCTAAACTCCTTTAACATCTTAATCACGGAGTATTTGCTTTATTAACTTCTCAAAAAAATTGTTAATGAAATTCTGTGGGAACTGGATGAAAAATGTTACCATTGCTTCCTTGTGCATATTTGAAAACTTTATTTTCCTACCAGTTTCTGTGTACCAGCATTGTGTACTGTGTGTATTTTACCCAGTGCGTCTGGACAAGCACTGTGTTGTCTGACAGGCTCTGCATAGCAAATGTCATAGTATCCCTTTTTAGAGCAACAGGGATTAAACTGAAGAGGATCAGTGTGGTATTTCCAGTAGGAAAAGCTATTCTTAATAGTCCTGCAGGGGAGGCAGGTTGTGCTTGCTCACTGGGTCTGGGAAGGAGCAACTTCTGAGTACTGTGACCTAGAACTCTGCCTTCCTAATTAATCTGGCTGTTTCTTCTTGCCTTTTTTTTCTTTTTGCCACTTAGATTGTCAGACCCTAGGCTAAATTAATGTCTGAATTATTGACACTGTAAAATAAGTTTGGCTATTTATCTTGGCAATAGAATAAACATAGCAAGTGTCAGCAGCGTATCCTATAATCCAGAGATAAGACTGCAGAACTGCATAGGATTATGCAACACAGTATGTATAAATTTGCTGAAGCTTTTTTAAAATATTTTTCAGGTTCTAAATGGCTTCTAAGAAGTTGGGATCCGACTCTCACGGTGAGTGGAATTTGTTATCTTTCAATCAGATGAATCTTAGTATTGTTGCTGACTAGAGCCTTGGCTTAGAAAGGCCACAGAGACTAATTGTTCAGCCTCAGATGAGATTTTTGTTGTAAATGAAGTGCCTTGGCTTCCTCCTTGCATAGTTGTTTGCTGATGCTGTGCCTGTTCTCTAGTTAAACTGAAATAAAGCAGCTGATTATTCTCCATTACCCCCACCTTCTCTCATGGCAGACTAATACCTCTCCAAGAATCCCCTTCAGTATCAAAGGTGAGCTGTAATTATGGTACTGATGTGAAGACCACTGAAGCAGTCACTAATCTGCAGCTTATTCTTATGGAAGTCAAATGAACAGTTGGATTGAAAATTAAGCTTTTAATATAGCATTGTGCTTGCTTTTTTCTTAGCAGTGAATTTATTCCTAAACTGGACTTGCATAACTGCAAGTATTGAGCTAGATAAGTGAAGAAGAGATTTTTGTCTACGTCTGAGATGTGTGATATCATGCAGATGTTTGGTGTTATAAAGAATTACTTTCTTGTACCTGTGTTACTCTTAGAAAATGGGATATAGATTTGAAAGAGTTCTTATTTCCTTAGAGACCTAAATTCAGTTTGTTACATATAATGTAGATCCTTAAAAGAAGTAAAAGCTGCACTGGGAGGATAAAATGAAATGTCTAACATGATTGTTATAGAAAGAATATTTTGTGTCAGAAAAAACAGCCTTGATTTTTCAGGGTAGTTTTTCTGAAAGTAGGATCCAGATGCATTCCTCTTCCTCCTGAGCATATTGTTCTGTCTTGCAAGCATGAAATTGAGGTATGCAGTAAATTTAAGTTAATTCAAATATACATTAAGGATTAATAGAAATAGTCTACCAAAACTTGATTTTTGGGTGGCTACCTCTGTTGTTGTGGCAATTTACTTCATTATTAGATAACTGCCAACTCTTCAGCTGCTGTTCTCTGGACACTTGTCTTTTGAATTTGTCTGCTTCCTAAACCAGACTAGAAGAGACCCTGCACAGAGATGGAAATAAGCCTGTCTTAACTGTTTCTTAAAACAGTGGAGTTTGGTGGAACATGCCCCTGGCTTCAGAATAATAAGATCCTCTGTTCCTAATGATATCCTTAACTCTGTCACAGTACTGGTTCTGAATTGTGGAACAGATTTCTTGGCTTATTTCTTGGAAAATCAGCAAGGTAATTTTTTCACTCTTTTCCATAGTTGGGAAGCCTCAATCCTACTAATTGAATTTTGACTTAGTGTGAATCTAGTCCAGTAGCTGCATTCTGATCTCCTCATCTGCCTTCAGCTTGGGTTCTGTGACAAGGTGTAATTAGTCAACCGAGTCAGTGGATCTCTTGTACTTATTGTTCAGCTGTGTATTGAGTTAGAGGCTGAATTCAGGAGGTGAAATCACAGAATAGCTGAGCTTTGCAGGGAACTTTGGAGGTCATCTTTTCCAGACCTCTTGCTCAAGGTGGGCTACCTAGAGTGGGTTTCTCAGAACCTTGTGCAGATGGGAAGAGGCTGGAGACAACAGAACACTTTTTTTTCACTTGAGGGGTGATTTATAACTTTGAGTAAGGTGTAACTCCATGTGCTATCTTGTCATCTGGATAACTGGAAGTTCAAGCTTACTTTAAAAGTGGCATCCAGAAGTACAGCTCTCATCTGATATGCAAAAGGACAGCTTATATTAAGTGCAGCAAGTTAATGTTGCTGTTGTGTTGTCACTGACTCTGTACAGTTTAAGAACTTTTCAATCCAGTTTCTGAAAATCACATAACCTTAGTTTGTGTGACCACTAAAACTAAGTTGGTTTCAAAACAGTTCCCAATTCATTACTGGTAACCGCACTTTATCTGAACTGTTCTCATTATGCTGTCACACTGCTTCTGTGAATTAGCTGGCAGTTTCTGCATTACTGAAGTGGACAGAAGTCTTTCTCTCACAGCAGTAGTTCCTTGATGCAGGAGTGTCGTATAGTGCGTGGCATCAGAGAGCAGTTGAACAGCTACTGTTTTACTGGGGCTGTTCTCACAGAGCCCTCCCTCAATATGTCATAAAGCCCTTAAAGGAAATGAAGGGGCTAATGTGCTTATAAAAGAACAGTTAAGAAAACGTTCAGTGGCTTTGCTTAAACCATTGAAATAATGGCTTGTTTACTTTGTATATGGAGGTTCTGCTTATTGTTTTGAATTTGCTGTTTATGTCCTTACCCATCAGAGTGTTTAGACAGTATGGTCATCTGTTTGTAAAAAAAGGACTCTTTGCTTTCTGCTCAGTTTTTAAATTAGCTAGGCTAGTGCTATTCTGACTGTGCTGGAACAAATTGAGTACTATGTGCTTCAACATTTCACTTCAGGAGAACTTTTTTAGCATTATGGACTCTTCATTGTCAAAATGCCTAGAATACTTTGTGTGTTTCTTGATATCCTTGTAGCTGAGTTGTGTTCAAGACAAGAGTATAGCAGTGTATTAGAAAACTATCACATTGGGAAAACACTGGGAAGTTTTCTCCTTAGCCTAGATGTTGAGGTTAAACGAACAGCTGTCAATTCAGATAATCCAGTCTGTGTTCCTAGGTTTTTTTTTACTGTGCTAAAACAAATGAAATTGTGGTGTAAACACCACAGTGACTAGTGCCTGTTTCAGGCAAACAAGAATGCCATGTAAGAGGTGGTATCTACCACCTACTGTGTTAATGCCTCTAGTAAGACACATATTTGCATACTGTGCAACTTGAGCTGTGGGAGTGGTGCAAAGCAGTAATCCTGCTTCACTTGCATGCTGGAGTAATCTCTGCTAGAGCAGAGCTAGTGCTGGTGGGACTAACTGGGGCTTGGTAGTTACCAAGCTGGGCTCTCAGCAGTTTGGAGATGTGATTGTCTCTGAGTCAGCCATAATTTACAGCTATAGTTCAAAGGCTGCAAGAGTTCTTACTTCTGCATAAACACACTATGTCATATCCAGCTTCTCAAATAGTCAGCTCAGGTACTGCTTGGATGCCACAGTGTTAGTGGCCATTGAGGTGTGGTATGGATGCCGTGCTGTGCCTTACTTGAATGTGTGGTTCTTAGTAAGGGTCAGTGAAGATAGTAACATATGGCGTGTGGGGTCCTTTTCTTCTTGTTTTGGTGGTACAGGTGGTTATTTAGCCTGAGGGTTTCAAAGCTGGCGGAAGAGCCACCCATGCCCTACCAGCACTCCGGGACCAGCCAGTGGAGTACATAGTGTGAGAGCTCACTTGATGACACATAACATTTAACTCCAAATTAACAGGATATTCCTGTTTTCAAAAGCTGCTTGTCCTCTTGGAGCTTGTGGCTTTGTTACTGTAGATGAGTCAACAGTGAGGGAACGCAAATAGTACTTGAACTGTCATCCAAGTATGAAAATGGGTCAGATAAAAATGGCAAGGCACAGCTCACTGAGCAAGAGGCTAGTCACTGAACAACATCCTAGATGTTGCCACTTATGCCTGGTTGGATTTATATCATTCAAAGCAAAGTTACATTCAAATGATGTGATGTGGGCTCTCTAGTACATTTCACAGCAGCTTGTGGAAAAGAAACTTTTAAATCTCTGGATTGTTGGAGGTGTTTGAGTTGTTGGTGACTCTACCTTGTGTGATTTGTAGAATGCTTGAAGAGAGAGTTTCTGTCCTAAAAAGCTTTTTAAACACTGTGTGTAAGTGACAGACATCAAGCACAGATGGAGGACCATGGAAGTAAGCCAGTGACCTCATTAGAGTGATCATGAATTGGGTAGTGAATCAAGTTAGATTACCTCATTTGGAAAATCAATATTACTATACTAAATAGTTTTAAGGTACTTTTCTGTGTTTTTGTTAAAGCCAGTCATTGAACTACTTTGCTCTTTTGACTGCTTTTGTCCAAATGCTACTCCTACTTGTATGCCAAAACTGTTTTTTCCTAGCTACTCTAGAGTTGGGTCATCCTAACGCCTGTTTCAAATGTGGCAAAAAGCAATGGCTCCTTCTACAGAGGCATAACAAAATGCAGTGTTCAGGAGAGCTTCAGAATCTGGTTGTGTAGGCTTGTCACAAAGGAAGTTCAGATGCCAGGAATATTAACTTCAGCAACTGCTCAGCTGTTGTGTTGTTGTAAAAACTGGTAAAGGACTAGCACGTTCTTTGTAAAGAACAAAACTGAAGCAATGAAATCAAAACAGATTCAGTGTTTCTGATGACACAACTTCCTCTGAGTTGAATCACTTTCACCTGATGTAGCTGTGGCAACAGGGGAAGAATTGCTCCCAAATATAGAAATGTGAGGAGTAAATTGAAATGGTGAGGTTTTTGATAAAACTTCTTTTGATTTTAGGGCCTTTCAGCTATCTTGATGATGTCCCATTTAAGATAGGAGACAAATTTAAAACCCCTGCGAAGGTTGGATTACCCATTGGTTTCTGCCTGCCTGATTCTTTTCAGCTTGTCAGAGAAGCCCAGGTAAGTGATGTTTTTTTTTTGCCTTTATGGGGTCCCACATATGATGCTGCAAACTGCTTTTAACAGGTATGCTGTAGTAGCATATCTTATGCCAGTAGTAGCAGAAGATCTGCTGGAATGTGTAGTAAGTTAAAAAAAATAATAATAATAATAAATAAATTTTACATGGTAAGCCATGTAAAAAAAAATTACTGCTTATCAGTTAAAAAAGCCTAATGACATTTATTTTCTTGTATCTACTCCAAAATGAACTATGTTTTTGTGTCTTGGTTAAAGATCCAAATGCTACCCTGATGTTGCTAAAATCTGTGGTATTTTTTAAGAAGAAGAATTGTCCTCATTCTATGAATGTTAACAGAATGCTTTTTGAAGGTAACAGGTATGGCTGTATTCTGTGAGTTCTCAAAGTAATGGCATGAAAAAACTTCCAGTTCCTGTCCTCTGTGCAGTTCTGAGCAGAAATGCTACACCAGCTGTGCAGCAAAGAGATTACAGTTTGGTACAGATTTCTTCCAGGTCTTTTAGGTTCATGACTCATACATAAACATCTGGTAACATAAAAATCTTCAAGTGCAGGATGTGGTCCTGGAAATATAGTTGAACTGCTCAGACAGCAAAGAATATGAAATTAATAGAACCTAGCACATCTGCTAGTGAGTTTTTCAAAATCACTATGCTGGTAAATTGTCCATCTTCCTTTTTAGAGCCTTAGTTCCAAGGGAAGGGAAGGCTCTTCAGTGTACAGCTGAGATACCAGATCTCCAGGTTTTCACTGGAGCCCGCTATGGATAGGATATGATGCAACATAGTGAGTCTCAGAAAATCCTAGCAAAGGCATAGCAAGCCTTCCTGGTGTATTGCTCTTTTGAGCTGGGACCTTGCAGTGCTGTTGCAAGAGTAGTCCTGTTTGGTTATGTGACATCATTCTGGATTGTAATTTTTGTGAGTCACAGGTAGGTAGTCACCCTGCACATAGCTCATAGGCTTTGTTCTCTAAATGTTCTCTCATTGTTCAGAAGGCACTAAAGATGTTTAGTCTTAATAAGATATTAAAGCTGTAAATGTGTTTAGTCTGTTTAGAACTTTGTTATGCCACTACAGTGGCTCATGCAGTTAATAGTAGTAGCTTATATAAATGTCTCTCTATGCTAACCCAGCCCTGTAAGAGCTGATATTAAATGAGGAAAGCTTACAGAATCACAGCCATGCCAGTAATAGTGGCAAAAACTGCTGCTGCAGGTTGGTGTTTCATCAGAGTTGCCAGTGTACCATTTTTGCTGGTGAGCCTACCAATGCCTCTTCAGCTAGTGGATGTAAAACTGATATCAAACCCTTTAGGGATCTTTTACTGTGAACTGACAAATACTGTCCTGGTCTTTGGATGCAAAAAATACTCCGCAATGGTCTTGAATGTAGTTCAGTAGTGCCAGATCTAGGTGTTACGGTCCACGTGTGACATCAGTGTGGCTAATGCATTACACTACCAATAACTACATTTCCTCTTCTTCCCAAGAGGATGAGAGATTTTGAGATCATCAGTAGCTCTTAAGGAAAACTAAACGTAGGAAGGAGGCAAAATATGGGATTCTAATCCAGAGTGTAGCAGACCTTGCTGCTAGGTGCAAAATCAACTATTTCAGGCGTCTCCTAGTTTTGCAAGTCTGTAAGTTACAAGAAATGCTGGAAAAAAAATTGACTGTCTATGTTAATACGTGTAGCTCTTGCTCTGTTATTTAAGTTGCTGTTAAAGTAGTGACTGTGATTCTTACATGTTTATGTAAGTTATTTTTTTCCCATCTCCTTTCCTCTCAGTATGACTTCTCCCTGGAAAAGAAAACAATTGAGTGGGCTGAAGATATCAAAAAAATTCAAGCTGCCCAGAAAGAAGCTGAACGCAAGGCTGAAGAAGCAATAGCGAACTCAAAAGTTGCTCCAGAGGACAAAAACAGAATGGGGTTCCCAGAGGGACCTTGTCCTGAGGCCATGCCTCCACCTATTAACCCCATACTCGCTAGTCTGCAGCACAATAGTATTCTTACTCCTACTCCAGCCAACAGTAGTGCTGTGAAGCAAAAAGTTCTTAGTCCACCTCATCCAAAAGCAGATTTCAACCCAGCTGATTTTGAATGTGAAGAAGACCCATTTGACAAACTGGAATTAAAAACTATTGATGATAAAGAGGAATTAAAAAACATTCTTGAAATTCATGTTGGTACTACTGGGCCAGTTGTTGCCCAACTGTTGGACAACAGTTTGCCCAAAGGAAGGTCTGAGTCTGTGTTACAAGATCAGGAAGTTTTGGCATCCATTGAAAGGGTTGCGTTGGACCTCAAGCCCCTTCACAAACCCAATGGCTTTATCACTTTACCGCAACTGGGAAACTGTGAAAAGATGTCCTTGTCTTCCAAAGTGTCCCTGTCCCCTATCACTTCAGTGAGCAATATCAAATCTCTGTCCTTTCCTAAACTTGACTCCGATGAGAGTGATCAAAAGTCGTCAAAGCTCATGAGCACTTTTCACAGCACTGGTTGTCTCCGCAATGGCACTTTTCTCAGCTCTTTGCAGGCCTGTGCTCAGAGTAAAGCTAGCGAACTGAATGGACACAATATGGTTGATCTTTCTGCTGTAAATGAGGACAGTGGAATGGAGACATCAACATTATCCTCTTCATCCAGACTGCCGTCTCTGGCTTTGTCAACACTGTGTACAGAAGAACAAAGCACAGTGACCACGGTAAAATACAGTGGATTAAAATTGTGTATATGGGGGTGATGCAGAGATGTGGAGGCAGATGATGATTCTAAAACATCCAACAGCCTAATTTTTAAGCTTCTTTTAATGTGAGTTGTGTGTAGATAGGACAGATCATGTACAATAGTTCTTCATTAAGTGGGAATTTCTTCAGTTCAAAAAGTCTTTATGTTGACAGTATGAACCTCAGACTGCTGTACACAGATTTCTTCTCCCCATTTCCTCCTGACAAAATCTAATTTGAGTAAACACATGGACTGTGTTTTCCAAAGAACTTAAGATCTAGACGCCAGTACCCGTGAAGTCTAATGGAAAGTTTGTAGTCAAGTCCTCTTGCTGGCTCTAAAACAACCTGAGAAATTGGAGGCTTCTGTCTGATAAGCAGTGCATCAGTGGTTCTGAAGTCTGACTGGCATGCTCTAGGGTTTTGTTTTTTTTTTTTCTAACACCATATGCTCTACAGCAAATGTCAGTGTTTCAGTCTCTTTGTTCTTTCATCTCTTTTTCTGGCTTAGGTTAAAGCATTATTGAGAAATACAGTGTTCTGGCAATTAGTGTATTCTTCAGAGCACAGTAGAAGAGGTGTTTATTGATCAGAAGAACAAGCATAATGCAGTAAGCTTTGGCAGAAGTAGCAGTATGCTGAGCAAGTGCTTACTGCTACCAATCAAGTTTTGGGAGGAGATTCTGTCACTGTATGTAGCTCAGGTGAATTCTTGAAGCAGGAGGAGTCTCTAGGGATTAATATGAAAGAGCACTTACAACTAGATAGATGGGCCTTAAAATAGCCAAATTCTCACTCTGAGTATTTTAATCTTTGTGCTAGAATAAATCGTGATCAAGAGCAGAAGTGTATTCTCTGGAAAACTATTAAGAGAAGAAACAAAGAGTAAAAAGAAATCGAAAGACTTATTAGGAGGAGGAATACAGATCAGAATTTGAAACTTTGTGTTTGGAAGTAAAGAAGCCAAGAAATTGGTGTGTTGACAGAACTAGTTATTTCCTTTTAAGGTTGAAGACTCTGAATATACTTGGTTTGTATTTCCTTGTTAAGGTCTTAGTTGATAGAAAATTACCTGAGTTGCAAGAAATGGAAGTAAATGCAAATAGAGATACAAAAATCTCCAGAGTATGGAAAGGAGAGAGTTGTCTGGTTGTGTCAGCTGTTGGTTGTGCTCCTTGGCAGACTGGTTCTGCAGAAATGGAATAGCTGTGCATCCCTGGTGCAGGATGGATCCCAGGCTAATGTGGAGGTTGAAGAGAACAGACAGGACGAGTGGTCTCTCTGAACTGGATGTAGTACTGAAGATGTGTAATTTCTGTGCTGACTGGAACTTCCCAAAGTGGACCTGTTCCATATTGCTTACTTTTCTGTTGCCAGATATCATATAACATTTCATATTTGTGCTGAGTGACAGGAAATAGTCCCATGAGGTGGTTTCTTGTAGTCTTCCCCAAGTTTCTGCCCTCAGAACTGTTAGAATGGGACAAATAGAAAAAAGTGGTAGACAAGTCTTTATGACTGGGCTGAGGTCAATGCAGGGCTTTTAGAAATAGGTGTGGGAGATGCTGGCTTTAGAAACCAGGTCAGAGCTGAAGTAAGCGCTTAGCTCCTTTTCAGCCCAGCAGATGTTTACTAAGAGGAAGTACCAGGTTTTGCTGTCAAAGTTAAGTATTGTTAGCCATTGGGAACAGGACAGTTGGTGAAAATGCTCAACCATTTTGTTTATACATGACACATAAAATGCAATGCTTTGAAAGATGAGGGGGAGGGTGTTTGTTTCTCTTAACCCTTGTCAGAGTAAGAAAATATATATACATCAATAGATGTTTCTAGGCACTGACTTCAGAACCCATCAGTGTACTTAGCAAGTCACTGAGTCAAGAACTGAAGAGGAATCAGCACATTACATAGCTGTGTGAGCTTGTAGCTGTCACTGTGATGGAAAAAGCAAATTTACAATTATTGGAGAATCACAGAATCACTACGGTTGGAAAAGACCTATAAGATCATTCAGTCCAACCATACATTCTAAGAAGGAATTACATTCTTCTTAGAATGTAATCTACTTACAGAGTGCTGAGAGAACAAACAATCCTTATAACGGCTGCATCCGAAGCGGTGCAGCCAGCAGGGCAAGGGAGGGGATCCTGCCCCTCTGCTCTGCGCTGTGACACCTCACCTGGAGCACTGCGTCCACAGCTGGAGTGCTCAGCACAGGAGAGACGGGGGCCTGTTGGAGAGCGTCCGGAGGAGGGCCACACAAATGGTCAGGGATGGAGCAGCTCCCTGCGAGGACGGGCTGAGAGAGCTGGGGCTGTGCAGCCTGGAGAACGGAAGGCTGAGGGAGACCTGAGAGCAGTCTTCCACTATCTAATGGGGCTGCAAGAAGGAAGGGGGATAGACTCTTCAGTAGGATCTGTTGTGGTGGGATAAGGGGAACTGATTTCAAACTAGAAGAGGGAAGATCTAGGTTGGATATAAGGAAGAAGTTTTTTAAAAGGGTGATAAGGCACTGGCACAGGCTGCCCAGTGAGGTGGTGGATGCCCTGTCCCTGCAGACATCCCAGGTTGGGCTGGAGGGGCTGTGAGCACCTGATGAAGCTGTGGGTGTCCCTGCTCATTGCAGGGGAGTGAGTTGGACCAGGTGACCTTTAAGGATCCCTTGCTACTCAAACAATTCTGTGATTCTGTGGCTATTTTATAACTAGTCATAGAACGTAACTTACGTCTGCATAACTTGGCTAACCCGCATACTTGTCATACCTATGGTATGGTAGCCACAGTCCTGATCTTTTCATGAAACTTTTTTCCCAGTAGTGGCAACGTGTAATGTTCATCACCTTATTTGTATGTTGTCCAACAGGTACACCCCGACAAGGAGACAGAAATCCCTATGGTAAGTTCTGACATCCTTTGTGGTATTTATACAAAGCTACTGAAGTAGTTCCTTAAGTAAAGTTTCTTTGAATACTGAAAATCTTAGGCAGTGAGTAAACTTAGGGTAAGGAAGCAATCTTCACACTTCTCTAAGGCAAAGGGATTGCCTGTTTCATATGGATCTTTGCAGTTGCAAAGATTGGTTGTTAGAAAGTTTTAGCATATAGGAGGAAATCTGGGTAATGAAATGTTTCTTTGAGAAGAAAGGGTGTGATGGGAGTTGAACTGTTTACAGTGCTTGGTTTTGTCTTAATCATGAGTAGCTTCTGAAGGGCAGCCCCAGAAGACTCCAACTAACTGATATTTTTTTTGTGGAATATCCTGGTTTGGCACAGAAACAGGGAACTACGGGAATATAAAAGATGACCATTACCTAAGCTTCTGGGTTTTCCTTTCTAGGTAACACACCAAAATTTCCCAGTGTCTAAAGTGCCCAACAACACAACCTGCACAAAGCAGTCGGGTGTCCCTTTTCCAGAGTTACAGCAGGCTCTCTCTGCTAGTGAGAGGCAGTGCGTAGAGACAGTTGTCAGCATGGGCTATTCACCTGAGAATGTCCTGAAAGCCATGAAGAAGAAGGGACAAAACATAGACCAGGTAAGAGCTTGCATGGGGGAAAAGAGCCTTCAAGTTCTGATTCTGCTGAGATACAGCCTTGGCTTTGCAAAATGGAGGAGACGGGAATGCTTTATTTTAACAGTGGTTTTGCAGAACTGCCAGAGAACTTGTCACCTCTCAAAAAACGTTTCCAAAACCAAACAGCATCTATACAAGTTTTTATTTAAGACACTGCCTAAGGCAGCTGTACCTGTGGGTACTGCCTCACAGCTGAGGTTGGGAAAGGAGCCCTTACATCCAATAAGGGCTAGGACAGGTGCTCAGTCTTCCTAGCAACTACAAAACAACCCAGTGGATGCTTGGCATGGATCTATGCCTTGTTTTGTAGTGTGATTAAAACCAAGCACATTCCCTTGTTCTGAGCACAGGGTGTTATTCTGCTGATGCCTTTTCCTGGAGATTTGCTCTTAGGGCTTACTGCAGCCAGAAAAGGCTCTCCAAGGTAGCAGTTACCAACTTTTTTGTGTGCTCTGACTGTGGTGCTTTCTGCTTTGTGTTGTCTGAAACACTTGCTAAAACCAGGCCACAGAGCATAAAGCTCAGTGGATTTAAGTGTGGCTCTGGGTCTTGGATTAGCTTCAAACAAAGAAACATTTTGAAGCAAGAGGATTGTGGCCAGACTTTGTGTGCTGGCCCTGTACTCTTTGTGCATTGTGTGGAACATTACCTTGGTTGGAGGAATGCCTCTGTAGCTTCTGCTCTGTGTAGGATTTGGTTGCTTGTAGATCTGCCTTGCTTGCCCACCGTCTGTGAACTGAGCTGTAGTGCCAAACAGAAGAATGTCTGTTTGAAGGGCAGTTTTAAATCCTGCTGTATTTGCAGGCTGCTTTCTCTCTTGTTCTTAGCGCTACCTTTTTCTTACCTGCTTTTTTCTTTCTGCCCCTGCCTCTCAAAGCTGAGAATGGTTAAACACAGTGGCAGCAGTTTCTGGAAGTGTGAGTTGGGATTTGCAGCTTCTTGATATGTTGAGATATTCTTAAAAAGCTGAGTGCTTTCAGGTTGCATTAGCTCTTCAGTTTGAGAGGAAACTAAAAACGGACTTAGGTTGACAGCTGAACCTACAGTATCACTAAAAATATGTGTAGTATAAAAAGTACAGTTAATCTTAAATTCCTGCCCTTGCTCAGTGGTTAGGAACAGAAGACTGGAAATGGAAGATAAAGAACAAAGAAGGACAGAAGGACTTGTTTCCTTTTTCTGAACTCTTACAAGTTGTCTCAATATAGAGTAGGGAGTGCTTTATCTTATTCCTGGGATGGAGTCCTGCTCAGTTCCTCTGGTTGTACAGAGACTACAACCACATGCTGTGAATGTCACTGTAAAATTAGTTTTTCTTTCCCTCAGGTTTTGGATTACCTGTTTGCACATGGACAGCTTTGTGAAAAGGGCTTTGATCCACTTCTTGTTGAAGCAGCTTTGGAGATGCACCAGTGTTCGGAGGAGAAGGTGAGGGCACATTATCCTAAACATTAGTCAGACTGCACCATGAAAGGGAATTCCAACAGCACTTCATCTAAAGTGATGGATGTAATTCTAGCTTCATGGTAATGCTGACCTGCTTTCAGAACTAACTACCAAAGAATATCTATGTGGTGATGTGTTTTGAAGTGTTACAGTTCTTCATCGCTTTATTTACCATTACTTGCATGCATTTTTATGGGAAGATTTTTTAAAAGACACTGTTTATTTTGGTTGCAATGTTTTGAATAAAGTGTCCACTTTTGGCAAGGTGCTTGGTTCAGAGACAGTTAATTTCAGAAGCAGCAAATTATTTCCAAATATTGCCAGCTTGTCCTGGCCATGAGTTTCCTCTGTTGTATAAATGCATCTGCCTGGCTGCTCAGCAAATTGAGTTAGGTATCTGTCTGAAACAAGCCGGAAAGTACAGTTTCTGTGGGCCTGGTTTAGGCTGTGTGTACTTCAGAGGCAGGAACAGATAGGTAGCCAGGGCAGGGGATGGTGGAATGGCTTTTTAATGTATGCCAAGCTGTTGTGCACTGAGCTATTACAGGAAATCTTAAGAGGTGCTATCTTGTCCCCGCGAATGCTCATATACAGCTAGTGATGAGCTTGTAAACAGAAACAGTATGAAGATAAGAGAAATGACAGTGTTTAGAAAACAGATTTGCTGGAGGCTTAGCCCTCCCACTCCCCCCTCATCCTCTGCAAATTGGAAATAACTAGTTTCCTGATTGTCCCTTTTAGTGTGTTTTTCCCCTCTGGAGTGGAGGCAATGCACATAGCAGAATGTTCATAGAAGTTTGAGTTGTTTTGCTACTTGTCACTATTTTTCAGAGCTCAGTTAGGATTTGTGTTTGGTGTTGGTAGTTTAGCACACTGTGTTCAAAAGGATTCTGGTAATATCACAGTTTTGCCCTAGATTTGGAAGAGCCATTTGATAACAAAGGCTGCTGTATCATTGTGAAGTCAAAATAACTTGAAAAAATTACAGTAGCAGTGGGAGTTGCTGGATGGGGAGCAGGGAAACATTGATCTGGGTGTCTTAATTGGGTCAGGCTGATGAATTTGTTTACTAAGAGGCATACTCCCACAAACTAAGCTTTGATACCTGTGTTGAAGAACTTGGAAATTCAGAAGTGCAAATGCTGGAAATTGAAAATGAGGCCAGTGGGTTGCTGCATACAGAGGCTGGATGGGTTGAGCAACTTGGCATAGTGGGAGTCATCCCTGCCCATAGCTGGGAGTTGGAACTGGGTCGTCCTAGAGGTCTTGTCCAGCCCAAACCATTCTGTGATTCTGTGACTGTCACGGGAGTAGACTTTTCTTCTGAACTTGTATGGGCTGCACTTAGGAGTGGGAATTGATCCTATGGAGTGTCCACTTGCTGTTGACTGTCTTTGTGCTAAATTTCAGATCTAACAAAGACTGAGCACTGATCCTCTGTTTTTCTTGCAAATAATTGTCTGTCTCTTTCAGATCACGGAACTTCTCCAACTAATGAGTCAATTTAAAGAAATGGGCTTTGAACTAAAGGACATCAAGGAGGTCTTATTATTACATAACAATGACCAACAGAATGCTTTGGAAGATCTAATGGCCCGTGCAGAAGCCAGCTGAAGCATATTAATGAGTTCTTGGTGTGCAATGGAACAGCCCATCACCTTCACGTTCAGTGTGACTTGCTCTCAGCAAGGAGTCCAGTTTTTTGCATACATGGAAAGTAACTGAGCAAGCCTGCCTGCGTGCATCACTCCAGCATTTCTCTTTTCACTGGGAGCCAACTTTCTTTCTTAAATTAAATTTTTGAAGTGTCCTTTCCTAAGTTTCCTTTTTCCAGCTTGGCCACGGAGAGTTTAGACTGCCCAGCCACTCTACTGGAATTGTATATAGTCAGAGACAGGAGTGGTCCTCCTCACTGTTGCACTGGAGTTGGACAGGGGATTACTAAATTTGTTCTGAAACATAATGCTTTGGTTCTTTGAAGCTGCTTTCTTGGTGTCTGCTTGTACTGAATTACTTGACTGTGTCACAGTCCAGATTATCTGGTTAAATTTGACCATTAGTGCAATGGAATTTTATTTTTTGGTTGAAAGTTAGCCTGTAACTTAGTGAAACACTGGTTTGGAAATTGTCGCCATGCATAAAGAGAGAAGCTGTTCCTCTTGTTTCTATTTTAACTCGTGCATCCAACACTTCTGCCAGACATAAGTGTCCTATGCTAAGTGGTTATAAGTTCTCTTGAAATATAACCCAGACCTGCAATTTGTGGTAGTTCTTGAACCTGAAGGCAGAGAGCTGGGGCTCAGTATTCTTAATTCCCCTGGCTTGTAAGATATTTAAGAAATTGCTCTGCTAGGAAATCAGTTATCTTTTGTTCTAAATAACACTCAGTGTGATGCAGGAGGTTTCTTTCAAGCACTTTCTTTAAAATAAACATACTCGCTGCATTAGTTCCATTTTTCACACTGCTATAGAATTACATAATAACACCTAGTACTAGAAATCAGGTAATCATAGAATCATAAGATAAGAATTGGAAGGGACCTCTGGAGATAGAGTCCAACTGCTTGCTAAAGCAGGTTCTCTACAGTATGTTGCTTGGGAAAGTGTCCAGATGGGTTCTGAAATCTTGAGAGAAGGAGACTCCACCTCTCTGTGCAGCCTATCCCAGTGCTCTGTCACACTCTTAAATAAACCCTTGTGAAATCCATTCAACAACAAAATCCATTCAGTTTTCTCAGAAAAATGTGGAAGCACAGAAAGCATATTTTGAAGGGGCTTCTTCTGCAGTAGCTATTTAATAAGCAAGAAAAATTTTTATCACTTCTGTTCTTACTCAATTTTCCAGAAGTCAAATCCTTTCAATGAGTATCAGAGTAACTTGCAAGAAGCTGAAGTTCCAGAGATACAAGCGTCAGCTCTGCACCTTTTCCTGAAGCACCAATGCTGCTGCTTGTTTCAGTCCAGTCAGATGATGTCAGGAGCACTGCTTCTGCTGCTGGTTTTAACTCCCCTCTCATTCCTTCTGGAAGACCTGCTGGAAGAGCTAACATGCATACTGCTTTTGTGGTGACTGTTGGTGTGATGATGCTGCCTGGCATGTTGCTTGTTAAAGTTGATGTGAGATTATCTAAAAACACAGGAAGATAATATTCTGAATCATCTGGGATTAGTGAAAAGAAATCCAAACCTATCACATCTGAGGAAATGCTGGATATTGGAGGGTAATGGAATGGCATGGGATACTCTGTTAACAGACGAGGAATAACAGCAGTATCAACTTTGACAGACAATGGCTGATAAACAAGAATGCTCTTGATCGGTCTTCCTTGTGTTTCCAACAAGAATATGTACTTCATTTTGGCAGAAGGATCTTCCATTTCATCCAAAGAGTTTTTAGTTGTCAAGTCAGTGATATCAACTTTCTCCTTGTTTTCCTCATTGCCTACCGTCTTGAAATGTGGTTTTCTAACAACACTGGATTTTTCTGTTTTGGTGTACTGTAGATTTCAGATTATCATACCACCTTCTTTAGGCCTCATGGACTACAAGGAACCATCTTGGAGTTTTATCTCACCCACTTCTGAACATTCATCAAGGATTTCCATGAAGAGCCCATCTAATATTAGGCGCTCATAAGATGTCTTTTGCAGATGGAATGGACTCAGGTAGGCTTCTTACAGAATCATTCATTTGAAAATGAAGAGTAGCATCAAAACATTGCAGGTGTGTGCGAATAGCAGCCTGGCATGGGATTGTCAGTCACATTTTTCACAGAGGGCACATGAGAGATAACTGTAGACTGGCAATTTCATTGTCAGGATCTGTACTTAGTTTTTCTCTAATTAATGTTCTAGAATAATAATGGGTTTGGATACCTTTCACTTTAAACCTCTGCAAAAGCATAGCTGAAGAGAGCTGACAAATGAGATACATAGACATGGGAGTAATTCTTTCCAATTTCAGAAGCCCAGGAAATAGAAATCTATTCTGGCACTGCTGATGACAACCTAACTAGAGATATATTCAAGGGGCGTCCAGATTCCTTCTGTTTAATTCCGTTTGGTGGTTGTGGAGCATATCCAGCAATGGAAACAGCTTCCTATTTAATGCAGAAACTGTTAGGGTAATTATCTTCTTGAGGACAATTTGTCTCTGCTTGGCATAGTCTTAGCTGAACTTGGACTTGGTAATCTCTTTTGTCCCCTGGCAAGAAGTCCCTGGAAATACAGATTTTTCTGACCTGCTGACATGTAAAGCAAAGAGGAAAAAAACTCATCTTGGAACCTCTGAATACTGCTCTGTATTAAACTTATAGGTTTGTTGTATAGGTTTGTTGAGTAGTAGTACATCAAGCACATTATAAAAAGGCAGGCTTTTCAACTGGATGTCAGGATGGAAGGGGATGGCTGCTGCATCTCCAAGTGAGTCTTCGTGTCTTACAGGTGCTCAAAATTGCCAGGCAAAGAGGGAAAGTGAGGTGTGACTAAAGTAGAAGGGAGTGGGTGAATTCCAGCAGTATCCTGCCCAGGCTCTATGGGAGAGGGACATTCACATGAAAAACAGCAGGCTTTATAGCTGATAAATCCAAAAGCCCTTTCATTGTCCGTGGGTACCTACATCTATAGAGTTCCTTCCAATTCTTATGATTCTGTGAACCTCGGGAGGTCATCTGGTCCTGCCCCCTGCTAAAGCAGGTTCCCTACAGTAGATTGTACAAGCAAGTGTTCAGGTAGGTCTCAAATATCTCCAGGGGAGGAGACACCACAACTTCTCTGGGCAGCCTGTTCCAGTGCTCCATCACCTTCGCAGTAAGAAAGTTCTTTCACGTGTTTGTATGAAACTTCCTATGTTCCCATTCAGTCCCACTGCACCTTTTCCTGTCACTGGGAACCAAAAAGAGCCTGCTCCCATCCACTTGACACATGCCCATAGATATTTATAAGCATTGATCCCCCTCAGTCTTCTTCTCCAGGCTGAACAGCCCCAGCTCTCAGCTTTTCCTCATACAGGAGATGCTCCAGGCCCAAAGCCATCTCTGTGGCCCTCCACTGGACTCTCTGGACTGTTGAAATGGGCACAGTACTCCAGGTGTGGCCTCACCAGGACAGAGAGGAAGAGATCACCTCCCTCAACCTGCTGGCCACACTTTTTAATGCATCCCAGAATACCATTGCCCTTCTTGGCCACATGGGC
Organism: Phasianus colchicus; assembly: GCF_987193195.1. Lineage (NCBI taxonomy): Eukaryota > Metazoa > Chordata > Aves > Galliformes > Phasianidae > Phasianus > Phasianus colchicus. Next base: position 84,356,400 of record NC_143476.1, on the reverse strand, counting down.
ACACTGCTGGATTACAGCCTACATGTTGTCCACCAGGTCTTTCTCTGCAGAACTCCTCTCCAGCAGGCCATTTCCTAGTCTGTACTGATGAATGTCGTTAGTCCTCACCAGGTGTAGGACCTATTCTTGCTCTTGTTGAATCTCATCAGGTTCCTCTCCGCCCAACTCCCAGCCTGTCCAGGTCTCACTGAATTGCAGCAAACCTTCAGACATGTCAGCCACTCCTCTTGGCTTTGTATCATCAGCAGACTTGTTGAGGGTGGACTCTATCCCTTCATGCAGGCTATTGATGAAGATGTTGAACAAGATTGGAACCACCACCAATTCCCGGTGAATACCACTAGGTCCTGGATTTTTATTTGAACTACTGAGCTGCAGCTGCTCTTCAGTAAGTGCAGAGCTTTCATCAGGAGGTCATTTTGATCTGCGTTTATTATGCCCCACATAGCTCAACAACTCTTGTAGTTCAGAAACATAAGAACTTTACACCATATTCTGCAGTTCCTTGAAATCTGCAATCTTCTATGCACTGATAGTACCAAATATTATGCTGTGCATTGTTGAAGTTCTAAATACATAAGATATCAGCAGTTTTTGGGAATCATGATTTGCTGAACATCTTGATTCTGAACATCTTGATTCTGCAGAAGAGTAATTAATAAAACCCTCAGTTGTAACTCTCAGTGTCATGGTTCCCATCTCTCATGGTCTTTAACTTCAGCTGGATATTACAAGCCTGGGGCCTACTTTCTCCTCTAGGCATGCATGGATGTGGTATGCTTTGGGCAGAGCTACCAGAGGTCTCCAGAGAGGTGGATGTAGAGGTAGAAGGTGCTTCTTTTTTCTGTGGCTTATTTTTGTTTTATTAAAAAACACAAAAACACACACACAAAAAAAAAAAACAAAAACAAAACAAACAAAAAAAACTAACAAAAAATAAACAAAAAAAAAAAAACAAGCTTGGGGATCAAAACTCATGTTAGAACATGGAGCTGGGAGTATTGGACTCTGGGAGGGAAAGACAGCCCAGCTCCTTACCTCAATTCACGTTTTTCAGTAGTAAGTTTTTTAGTTCATCAGGACTCTGAAGGGGATTGCATTGATTTCCATTACTTTATTAAAATACATCCAAAACATCTCATCTGGGGTCAGTGTTAGCTCCTGGAATTCTCCTATGAGGTGCATGATATTAATTACCGTTATTTAAAACAGAAAGTTAAAATGTAGCTGGCAAGCATCTAGGAGATCTGGGGATAGATGATGAGCAGGACCAGGGCAGGCTTCCACTGGACTGTATGCTGTAACACTGAGCCTCACCAGCTTCCAGTAATGGGACTAAGGTCAAAACTTGTGTAAGAAAGGCATTCCAGCTTGTAGGGCCAACAATTAATTTCTGGTTTGGAGCCGCCCCTCTGGGTTCAGGTAAAGTAGGTGCTCAGCTCTGCTTCCCTGATGCAAAATATGAGTTTGAAACATGAAAATAGGGTTCCTGTTAAGTCAGAAAAGCTGAAAAGTAGCAAAAAAAGTGCTTTACTGTTACTGCTGTGAGCAGTTTGTTGCGTTGCTTGTTTAGTTTTTCACATCTACTTCTGAACAGGTTCCTGTCTGGCAGTAGACAGTCCTGAACAGGCAAGAACCGTTGCCAATGAAAAGCAAACTATTTAGATCAAACCTCTGAATAAAGTCATCTCTCTGGTTAATGTATGTTACCTTCTTTCCACAGTCACTGGAACCACGTAATAACCACTTTGCTTACAGAGGTTGTTTTTAAAAGTGAGAATGGAGATATCAATCCGTGGTAGTGAAAGACGGAAAATGATACTTACGAAGTCCTTGCTACTTATAAAATCTCTTGTTATCCAAGAGGAATACCAATGGGTGCTTTCCCTGCAGTGTTGCTCTTGCATCTGTAGTGAGTTTTCTGGATTTTGCATCATGGGTTGGCTGAAGCTGGGAGTGTGTTCCTGGGGTGGCTGATAGGGAGTGAAGCCATGGAGTGGTGGGGATTAACCAAGTGTGGTAGGGGAAAGGTGCTTCTAAAGAAATGGCATAATGTGCTGAGATTTGGATGTTTTGGGCACCGTGCATCATCAGTTACTCTGGTACTGTTATGAACAGAGCTCGGTCTGGAAGCGTTGGATTGTGAGGCTGAGTCTCTGAGATCAGCAGATTGATTCACATGCCTGGTAAATGGCATTTAGTATTGTAACTTTGTCAGAGGTTGTTCTGCCTTTTGTGCTAGCTGCTGCTGAGTACTGAGATCTGTATGTCACAATGAGAAGTGTGCAGGCAAAGTCCAAGCTGCAGATTGTGCTTGGAGCCAGAGCCCTAGTGCTGCCTGCTGGCGCTGCTGGAGCTGACCCTGCACCAGCGAGCTGTCCTTGTGCTGTCGTAGGCGAGTTGGTTCCTGGTTCTAATGTGGGTTTTCTGTGTGGGCAGCTCTCCTTGCCCTCTGCCAGCTGGGCAGGCAGCTCGCTTCTGCTGAGATGATCTTTTACAATCAAACATTTTTACAGTCATTTGGATCATGTCTACTTTAGAAATTTTACCAGAGTTCTGTAGTAAACTGAATTTTATTTTAAATGATGTAAATTATTCAAATAAAATATTAAGCATCTGCCATAGCATTAATAGTCTTTCTTTTACTTGCATACGAAAGTGATTCCACTTTACTTAGTATTTATTTGATTGTATGGGATCAGGCTTTCAAAATCTTCGCAAAAAACACACAACCTGCTGTAACAACAAAAATCACATACATTCTTCAAGTTGAAATGAAAACCATTTGTATCAGGTGTCAGTGCAGTATCAAACAGCTGGAGGGGGTGACACTGACACTGGTAGCACACTCATACGGATTAAAGCAGCATCCAAGTAATAACCCTGAGGTGGAGAGAACAGTACCATTTTCTGTAACAGCTTCGGTAGTTTCTTTTGCAAACTGGAAGCCCAGTTTTGGTGTCTCCCAGGCATGCAGCACTTCAAGCATGGCAGCAGCCCTGTCATTGCTAAAGAGAAGTGAGTTTTTGCAGCTAGGGTTGCTCTTTTAATTTTAGTAGAGTGTCATGTCCATCAGGGAACATAAACTGTGAATAGACTGCACCTGGTTCAATATAACTCATGGATTAGCTAGCTGGCTCCAGTTTTAAAAAGACTTAATTGGTACATATTTTTATAGCATTCCTGGTTGTTTCTACACTGAACAAGTAGTTCCTGTTCTGAGGACTTGTACTGGTGCTCAGATTTGCCAGACTTGCTTGTTTTCCAGGGTAGACCTACTGCACAGGTGGCTCAGTTTTAATAACGGAGAAAATGCCACTTTTCCTTCTCTTGTGGAAATTTTTCTCCCTCATCTGTCTTGTTACAACCACCTCTGAAAATACTGAGGTTAGGACATGGCACTATTGTGTTGTGTGAATGGCTCTTGTGTGTCGCGTTATGAATGTCCAGCTTGGCTAAGAGTCTGAACGTGTTTTTGCTAAGTTGCTCTTTAAAAAGCAGTTCCCTGCTGGGTTAAAGTACACTTAAATGATCCTCATGTCCCAAATGTCAAAGTACACAGAGTCTCTTTCTACCAGCTAGCACTACATTGTTGGCAGGACCTCTCATTTTCTTGTGACCTGTGTCACATCCTGCATTCCCACATTCCTCTGCTCCAAACTTATTTGCAAAAGTAAGGCAGCTCTGTGATGGCCTCATTTCTTGTGTTTGCAGAGAATGGGCAGTGGGAACTACTCTAATTGCTTGCATCTATTTTTACTTTCAGAAGGTGTAAGGACTGCCTAGCTGCCTTGTGTTCTCCTTACTTTATGTATGGGGAAGCTGGCTCTGTCTCCAGGAGGATATGAGATACTGAGACTGAAGAATGTTGCTCATGAATGCTTCATTTCTCTGAGGAAGGAAGGCTTCTTAAAATGGGACTGGGAGACCTCATTTCAGGTGTGATATGCTGGTAGACTAAGACCTAAGACACTGGAACCATCCTGAAGGCCAACATCAATTCAGGCCCTGCAGGGGTTCCATTCTCTGCTCCACAGAGCATTCTCACTTGCAAGATGCAGACTAATCCATGCATACACCATAATCCCAGAAGATCAGGGCACTAATGTAGGACCTTCTTCCTCAATTACAGTTGTCAATCCTTCCCTTGCACTTCTGCTCTCCAGTGCTATGCTGTGTGATGTTCCTGGGAATGTTCACACCAAGTATGCAATCCAGATAACTGTGTAACTGCTATTGCTGTAGCTGTTGCTCCTCTGGGTAGCTGCAGAAGCAGGCAGCAACATTCACAGCTGGTCAGACAGCAGTTTCCCTAACCATTGGCATTTATGCCACTGAGCATACCTTGAGCTATCACAGGCATAACTGAGGAAACACTGAGGTGGTCGATTATGCTGTGGCAGACCAAATTTTGGAGCGGGAACACTTGCACATCGTTGTTTACACTAAGCATGTTTCAAGGTCACTTGTGGCTTCAGCGAGAGGGCTTGTGTGATTCAACCACGATGCACACACACAGCAGCAGGAATCCTGCAGGGTTCCAACTGTTTGTTTGGTTGTTCTTGACTCAAAACATCAGCTTTGTGTAACAATAGCACTGTTAGCCTCTTAAATCCCACAGCCTATATATAATTGGACTCTCTTCTGATGTGAAAAATCAGCAGTCAACCCAGCCCATGCACATTCTGGCTGAGCTGTCACGCAGAGATCAGACAGCATGCAGAAAGTAAGCTTTTGGATCCTTACTATTAGCACCAATGTGAAATTCAAGTGCTTAGTAGTGTGCTAGATGAACCTACAGGATAGAGTCCCATGTACATAAGCCTTCTACTCGACCAATTTTTAGTTCTGACTTAAGTGACTTCTAGAAGTTCTGGAGCATTAGTCCCAAGCCAAGAACAAATGCTCAAATAGTCATCCTTCTTCTGAAAGGACCAGTACATCTTGTCCTGCCTTGATTTCCATTTAATTTTGGACTTGTTACTTTGGTATACTTTAACAGTGCTTTCTCTCTGTTTCCTCACTTCTGTTTGCAAATACTTTTCTGGATAGCTTTTGAACATTTCTATTTGTACCTGTATCTGCCTTCAAAATGTTGTGTGTTTTTTTCCTTACTTTCTAATTTTCATGGCAGAATAGAAGATATTTAAATAGAGATATTTAAAGGCTGCTGAATGTCATATATATGTCATATATATGAAGGATGCGGCTTACTGGTGTTAAAGAAATAGAATCCTTGTGGTGCCAAGTAGTCACCTCTCATTTACTGAGAATTTTCTCCAACCTTACCTAAAATGCACACTAATCACAAACATCAGACCAAAAGCAATCCCCTCCTCACCTACACCCTGCAGCACCAGCTGCGGTGAAACACTCGCTGGGTCCAAAATTGTTCTTGTGCTGTTCTTGTGCATATGTAAGAAAGGAAGCTTTAAACTGGTGGAGACGTTTGCAGGGATGTGTCAGGACTAGAAGAGTCAGATAAATAGATCTGAAGCTGGGCTCTCATGGTTTGGATACACTTTGACTTCAGTACCAAGATTTCATCTAACTTGATGATGAAATTCTGAAAATCCTGGGAAAGAAGGCAAAAAGAAAATTAGAGAACAAGAGTAGCAAGAGGTTGGAGAAAATCAGCATAGTTTTGGTATTGTTTTCCATTCTGCAGTGCAATGCATTTAATCAGTGTTTCCTTCTTGATGTCCTGACTCTCATTAACAGCAAGACTCAATGCCTCTAAATACTGAATAGCAACCTGCCACACAGTAGGATAAAATGTGATATGAAACTAATTAAAACTGAAGTGGATGCAGTTGTTTTTAAGTAGGGCTTGCATTAATAAGGGAGCACTAAGAACAGAATTTGGTGCCCTTGTTGACTGGTCAGTATCTAAGAAGTTGGGAAGTGTCAGGATCCTCAGGGCTAAGGGACTACAACTACTGCCACACAAAAATTAATAATTTTCAGCCTTATTTAGCAGCACCCCCGCTATCAGGCACTCTATGTCTCATGCACTACCTTGTCCTCTGTCCTGCAGGGACACTGACACTGTAATGAAGACTAGCCCAGCTGTCCCAGCTTATGTTTCATAAGCACTTTAAACACCATATGGTTCAGTACATGGCTGGTCTTGGCAGGAGTCTCTCCTGTGGATGTAAGTTTCATGGCTGGAAAAGTTGCAGCCGTCTGTAAATGGAAGGATATAAACTGATGCGGGAGTCCAAGCTTATTGCATTGCTCAAAGAAAGGTCATGCTGTGAAATATGCCCAGTAGTGTTAAGTTATTCATCTATTTCTGGGAGACTTGGCAAGACTGTCATAATTCTGCTAGTTAGAAAATGGTTGCTTGCTACAAGAGGCAAAGAAATATCAGGCTGTGGAGCTGGCTAGTTTACAACTGGCTGGGATCAACTGGCCCAACAATTACCAAGAAAAATCTCAAAATACAGCTGTGAGAATGAAAAAAAGATTGCTTTGTATCACTGCATTTTCTGCCACAAAATTAATGCAGTTAATTTCTCTTGTGCTGCTTTGTAAACTTTCATGTGTTATCTGGGAATACATACAAGCAGCTGGAAATCACAGCATATAAAGCATATGATGTCTCCATTCCAAATTCCCTGAGGGTAAAGTCCCTGTAGCCACACTACAAATCTGAACTGTGAAAGCAATTAAAAGTCATTTTGGTAATGTAATGCAGTAATGGAATTTGGCTTTATTGATAAGACAGAGAATTGGGAATGGCAGGAAGTTCTCACTGAGAAATGTTAATTACTGAGGTGAGAGAAGAGGCTTGCCATATAGTGCTGTGACACACATCTACTAGGAGGCAGAAGAAACTGAGAATGGGAATTGCATGGCTAGTAGTGCAGTCATGCAGGTGCTGGTCCTGAGATTTAGCCTTTACTAGTGTGATGATAAGCAGATAAGCCAAAGAACACTCAAGTGACAGAAACTCTCGAAGGCCTAAAACACAGTAGTTATTGACTTAACAAGTTAGCTAGCACTCAGAATCAGTGGGGCTGGGCGTGGCATATCTGCAGCATGATAAGCAAGGGGATTCCAGAAGGAAGGGGCATGTGAACCCACTATACCACCAACTGTGGCATCCTGTCTCATGTTTTATGGGTGTACTGTTTTCTGCAGAATTAATTTACTTGGTTCAATCTGTGAGGAGGAAAATCTTGGCCTGAAAAGCTGCCCTGTTTGGCGTAGTCCAGTACCAATGACACAAAATAAGATGAAATTGTCTTATAAGAAAAGAGCAGTTTAGAGTTGGGCCATCAGCTCCCTTCTTCCAAAGCAACCAGGCAGTGTGGGAACTAGCAAAGCCATGGTGGGTACTAAAATGGTGCAGGCTCTGTTAGGACTCAGGGAGGCACCAGAAAATGAGGAGAAACTCACAAGACATGTCACTTCATTAATTCAGCTTAACGATCTTCCAAATCAATTATGCAGGCTCAATGGGCAGTGAAATCTTCATCTAAAACACTTACCGTTCCTGACATCTGATTTATCAAGTGTTCTTCCTTGAAGCACAAGGATGCCATTTCATCCAGCTGCTGCCGATGGGCCTGAATCATAGCCTGTCTGATTAACAGAGAATATATCCTTGATTACACAGCCCGCTGCACTATCTTTAATTGCTATTAAGCACCAATAAACTTCTAAGAAGGAGGGATGCCCCATGGGAAGTCTCTCTGTCCTGTGGTCCCTGGCATTGAGGAAGTGCACAGCAGTGCTCCTTGAAGTGGACTGCATTGGTTTTAGGTAAAGAAGACCTTGATGACCAAGGGTTGCTCTGGAAGGAGTGACTGCAGACTGTTGACAGAGCAGAACATACTACTTTTTACCATGCAGAAATGTAGGAGCAAAAATATATATATATATCAGCTAGAGAGGTAGTCACTTTGGTGAAAAATAGGCAGGCACAGTGGGAAGGTAGTGCTGTCATTCCCTCCTCTCAGTAAGTTTCTCTGGCCAACAATAAATTTTCTGTCATGTGAATGCTGGCAGTGGCAGCACTACATGTAAAGCTTCAGTGACCAGCTAGTTGCTTTTGCTGTTTTTCTTTCCACGGGGATGCAACAGCTATCACCTGTGTTTTCATGAGAGATTTTGATGTATTTTAGATACTTAATAGCTTACAGAAAGCCAATCCATTATTGGCTGGCGAATTTCCTGGAGAATTTCAGCATATGTTACAGTATTAGTTCTTCTAACATTATCCTATGAAACTCTAATAAAATAACTGGATTCCTATGAGATTTTAATATATCACTAAATAAAAGGCAATTATATATATTATATAAGATAATGAGCATAAATTATTATTAATCTTATTAAATAATTATTTCAGTGATTTATTTTCTATCAGTTTTTAAAAAGCATTATATACAAATAAAAGTAAATGTACCACATGTCTAGAATTTACAAGCTTCATAGTAAACATTAGTGATAAAGAAAACTTACTGTGCCTTTTCTAGGGCCTCCTTGTGCAGTTTTCCCACTTCTGATACAGCACTTGGAGAGCCTGTGTTGCTGCTTGATGGGCTGTTTGCATTTGCTAACGGCTTAGTTACTTTGGTTGCAGATCCTGAATCTACAGCAAAAGTTTCTTGGGTAAAAATAGTCTGCATCGATTTGCTCTTAAGCAGCCCTATTTCCTCACTGCTGAACGATGACTTGGCTGAGTCTTCAGAACAAATTAAGTCCTCATTTCTCAGTCCTGATGTGGGCTGCAAGAGGCTACATTCCTGAGAGGGGGACTGGACTGTATAATCTGTATTTCCCCCTGTTAAAAAGCATGATGCACCTGAAAAATAGCTCTTCTCAGTTAGCTCAGTGTTTATTTTCTGAGACTTAACATTTGGTCTTTGACTTGAGTCAGATTTTCCTGAACTATCAGTGTTCTCATTAACATCAGCATCACACTGTCTGCCATCTAAGTATTCTTTGCACTTTTTGCTATGGAGAAACAAAGCACCCTCTCTATCTTCTCTGGTTTCTGTGGATTGAGCTGTGGATGTTTCTGTCAGGTCATTTCCAACAACAAAACTGTGAAGAACTTCTTGATTTGATGAACCTGAGCCCTGAAGGCAGCAGCAAGGCTTCACACCACAGCAGGTAGGTGAGAGCCACTTGTCCCCTGCTAGTGAGGAATGCTGCAGGATGCAGTGTCTCGCACCACGATGTGCTTGCTCCCTCAGTTCCAGCATGCTGTCTGTTAGAGCTCTGTTCCTCGTGCACTGCCAGGTCTCCTCCTCAAACCTTATCTGGGAGCTGTGCACTTTCCTGCCCAACATCTGTTTCACATGAGGAGACTTTACTCGTTTAGAAGAAACATTCTCTGTATCAGTTCCTTCTTCACAGTCAAGAAGAGATAGAGCAAGAGGGGCCATTAGCTCAGAATTGAATTCTGAGGAACAACTGGAAGATCTGCAGTGGTTAACATCATTTTTTTGAGTTTTCCACTTAATATCTCCTGTAACGACATCCTGTCCATCCACAGTGGATTTCTCTTTCTCCTGCTGGAGGAGAATCTGTTTGCATTCTGGAGGTACCAATTTCAATATAGGAGAAACGTATGGGTTTGAAAGACCCTTTTCTGGAGTCGAGGTGTCTTCAGTGGAGTAAGTCAGACATCCATGTTTGGATTTGTGCTGCTTATGATCAGCTAGGAAGTCTTTGCTTTTATTCCAGTTACAGGCAGGATCATTTTGTAAGCAGTAAGGTTTTTCTGCAGTGTTGCTTGAAGACAACTCAACAGCTAAGTCATAGCTCCAGTCAGATGCAGTTTTACTGCAACCTGCATTTTTAATGGATTCCTCCATCTTTAGTCTGCCCTCACTAGAATCCCAGCTGTCATCTATTTCATTTTCTTGTGTGGGTATTGCATACTTAAAAAATAAGTCCTGTCGCTTTTGGCCTTTTTGCTGTTCCTCAGTTCCTTGTTCTCTCTGATGTAGGAAAAAAGAATGCTGACTGCATTTATTGCTGTTTCTTCTTTTTACACTCTTTTGACTGCAGACAGGTGAGAAAGAATCTTCACTGAAATCACTGTCATCAAGATCTTCCAGCTGCATCTCCTCTTTGCTCTGTGCTTCAGTGGCAGTAGGACTTAGCTCCTGCTTCACTTGAATCTCCTGGGGCTTGTATTGTGTCAAAAACCTCTCAAGAGGTTGGTAGCTCTGTTTTTGCTGTAGAATAGGTGGCTGCTGAAATTGCTGGTGATAGAGGCGTAAATGCTCCTCCCTTTCTTTCTGAAATGGAGACAGATTTGTCCACGCTTCAACATACTGTTTAGCAAAGGTGTGTCCCCATTCTTGCCTGCTGTCAGAAGGCAGATTTCCATCTCCAAGGGAAAAATCATCTCTAGAAACAAACTGTTTCTGCACAGGTTGCATAGTCTGGACTTTTAGGCACTGGGCAGGTGCTCTGTCTTGCATGTATTTGGCTCTTTGGAGACTTTCTTTTGTTTCTGCTGTGGCAGCATTTTTGATGATAAAATCCTTTGCAACGTGGTTCTTCTCAGAGCAAGAAGACAGATCATCAGTTTTCTTCTTCAAGTGATGTCCTATCCGTAGGACTCCCTTAATTGGACTACTGTGATGGAACCACAGCGAGCTGGAATTTCCTTTGTAAGCATGTCCTTTGCTGACTCCCTTGGGTGTAGAGGTCAAAGGGCCACTAAGTGGCTGGGGTGCTGCAGGGCATGTCTTTGTTTTTGTAGAACCTGAAGGATGGTGAAAGCCTAGCTTCACTTTCTTTGGAGAGCTTTTTTCTGCAGGTGGCAAAGAGGGAGAGTTTTGGACTCGTTTTGGAGATACATTTCCAGCTGTCCGACGTCTGTTTGAGACAGGTGTAGAACATTTAATCCCCTTCTTCAACTCTTTGACCCTGTAAAGGAAGTTTGCTTTAGAAGCTGTCATGCTTTTAGATATGTGTCATGAGAACAAACGGATGCTTTCACGTATCAAAGCTAAATACTGTCATGATTTCTGTTTTAATTATCAGCAATTGAGGCAGGCATCAAAGCACTTCTACGAAAATTCCTGAACAGGATAGGCCTGTAGCAGTATTTTGAAGTGCTTCTTTGAACAGTGCGTAAGAGTTAGACTTCGGTCACAGCAATCCTAGGTATATGTTCAGACTGGGAGAAGAATTAATTGAGAGCAGCCCTGTGGAGAAGGACTTGGGGGTCCTGATGGACAAAGAGCTGGACATGAGCCAGCTGCATCAAAATAAAGGTGGCAGCAGGGAGAGAGAGAGGACTGTATTCCTTTACTCTGCCCTTGTGAGGCCCCATTTGCAGTACTGTGTAAGTCTGGGGCCCCCCACACAGGAGGGATGTGGATCTGTTGGAGAGAGTCCACAGGAGTGCCACAAAGGGGATCAGAGGGCTGGACCATCTCTGCTATGAAGATATGATGAAGGCTCATGGCTTGTTTAGCCTGAAGAAGGCTCCTCTACACCTCATTTTCAGCCTCTCAGTACCTAAAGGGAGCTTATAAATGTGTTGGAGACAAACTTTTTACATAATCTGATAATGATAAGACAAGGAGGAATGGCTTTTAACTTAAAGAAGAGAGGTTTATGTTAGATGTTAGGTGGAAATTCTTTACTCAGAGGGTGGTGAGGCACTGGCTTGGGCTGCCCAGAGAAGATCCTATGTAAGAGTGGAACAGGTAAGGATTTTATTTGCATTGTGAAATTACATTTTCTGTTAAAGTCAGCATTTGCAATGTAACCACAAAAATTACACCTTACTCTTTTCATGGTGTTTTTCACCTTGGCAAGATTGAACTTCATCTCCTACCTGTCAGCATATCGTAATGTGTTCAGGGTATGCTCTGTAGCTATGTGGCTAGGTGATACATTGGCTATCATACAGGTCTTGGAATTGCCTATGAAAGAATCCTTTAGGACCTAGGATTAGAAGGAAAAACTAAGTTTAAGATCCTTAGCAATCCATATATTTATTTTTAATCATATGCTTGTTCTTATTTTACACAAAATATGTGGTAAAGTGATTGACTTTAGCATGGAACTTATGAAAAGTTAGTTTAAGTTACCGTGAATTTCCTGTACATTAACAATCTGTGCAGAGGCAGGTTAATGACAGGTGATGCACAGTAACTCTGCTTTTTTTTTAAAATGTAGTTGTCTTGTCTGAATTCATCTTGACATTCTTTGTTTACAGTTTAAAATGAATATGAGTGTTAATTAGTGCTTTGAACAAGCCCTTGCACCATGTGCCACAAGGCTGTCCATATGCTTCATTCCTCAAAACATATGCTACAACTGCAGTGAAGAAATGATGATGAGAATTCCCATGACTGTTATTGCACAGAAGATCTAAGGTTGTTTACAGAGTGAGTGGAAATGGATGGAACTCTCAAAGAACTTGTTTCAGTAGTTACACACAATGTGAAAACCTGATTATGAGCAGTCCATGGAGCTTTTCATACAAAAATACCCACAAAACAATGGAGATTCAATCCCAGAATTTGGGAGTTAAGGCACTTTTGGGGAAGCTATGCTTCTGTGTTTGCTTGTTTGTTTGTTTTAAACTACCATGGCAGTCCCCAAGATTGACTGGGGGAGCTGGCAGCTGGCCTCAGACCTGTGATTATCTTTTAAATTATTTTTTGAAAGAGGTATGCATTTCTCTTCAAGGGTTTAATAGTAGTTAATGAATCATGGTTGTTGTTTTTCTTAATTTGCATTTTGTCATTACTGGAGAAGTAGCTACTATTGTTACCTTTCTGCTCCTCTTACCTGAGTTAACTTGCTTTGTCGGAAAGGAGTATGTGCATGCTCCTGATCCAAGGCCCGAATGCATTCCTTTAGCTATCAAGAGAAAAAAACACACACACAAGTTTGGTTTTTATTTTCTCTATCAAGTAACTAAATTGCATCAATCCTAAGCTACTTACTATTTCCCTCCTGCACCTTTAACTCCTACCAGGTCCCTCACAGGACCATTACTGCCACAGCAATGAATAGCCAGCTTTGACTAGTTCAGTTATCAGCAGCTGTTCAGCTGCACTCAAGAAGCAAAGCTGAAGTACAGAGCCATGTATCCCAGCCTGCCAGCTCTGTGGGATAAAAAAAACGAAGCCCAAAAACCTTGGTATACTTATGCATGTTCAACACACAGCTCCAGTCTACTACAGACCTGCTGCTGCACCATAGCCAACGAGCTTGCAGACAGACAGTGTAAACCAGACTGCTGCAGCTTCTGTGCCAGGTGTATGCTGGATTCATATACCTGTAACATCCTCAGAACAGAACTTTTCATGCTCCACCTTTTATTAAACTTTTTATTCTAAAATAAGCTTTTCCCCTGCTGAAAATTAAACAAAATACTGCTGTTCAGATAACAACAGTGCAAATCTCTTATGCCACTCTGGCAACGTTTAATACTTTTGTATTTTAAAAGAGGCACTGTAAGCTAAACAAGAGCATATTCTTCCCCACAGTGATTCTAATCTGCAGTATAGATATTCCCTTTAAGCACAGTGCAAATGTGGGTACAGTGGACTGTGTTAGAAGGTTGACCTCCTTCTTCACTCCAGTGCAAAGCCTCAAACCCAATTGGAATGGAGAACATTAAAAAAAAAAAAAAAAGAAGAAAGAAAGCAACAAAAAATGAACCGTGGAGGCTGCTGTGTTCCCATGCACAGAAGGCAGTACAGATGCAACCCAAGTAAACATTTCATTGTGGTATTTGACAAGCGGGTAAGGACTATACACAGAACACTGAGAATGAAGCAATGGACTACCCAAGGAGTGAAGATACATCCTTCCAAGAGTAGAGAGCTTCCATTAAAAACAGCAGGACATGTGCAGGTAGCTACACCCAAGCCTTTCATAAAACACAGCAGATGTTCTCCATGTTAGCATCTCCATGTAATCATCAACAGAGGTGGCTAGTAGTTTTAAAGAAATATCTCTTGATTTGTTATCAGCAGTGGAAAAAAAACATGTCACTTTCAAACAAATGTTTGTATTTTTTTGTCCATTGGAATAAGCCCAATAACATCACATGCTGTATCAAACCTGGACAAGCCGTCACACTGGCAGATATGGACTGTATAGCCACAAGACAAGTCATTTATAAGAGCAGATATCAAAGGAAAAATGAGCAGATGACAGTGTTGTCGTGGTGATACTAGCATGAAGCACCCTTTCTATATTTAAAGGAACAACACCCACTTGAAATGACAAGTATCTCTTGCATCTACTGCATTTTATGAAAAATGATACCTTCAACAAGTACAAGATCAATTATATTTTATACTGCTTCTAATAACTGCAGCATCTGAGTATCCTCTTCTTGAAAACAAATATTCAAACCAGTAGCAAACTTCATATTTCATGTATTTTAAGGCTAGAAGTGTATGTCAGGATTATGAAGGCCAGAGCTTTGTTTTATAGTCTGAAGCCTTTTATAGTTGATTAAATCACTACCTCTAGGTACCTAAATTTCTTATTTACCCCACTTCACAAAATAGCAAAAATGTGCACACTCTGATTTTAAAGTTCCTTTTCAGTTTCATGAACCTGTGTTAAGCCCCAGCCCTCAGGCATCAGTTCTGCTCAAATGCTGACCTCCTATGTCACTCAGTTATTCACCAGCAAATAAGGAAGTGTGAAGCTCTAAACACATTCACTTTACATGCTGTCTCCCATTTTAAATGCAATATTCTACAGCAGTAAAGCCTTTGTGCAAAAAAAACCCAATCCTCTCCATTCTGAAAACAGAACAAGTCACCTATTTGCTGAGTGCTAAGAATGTCTAAAAGATATGGTTATGCGCAGTAACTTTTGTGCTTTTGACTCATTCTCACTGACTGCTTATCATCTTCGTCTCACCTAGCAAAACCCTCAGTCATCAGTGAGCTTTGTTCCTTTGAATTAAAGGAGGTACAAAACCTTCTACACCATCCCTACTTAAAGGCACTTCTTAGATGACAAATTTCTGCTCCTTGTCTCTTTTTGCATAACTGTGTTCATTTTTATGAGAAGATGGTTTCCATTACAAATGCCTTTCTTCTTGTTCCTTTTGTCCCATACATGAAATGCTAGTTCCTGCACTCTTGAGTAGTCAAGTCCTTTACACCTGATTTGATAGAGGAGTCTGAGTTCAAGTGGTGAAAACAAGCAGCAAGAACAGATGTGCTTTTATGAAACACATTTGGCAATCACAAGCCAATACTCTCTGGAAGTAAAGCTGGATAGCATTTCTATATAAAATATGATACAATTACTATAATACAACTAACATTTTCCATGCTGTGTTTACTTGGCTGGCTATAAAGATTGATTAAGAAAACTTGATTTTCATCACTAACTCCTTCCTCTATTAAATTGTCTTTCAAGCATGAGATAACTTAAACTAGAAAAACTTGGTATTCTGGATATTTATTTCCTTCCAAAGAATCCACATGCATACTATTCCATGGTTCACTTTTATCCAAAAATCCATACTAATAATTAACTACAAAACCTTCCCTAGAAATTAGTAGCTTACTGCTAAAAGACTTTGGTTTATTTCTGCTCCTTCCATTTTTGTTTGTCGATCTGAGTCTCTGGCATCAGCTGCCCTTTCACTGCCAGCCAAGTCAATGAATGATATCCTAGAAAAAAAAAACAAAGTTGTGTTTATCTTACAGAGTTGTTTTTTTCTATTTCTTTCCTTTTTTCTTCTTTTCTAAACCAGGGAAAAGCAACACATGACATCAGAAAAACAATCCGAAATTACTACCTTTGAATAAAGAGAAATACCCTAACTGGAATTAGCTGAAGTGTCAAGATATGCCTAACAGCAGAACAGTGTCAGAGCATTCTGGCACTAGTATTAGCAAACAGAAAGTATGACTGCATGTGGTGAGTTTACTCCACAGTTTAACAGATAAGCCATTTAAAGTGTAACACATTCATCTCTCTGTTATCATGCTTGTAACTTCCTAAGAACAAGGATAAAGGAATTAAATTTCGTAATTTTTTTCCAGATAAAACAGAAAACGGTTGTGTCAAATGGGAATTCAGGGTAATATGAACAGAAATTTCCACTGTAGTAAATAATACATTCAGCTTTCCATGCTTCTTTTCTCTTCTTCACCCAGAATTCACTGGCCCTTCTCACATTGCCTAGACCTGGGTGTCAGCTATTGGACTGACTATTTATCTTTGCCCTTCTTTTTTCTGTAAGACTTCTGAATTCACCTGTGACATTTTTGAGATCCTCTCCTCACCCCAGTTCCCCTTCACTTTTAGCAAAAACAACTAAAAAAAGAATAGCACATGCCAAACCTACAAAAACACACACACTTCTATTTCTAAACTGTTTTGCCTATTCCTCTCTTCACTATTTGTGGCACTTCCATTTTGATTTGTATTTAAAATTAGATCCTGGGAAGAAACTGCTGCACTGTAGTTGCTGGAAGGGTTTGTCAATGTGTTTTTTGACACTCAGCAGTAATGTAAATTCCTAGACCTCTATCCTCAAATCTGTTTCTTGGAGCTATTTAATCTAGAGAAAAAGATGACTGAGAAGATGCACAATTGCAATATTAAGGGCTGCTACAAGAATAAGTAAGCTGCTGTTTTTGCCTGGTACAGACAGCATGAGAGTCAAATATTCAAACTGTCAGAGAGGTTTAGATGAGGTACTAGGATTCCTCTGACAAAAGGTAAACATTTGTAATCTCCACGTGGGCTGATCAACCTGGGCTCTCTTTGTAGTCAACTACAGGAGAGCAGTCCTTTCCGTCAGATGATTTGCCTAGTTGTCTTTGACAACTATGCAGAATG
Organism: Phasianus colchicus; assembly: GCF_987193195.1. NCBI lineage: Eukaryota > Metazoa > Chordata > Aves > Galliformes > Phasianidae > Phasianus > Phasianus colchicus. The sequence goes on along the minus strand of NC_143476.1, from coordinate 84,339,579 downwards.
GGATGAATTAGGTCCCAGCAATGACTATTTCTTTCCATTAACTTCAAAGGCGATGAGCACACACGTACATGTGTCCACTACAAAGATCTACCTTTGGGCAGATTAACACCCAAGACAGGAAAAATTTTTAACATTGAAGATGAAGGGAAGGATTTGATTGCCAAACTTCTTTGCTAGAAGTTTTTACAAACAAATCTGACAAACGTCTTACATAGGTGACATACACACTCCCCTTGGAACAAAAAAAGAACTATTAAACTTATTCTCTTTGTGTCCTATCTTCTGATTTAATTCACAGCGGCCCAGGAACATGATGCCTCCTCTTAGTCCACCTTCCTGATGGCCCTAATCTCAACCTCCTCACAAGCTCTTAGCAATCCCCTTTCTAGCCATACCTCCCAAATATCCTGTTGGCTGTGTCTTTAATTTGGATTTGGATGATGGCATGAGATCGAGAGGAATCTGAGTTGACTCCGGTAGCTCCTGTGCTACGTTCCTTTCCTCCCTTTAAAATCACCTGTGAAAAAAGAGGGATAAAATCCATGCAAATTGTAAATAAAAATAAAGTCTCCCCGGAAGAGATTTTGTCTTAGCAAAATGAAGGTACATTAGGAGAAATGCTTCATTACAGCCTTGAAATTTTGGTGCAAAGTAGATGTTAATGTAGACTGGATGTCTTCCAGTGTTTATGTCAGAACTTTGTATATGAATTTGTTTGCAGAGACACTAAGGAGCTTAGAAGTTATATTGGAGATAAGAAGTTGCTGCACTGCACATTCACTCTGATTTGCAAAATATTCGGACTATAAAATTAAAAACAAATCTATGGCAGGAATGAAAGAAAGTAAGATTGCATTGATAATCTAGGAGACTAATGAGATTGGCTAGTTGCAGTTTTTTTCATTTCACTTTTTCACATAGTAGTATTATCCAGAAAATAATACACAAAACGCAAAATCCCAAAGCCCGTCTTCATCTCCAGAACTAAAAGGATAATGCAACAGCAAGGAATAAAGTTAAAAGGTTAATTGCACTCAATACAAAAAAATAAAAAAACAAGGCAAGATAGAAGAGCATAGGCTCCCTCAAGATATAACTCAGGATAATTCACTTTAGCAAATTCTTAAGGAGTACTACTAAGTTTAGCGCAACAGTACCTTCATAAAACAGAGTCATTAATCATATTTCTGATGGAAAGAAAAAAATATTATCTATTGAGATCAATACGTTCTTAAATGACAGATGTGCATTATTCATACCTTTCAGTGGCCAGTTCTCAACCAGCAGCTGCAGCTCCCAAGAATTATGTTAGTGCTAAGTGCAAATAATTTCTGAACCAAAGCCAACTTTAATGAACATTGAATAACGAGGTATGTATTCAAGACCCTTCCCTTATATCTGCAGACTATTCAGAATCTCTGAATTAAGCTAGTGACATCCATGTGTTCAAAAAAGCCTGTGGTCAATGTAAAATTAGTTTTTTTGCTGAGATATCTGTGAGAATCAAGTCGCTTAATAGCTCTTTTGTGCATGAAATGTGAGAACACAGAGGAATGTGTTAATCAACCTTATAGCAGATTTACACTCTAATTTACAGAAGCATTACCAGTGCATCCCAAAGCTTGAAGTTAATGAGGATAAAGACAGAGTTAAATGGAATATAAGTGGGAACACCATGCCGATTTTAATGAGTCAATTACATTGTCAGGCGCCTGCAATGTACAATTCATTACTGAGAAATGGGTTAAGCTATTCAAATTCAAGCTAAAAAGAAGACAGATTTAACCAGGTGTCTTGCTGCAGGATTGTGCAGAAAATTTGCTAGTGTTCTTGTTTGTCTCAGCCAGTCAAGGAAGGAAGACTGAAATTTTGCTTATGCTGAATGTCAGCTACCATTTAAAGATCCTAATTTCATACAGCTGTTATCACTCATCATTACATAGGCATTGTTTAAAATTCTAACTCAGATCTATTGATTTCCAACTGTATATATTTTCTCACACATCTATATATTTTTTGTACAGAAAAGTTCAAAGAAGCCAAAGAAGTCATGCTCTGAGAAAAATACAGATCCATCTTTCAGAGTTCCTTATCAGAACATCATTCGATTTCTGGAATAGTGACAGTAGTCAGTTTCTTGGAAAAGATCTTTTCATAAGGAGTGGTAGCAGGAATGACAACTGTAGATAAGAGCTTGTGTGTCCCTAACACAAGTGATGCTTACCCAAGGAAAATGTCTTCTCTGAAAGAGTCCAGGTCAGGCACTGGAAGGGGCTGCCCAGGGAAGTGATGGAGTCACCATCCCTGGAGGTGTTCAAGAAACATTTAAATGTACTGAGGGACATGGTTTAGTGGGAAATATTGGTGTTAGGTGGATGGCTGGATTAGATGATCTTGGAGATCTTTTCCAAATTTAATTATTCTATGATTCTAAGATGCTTACTGAATAAAGGAACTTTTAACTCCTCAGTGTTCTGCTTGAGATTGCCAATTCTAGAACCTTTAACAACAAGCATACATGTGTACAACAGATAAAACAACAGTCTTTTCTGTACACAACTTATCTTACAAATCTGTACATCAGGCTCTAGGAGACAAAATTATGACAAATACTGAGGTTACCTCCAACAGTAGGTCCACAGAATCCACCTGGACCTCCCGCAGTCCAACTATTTGAACGACATGCTTGCTATCTTCTCTTGCAAAAAGCCTGAAAACAAAACATCACAGAAATGAGATTTCTGAAGTCTCAAATAGCAGCAATAAAAACACATTTCATTGCTATGACACTTGTGAAAAAGCCATAGATGCTAGTCATTAGGGGAAGGGGACCTTCTTTCCCTATCTGATGCACAGATCAGTCATGCTCTGTTCAAGTTACCATTTTTTTTCCACAGGAATTAAAAACAGATCCCATAGCTGTAAAGTCAGAGTCCTGTGCTATGAATTGCACAGAAATTTTACAGTATAGAGGAAGAATACAGGCATGATGCTCATGGGAGGAAGCTTAATCTCCCCCTTCAATGTTACATAATATCTTACTTAATCTGACTCTATGGCTCTAGAAGGTGCTTTAAAATCCTTTGCAAAACTCTTGAGAACTTGAACAGATTCACCTCCAGAGGTGTGCCCTTGTCCAAACAAGACTGGGGCTGAGGTCCTACTACTGAGAGTGATGGCAGCATCACCTTCAGAGGTGCACTTTAGTTCAGATGCCAGGCTACTGGGTAAATGAGTTCTGGGAGGAGATGAGCAGACTTTGTTGTTTCAAGCATATACTGGACATCAACAGGATCTTCAGAGACTGCAGTGGTAAGAGCTGCAGCCCCACTGGCACAACAGTAGGGAATAAGGGAGTTTATGTTTGAGGAGAGACAGACAGTGGCTCCACAACAGTTGGCATGAGAACTTCTGGTCATAGGAAGGCTCTTCCTCTACCTCTGAATGTTCAGCTGCCTATGGATTACTGTAGTATAAGCAAAACAGCATGAAATTGTATGTCATCCACAGCCCTTTATTCTTATGTATTTATTCCTGTCAGAAGAGTTCAGCCAGGGATCTTGTCAATGTCAGTCACATTTAGTTTCAAGTTCTGCCTTCCTCCCCAACTATGTCCTAGGAACAACTCTTAATAAATATGCAACATTTATTATAAAAGGTAGTTTTTTAAAGTTAATCGCATGGAATAGTAACAGATTGATTTATAAACACTCCAAGGTTTATAGCAATCTATCTTTTATTTCCATACCTCTTCCTTCCATTTAGCAGGTCATAAAGCTGTCCACAGTAGATCTCATAAAAACTGATCAAAACAAGGTGATCCTTCCTTGATGGTGATGCTTCCAGGTGTCTAAAGATGTCCTTGGCAGCCAGGGCATAGAGTCCTGGGTTCCGCTGAGTACCTATCATTGTGTATGTCTTGCCAGCACCCGTCTGCCCATATGCAAAGCAGGTTGCATTGCCTCTGTAAAGATAACTTACATTTTTAGTGCCACGTCTGACTTACTCATTATTAAAAGAGATACTGCAGTGTCAAAATCTATATATATAGCTAACTTTTGGCAGTGAAGCTTGGTTTTCTTCCCTATCTGAGGAACTGCAGAACACTTAACAATTATTCCCAGTCATGTCTTAAGGAAAGTTGATGTGTCAAGGTTGCTGTGTCTCTTTTTTCTAGATTCCCGAAATACATTTAAGGAAGCTAAGAATTCAGTATTGTTCCTCCAGCTATTTAGTACTGTGATAGTACTGTAGAAATATAACTGGGAATATTTCCTTATGAATCACAGAGAAAAAAGACTGCGACATGAGGTGCAAAACAGCCACAAGTCAGATTTTGTGTTAACAGATACTGCACTTACTGAAGATGAGCAGTTCAGCAATGCAATTTACCAAGTGAGGTTAGTTTGCCTCAGGTTGCAGTTCTAATGCAGGTAAGTCAATCTAATGCCTTGCTGCTGAGTGGAGGGTGCTGATCTTCCCTTCCACTGCTCCCAGCTGTGTGACCTGTCCCAATGACCTATTCTCCTCTGTGCTGGCTCCAATGTCTGACGTTACTGCACTGAAACAGCAGAAAGCCCTTCTTTTTTTTTGCAGGCAAATTTTCTGCTGTTTCAGTGGAGTAAAGTACCTCACAGGAGATCACAAAATAGGTGAAAGTGGCTTCACATAACCTATGGGAATGTGTCCAGTAGGACAGGATGGAAGAGGACCACCAACTTTCAGTGGCAGAGTATTTTATACACTCACTCCAGCCAGTGTAACCAAATTCTTAGTTTATTTCACATTGCTGCATCTTTGTCATCATAGCACCTTAACGCACGTGAAACATCAAGCAGGTCTCAGGGTACAGCTCTGCAGTGCTTCAAGTCCATCTAAATTGGGATTACTGCATGCCTATTTCCTCATCCCTGCACTTGTACAAGCACTGAACTCACAAGTATGAGGTGAACAGACTTAGAGAGCTGAATCAGCCAAAAAACAAACAAATAATCTACAAAACAAATGACTTACTTTTCTCCCGTGCTTTGAAAGAAAGTTTTTCAACAGATTCAAAACCTCCTGGATGCACAGAAGTGGGGAAAAATGTAGGACTGCAAAGGGCTCAGTGAATAGTTTTTCCCCAGATTAGTTTGCTGAATTAGCTAGAGAGTCAGACAAAGCACCCCTTTTCCTGGCATCACTAGATTAACTGTATTGTGCACTGTGTTTTTAGTGATTGCCATTACACAGCGAGATATAAACCCTATTTTCCTTTTTTACTTCTTTTTCTCAAGAATGTGACACTGTTTCTACTGATGATAGTCAGAGTTTTCCAGGGCCAGAATGCTCCATTTTGTTATGTCTGTCCTTCAAAGATTCAAAAATGTAATTATATTCAAGTTTGTTACTTTGCAAGAAAACAAGATCACCCATGAATTTCCCAGTCAGGAAGTATGTAATTGCCTAAAAAAATATATCAATAAAAACAAAATAAATTACAAGATAATTAATAACTTCTATTCAATTATCCATAAAATCAAAACAAATTGCAAAGTTTCTATTGCCTTGTAAAATGTACCGATACATACAAAAATATCCCACAGCAGTCTCATGAAAGAGTCACAGAGAAGCACAGAATTGTCGGGTATAGAAGGGACCTCTTGAGATCCTTCAGCCTTACCCTCTGCTAAAGCAGGTTCCTCTGGTCACAGAGGAAAGCACTCAGGTCCTGTTTTGAATATCTCCAGGGAAGGAGACTTCCACAACCTCTCTGAGCAGCTTGTTTCTGTGCTCTGCCACTCTAATGGTAAAGAAGTTTTTCCTCATGTTCATATGGCACTTCCTGTGTTCCAGTTTGTGCTCATTGCCCCTTGTCCTATCACTGGGCCCCACTAAAACCAGCCCAGCCCATCCATGTTACTCTTGCCCATCAGATATTTATAAGCACTGATGAGTTCCCCCCTCAGTCTTCTCCAGGCAGAACAGCCCCAGGTCTCTCAGTCATATCTCGGACGGGAGATGCTCCAGGCCCACAGCCATCTCTGTGGCCCGCCACTGGACTCTCTGCAGTAGTTCCCTGTCTTTCTTGAACTGGGAATCCAGAAATCCAGAATTCCACAGTGCTCCAGATGTGGCCTCACTAGAGCAGAGTAGAAGAGGATCACCTCCCTCAACCTGCTAGGCATGCTCTTTCTAATGCACGCCAGAATACTACTGGCTTTCTTGGCCACAAGGACACACTGCTGGCTCATGGTCAACCTATTGGCCTTCAGGACACCCAGGTCCTTCTCTGCAGAGCTCATTTTCAGCAGGCCAACCCCTAACCCATATTAATTCATGCAAAGAGGTTGTATTACTCCTCATCAGATTGAGAAAGATGAGGCCCTACACAGTTTGAAGCATGGCATACAGTCACAATTACAAAGACATTCTAAAAGGAGGAGGGTATGTAGAAAAAGTTAGATGAATGCATTTTTTAAAATATGCAAACAGTAAAAGGAAAATGAAGGCGGTATAAGAAACTGGAAAACATAAAGATGGAAAAATAACAAATGAAAACACAGATGCCCTACCCGCTAAAAATATGGTGAATCAGAGGATGAGCTGTCTTCATATACACATCTTGATTGGTACATGACTCCCCAAAGACTTCATCAAAGTAAAAAACATGCTGAAAAATAAATATGATCTTTACATGAAAATGAACATGTTTCATTCCCCTTAACCCACATGCAAAGGCAAATTTAAATAACAAAAGTTTTCCTAGTGACTTCATGTGGCTTTGAATCAGGTCCAGAGTGATGTAGGATATTTAACATGCAGCATGACACATGTAGAACATCGTAACTAATCAAGAGACTAAGGGTAGGAAAGGAAAAGCAGAACATGCAGTAGCCTTCTGTCAGAAAAAAGAAAAGCAAAAATAAATATATATATATTTTTTTTTAAAAAAAGGAAAAAAACTAAAGGAAACCCTGATTTATTACTGAAATGAATAAAATCTACTGATACACAGTAAAACTAGAACATTAAAAAGAACTCAAAAATTAGTCCTCAGAAGCTATTCCAAAGTAAATCTGGAGCATATTATCTTAGAGGAAGGCAAGAAAAGCCCAACTTCCCATGCTCCATGTTTGACCCAAAGAAGTAAGGGCTCTAGAAAGACTGCAACTGCGTTCACAATGGAATTCTCCAAGGCTATGAATGGTGTTTGCAAGGACAGCCATAAAGACCGCACTGTCAAGAAAGACTCCATGAACTTGAGTTTAACATTGCAGTCTAATGATACACTGCAATGTAAATTAAGGTAGTACGTATCTTTGTCTGACAATCTTTGCCATGATGCACAAACCAGCCAGACTAGCAGATGAGCAGATTAAACCAGGAAGATTTTGCAGCAGCACTCAGATCGCAGTAAGCTGTGTGATGGGGCTTTAGTTTGGCTCCCCTTACTGTAGAGCTGGAGTTTGCCCCACTTCTCATTTGGTCTGTACTCCTTGGTTTCCTATCCACAAGAGCCAGAGATGGAGGTAGGGTGTGAAGCCAGATTTGGAAGCAGGGAAGTTCCCTGGGTCCTATAGAACAGAATAGCCTTTGCCATAGCATACTTTAGTTCAGACTATACTGATCTATGTCAAAATTTCATATGTTAGTATTGACAGAACAAAATTAATCTGCAGTTATCTCAGTGCTGAGATACTAAAGTGATAAGCACTGAATAAATGTCAAATACAGCCAGTCAGATTGAGGGAGTGAGCTGGAATCATTGCCTTGTTATGTTGCACCATAAAAGGTGGTACATGGATCTGAGAGAGCTGCAAACTGATTTTTACTCTGAACAGTTGTTCACAGGATCCAAGCTGTAAAAATAACACCCAGTGGATGAGTATGGCTTGCTGCTCTCTAGAAATCAGCTTTGTTCTTGGTGCTGTCAGTCAAAAGTGAGAATCTGAACCATGACAGCACAAGGTATTTGGGATTTAGAAACAAAGACCAAAGGAGAAATACATTTTTAAAAATATCTGAGAACAAAGGGAGGGAGGGGATGAGGGTATATGTGATTCATTGAATCAGAATTGCAGTGCTGAAATAGCAAGAAGGGAACTCCTTGTTGAAGTACCCTGGAGCAGACTTAGCAGCAGGCAATTCTCTTGCAGCAACAGCATGTAGCAGAGTGTTTTATTTTGCCACATGCAAAGAAAGCTGCAAAAGACATACTTTTGAAGGCTTAAAATTCTGGGCTCAGATTTTCTGCTACAGGCTGGGATAAATCAGAAGCAATTCAAATATAGCAATGCTGAGCAGACAGAAAAGCCCACCATCTATTCCAATGCAAGAAATGCAGACAGCCCTTTTCTGTTTCCTCACTGAAATTCCAAGTCCAGTTTACTTTAACCCATCATGTATGGCTCATAAATGCAAAGTGCAAGCAGAGCAAGTTACCTGTAAAATATATTGGGTGAGATCAACTGCCTCCTTCTTCTCATGAAGAAGTAAGGTCTCTTTATCTTTCACTGTGATGATATTAACCTCTCCACGTCTCTCCTCTCTTTGGCCCAGAGGACGTTTTCGGACACACACTCTGATTTTTTCACTCTCTGTCCATGGAGTCTCTCTCTCAGAAGTACTGGATCTACAACAATATTGTAGGTTTGCATTTTGAAATCAGATAACTACAAAACCTAAAATATGCAAAAATTTAAGTTGGTTTGTTAATCAGATAGAAACTTATGTCTTTAAATGTTTATCAGGAAGGCCTCTCATGGTTTTGTGGTGGTGTTTCTTCCGGTTTTTGTTGTTTTTTTTTGCTAAATTGTGTATATGCACTATAGATATGCATTTCTGTTTAAAAACAGTTGTGCTTATACAGCTGCATTCCTGAGCTTGTTGCTGGACTGAAATATTTTCAGTTGCCCACAAACTTGTGATTCAAGCTGGCGTAACATACAAGTTAATGAAATTTAATCTTGCTGAAATTATTTGCAGTCATGCATAGTCATTTAATTACAGATAAATATGATCAGATCTTTGAAGAAAAGGAGTACAGTATTTAGTTGCTTTTCCTCTAATATCACTTTCGCTCCTTTTGTTTTAGGCTGTCAAACAGGTTACAAGCATATGACATAAATTAGGAAACGAGACAGTATCTCCAAGCTCTTACTAAGCTGAAAGACAATTTGAAACATCCATCTCTTCATTATTTCCCCTTTGGTCTTATATCGTTTTCTTTTTTTTTAATCATAAAAAATATGCGGTTTCAAACCATGGGCAAAGTTATGCTCTTGTGTTTTGGCAAGTCCATTTTAAGTCCCTTCAAGATACCTGAGGACCATGAAGTCATTTAGTGTTTCACTGACTAATCTGCTGCTGAAATCATTTTGCAATGCAGCATATGGAATATGCCTGAATTCAATCAAAATGTAGTCAATCTGAGTTACACTTTTTCAAGGCATCTTCAGAAAAGTGAGTAATGATTTTCAGTCTGGACCTGAACATCTACTTACTAGAAAAAGATCATTTTAACTGAAGGTCAAGTTGCTCAAAGCCAGTATTTTTGCCATGCTACCCAAATGCCTTTCCAAAATTGCTACATGTAGCAATTCAAAATAAATACTAGCTGCCTGTTGAATTAAAACAAAAAACAAAACAGAAGTGCAAGTTACTCAATATCTCATTGCAGCTATAAGCTTGTAATATCATTATTCCTGTTGCCGTGCACAATTTCCAAGAAGCATGTAACTCATAAATCTTAAGATGTGGTCTTCAAAGACTACTCACAAGCAATCTTTATTGTGACTGGAATCCCATTAATTTTAGTATGGCTTTCCTATGCAGACCAGGATCAAGCCCTGTATTTAGATGGAAAATTCTCTCTCCTAAAAAGAAAGGCCATGACCACTTGAAATAAAATGCTTCAAAATTTAGTGTGAGCTTATGGATATCCCTGGGCAACAGATGTTGTCCATCAGATGATCAGAGGCTCTGAAGTTTGATCAGTCAAATGATCAGAGGCTGAATTTGATGACCTAAAGAAAGAGCCTTCCTTCTTCCTAAGAGCTTGAAATGGAAAAGACTGATAGTAAGATTTGGAGAATGGTAACCAAGAAAGCTTGGAGGATCTGTTTTTAAAACTAAGTATAAGCATAGACTCCTATCAGGCATATTTAATTGAGTGCATTTTGTATGGGAACAGAACACAATTTAATTTTATATGCTGGACCTCAAGTTCAGATTTTCTATTAATTTTCTTAAACAGAAATTGCATTTTACAACTTAAAAAAAAAAATCTCAAAAGAAATCATTAGAAACCTGATTAAACAATAGTTCAGTAGAACAACTGTGTTCTTTCTGCTACAGTCAAGCTCAAGCCTGCCATTAGGCAAGTGGAAAATACAGTTAAGCATATTATAAGAGCTCTTTATCTTTCTGCCATTCAAAATAATTTCTGACATTTTTTTACAGATGAGACTAGATTAGCCTTCACAGTGGTTAAATCATAAGGTGACATGGGAATTGATTCAGTGAAGGAGCTGGGCACTTGTAAAGCAGGAATCAGATACCCAAGCATTCGCAGACTGGCCCTAGGCCTGGAATGCAGAATATGCACTCTGGTCAAAGCAGGAGAAAGAAACTCAGGCATGTTAAGGAAGATACAGAAAGCCCACAAGATGAGCTTCAACTACTAGTCAGAGAAGAATGTGCTTAAGAAAAAAAGAAAAAGAGAAGAAAGACAATTGAGATCATGGCTGTATCATGGGATTGAAAATCTTGGACTTCATTAGCTGAACCATTAGAACTTAGATATTTATCACGTCTTACCTGCCAGCACTATGAATCCTGCCCTCTCTGCTGCTCTGTGGCTCAGCTTCCAGAGGCAACATAGAAAACACTAAGATGGCTGATATATTTAGGAGGTTAGTACACACCTCTGGAAGGTGGGAATGGAAGGAATTACGTCCTTCCAGTTAAGAGGAAGGAACTTTTCTTACTAACTTATTGCTTATCCACTGTGGAAACAGTATCTATCACTTCCAGCTGCGTGCACACTCCAGAGAAGTTGTAACCAACACCCTGTCCACATATCTTATCTACCGCCTCAGCCTTTGCAGACCAAGCTTCAGCCTCACACAACTACCTCTCACCTTCCTAACGTACGCAAATCTTTACAGGTGTAGAGAACTCCATGCTCCCACTCCCACCTTCTTTCTATTGCACTTCCACAAGCCAGACCCATAACTCCAAGCTCTTGCACACTGCATCACTCAGCATGAGTTCATCAGCACATCTTCTGTACACACTGGATACAGTAATCATCTCTATATCAGTGATTACTTGTTACTGAATAGACATCCTTTTTGAAGAAGCTCATGAACTACTACTTGCATGTGTCCTGAATCTGGGAATTTCTGCACAAAGTTATCATTTCAAATGTAAGCATTGTAACAATCCTGACAATTTCTTCATCGCTACAGAAAAAACCTGCCACAGCTGCATTGTAACAAACCATATCCTGGCAGCACATCTGCAGGGAGGTATATTCTCTGTTTGCCAAACCAGGATCTTCAGCAGGCTAGCTGCAGAAACAGCCAGTGCCTGGATCCCAGCCAGGTTGCAAGCAGAAGCCTGATGGTGCTCTGAAAAGCACACATAGTATGTCTCTGGGCTTCTAAATAACCAAACCTGGGAGACATCTACCAAGTTTGAATGTTTTAAAATATAGTGCTAGCTTATTCAGGCTTTTTTAGATTCCAGTTTTTGACTTGGGCAATCAGTTTAGACAGTGCCTGAGAGTAAGCCAACAAAAGCTATTTTGTGCTTTAAATATGTTTCCAGGGTAATTTACCAAGGGTTCAAGATAGCTGTAGCCTCTGTTAGCAAACACTGGGAAATGTATGAATGCTACAGATCAACTTTCAAGGAGCAGCTGCAAGGCATGCCTCTTACCAGCGCGTCTGTATTGTGCTCCAATTATATTCATTGTTTCTTTTTAAAGTTCCAATTCAGAAACTTATTTATAAACAATTATAGCTATCACAGCATGCATCATTTATACTGGGAAGAACTGGACAAACTTACTAAGAGGAAACATATTACTTTCGAAAAAACAGAGTTTTGCAAAATAGTCCTGTGGGGAAAAAAAAAAAGACGACTTGTCAAAACACCAAGAGAAAAAAAACCTTACATCCTGAAGGATAATGAAGATTATTCTTAGACAGTCTTGGTGAGTAGCAGCTGGTGAATTCAACTGATTCCTTCTAACAGACTTGGAGACTCTTAAGTGCTTATTAATATCCTTCTTTTCTATATTTTATATTGCTCTGTACAAATTCTGTAGTGTTAGTATTACTTGTTTGGAAGCCAGGAAGACAAACTCTGCTCCATAGTGAGGAATTAATTAATTACTTGAAATAATATAAAACAAAGGTAACTGATCATTACCTGATGTAGGAATGAGGTAGTCCATAATTATACCCTGAAATATGAGTTACTCTCTGGACAATGGGAGTTTCAGAATCCCCCAGGAGAGGAACAATATCATCAGAAACTGCTGCACAGTTCAGTTCAGTTTTTGTGCGTATTCCAGCAGTATTTACATCTCCTACAGTTAATCTGGTCAGGTCTGAATCATGTGGTTGAATGTGTCCGAGCATGCCCACGAGACTGTCCTTCTCTTCCTTGGCAATGAAATCAGATGAACCATATGACTCTGATTCTGACTCTTTAACTGTGCCATTGTTCTCCTCGAGGAAGGACTCAAAACGCAGCTGCCTGCGGGGACCTGGTCTGGTCACCTGAGGTTGAATGAAAAGGCCACTTGGTTGAAAATCCTGCTTGCTTAAGTCTCTTACAGCTTCTTCTTCTTGCATAATTTTGATTATTCTAATGAGCTGAAAGAGTCGTTTGCGATCATTCATGTCATGGACCCCCAGTTTGGTATAATCTTTCATGGAAATCTTGGCAAGTTCATCAATCTTCTGCAGACCAAAGGCAGCAAAATGAGGATAATATTTTTCAAGCTCTGCCTCACAAAGGCATTCATAAAGGCAAGATGCCATCTTCAAGCTCAAGCCTACAAGAAATCAAACAAGACAAATATTCAAGTTATATGAAACATTGTGGCAAAGACATTAATGAAGAAACAAAACATTTCCACATATAACATTACCTCAAGTTAGGCTAAAAGATTATATTCTGCTCCTAGTCACAATATTTTGTGCCAAACACTATGGAATACAGCAATACTAAAACTAAATATGAAGCAAATATTTTACCTCTGAAAATGTATTTTAAAATTATACCAATATACAATAATGGGTAGGAAATGCACAATGCAGTGTTACTTACTGCTGCAAAGTTCCTACACGCCTGATGCCTACTTGGTGAATGCCACAGCTACTGAAACCCTGTCCTCAAGCTACAGAATGTAAAATGCCTAATTTTAGATACTCAATTTAATATCAGCACATGTGGTGTAATGTGGTTCAGCTATCACTGGTTAAGTAACCAAAGGAGAAGAAACTGCATTTGTCCTCACCTCAAGTTGAAAAATGAAGACTTACTGATTAACTACTATGAAGTTACAGTTTTGTTGTGTAACTTTTTTTTCTAAGTCATGAATCTTGTGAGCATTTCTGGGCATTCTGGACAGAATAGCCAAAATATAATGTGAAATCTGAAACACAGAATTTCTCTAAATCTATAAATGTTACTGGAATGCCATAACTGCATTCTTGGGAAACCCAAAAAAGCAACAGGCATCACTGAAAGGTATGCCAAAAAACCCTCAGCTCCCTAGCAATACATTGTGCAGCTGTCTGCATCCAGATAGATATTTGCAGATATTTTTATTTGTTGCATAAAAAGGGAAAAGAATAGCACTTCCACTATCTGTTGCTCACTACTTTCTTACTCTTTTGTTGAGTCTAAGATCTTAGCACACGCAAGTCTTTCTCATGTTTGGAAGTTACAGTAACATTCAACAAAACCAAACTGTCTAAGATAAGTCTTTTTCTCTGTAAATCAGAAGCGACAAGCTTCAAGACAAAACAATCATGTGGAGGTGGACTTATTAAATACACATGCTATGTGATTCTGAATCTTGAGATAAAGCCAGAGTCACTGTCCAGATTATTAGATTCTGGTAGGGGGAAATTAAAACTGACAGCAAGCTTAAAGATCATAGATTCTAACTATGACACATACAAAGCTTTTTACAGACATTCACAATTTTCCACATTTTCTAGTAGATAAAATTACCACAGAAGCTTCAGACTTCATTTCAAGGGGAGTCATATCTTTGAAAAGCTCCTGTTTCACATAAGTTAGTTCCAAATACAAAAGCTGCAACAGCACTACCATGGGAAACCTCTTTTCTTTCCTGAAATTAGCAGCTATAATACAAAAGTGACACATCATCCTGTTAAAGATGAAAACAATCCAGTAGCTTTGCCTATTCTCATTTTTGTACCCTAGATTTTACTTAAAACTTTATATGTTCTTAGGCTTAGGTTAAGTATAAACAGAGTGGCCAAGAAATAGTGTAAGAAATAGATCTGCGTTACCTCTATTTGAATGACAGTTTTAAAAGTGAAAAAAAAGGGAGGGGGGGGGAAATGGGAGATGCTTCACACACACCAAAAAAAAAAAAAAAAAAAGGAGAGAAAATTGAAATTTTTTAGCTCAATTTTCTAACTAAAAATTAAGCAAAATATATTTAAACAGCTAGAAATGACATGCAGGCAAATTTCTCAAAATACGGAACATCCAAGTGATTTAGGTACTGCAGAACAGATAAGAAGGTAGTACTGAGATACGTAGACAGCTCTGCATGGCTTATTGGCTAAGGCTTTTTCCACGTGAAAGCAAGTAAAAGACTTCTTAATGACAGGCAGCCCTGAAAGTAAAATCTCTACTTTTGCTTCCTCAACTATAATAAATCTTGCTGGACCTAAATGGTTAAAGGAGATTAACTCCAGTGTCTCTCCATTTTTGGAAGAGCTATTTCACAACCCAGGAAAACATTGAGCAATAAAGGAATAACAAATTAATCAACCATGGAAAAAAAAATAAGCCAAGGTCATGGTGATGGGTTCCAGCATTTCTGATAATTCT
The DNA here is from genome assembly GCF_987193195.1 of Phasianus colchicus. Classification (NCBI taxonomy): domain Eukaryota; kingdom Metazoa; phylum Chordata; class Aves; order Galliformes; family Phasianidae; genus Phasianus; species Phasianus colchicus. The sequence goes on along the minus strand of NC_143476.1, from coordinate 84,324,486 downwards.
AAAACTCAAGAGCAGACAAATTTTAGAAGATTTAGTCTGGTTTGTACAAGAGAATTCAGGGGAATTACAATTGTTTGAATGGATGATCACAGTGAAATTCTTCTGACTTTCTAAACATTAATGCTCAAAAAGAATGGTGTGCCTTCCTCTCCATAAAAAGAATACCTTAATTCATCCAACATTGCAGACTTCTTACTGTAGGACAGCTTTTCTAAAACATACATGTAATTCTTAAAAATAACTTTGTGAAGTATTAAGGACAGTATCAGTAGGTTTTCAAGAATCCTATATTGGTAATAATAATGCCATCTTCTGGCAAAAAGAGAAAAGACCTTTACCATTCCACAGCAACTAACAGCTAGAATTTCCCTGATATTGCCAGGGTCTAATTTGTTTTTTTGAGGCTACATTGTTTTCTGATACAGACAAATATAGCATTCTTTGAGGTGATAGTTTGATATAAAAGCCCAACCAAACCTTGGTCCCAGCAAAGCTATGAATAACTTCACTGAAAGTAGGACAAAGACAAAAGCCTAAGGTTCCTTAAAATAGCTGAATATAACCTCTGTTTTGAGAAGGAAGGGAGTAAGTTTGGAGGCACAGTTCATTATGAGCATGCAGTTCTAATGTCAAAGAGAGACAAGTCAGTTCACTTTATTTATGTGGCAAAGACCTGAGGTCTCCACAACATATTTCTTTAGCAAAAAAGTTTTACAAAAATCTCAGCATTACAGCACCTGCCTGATGCTAATGCGTAAATACATATTGTAAACAATGTACATATTTTTTAAAGGGACAAAACTGAAAGCACAGATCACTCTCCTGCTTTGGTACTATAGAGTTTTTAAGGGGCATAAAGATAGAGAATAAGTCAGGTGTAAGTACTGGAAGATAGTGATTATATGTATTGTGAGGAAATCAGTTCACCACAGAATTATGCTCTAAGAGCTGATCCTCCACTTTAACATGCTCATACTTATTAATTAGCTTTTAGACAGATGCTTTAAATCACAATGCAAAGTGGAGAAAAGACTGGCCTTCAAAGATAGTGTCAGTTACTGGGCATAAAAGGATTCTTGTAAAATCCCTGCACAGACCATATTAAGAATAAAGCAGCCTTAGATCACTCGATCTGAACCCTCTCATAGTCTGAAATACTAAAGATCTCAGTGTACTGTTCACTTGAGTAAGCAAGGCATACATACACCCTGTTACCTGCTACTCATATTTACCTGGCAATTTTTATCAATTTTCACTGGTACTTCTTATTGTCACCACTCAGACATGAAACTAATATCAATATAGCCATGGAGATCTTGGAACAGTTCCAGAGGAGGGCCACTAAGACGATCAGAGGGCTGGAGTACTTCTCCTGTGAGGAAAGGTTGAGGGAACTGGACTTGTTTAGCTTGGAGAAGACTCCAGGGAGACCTCATTGTGGCCTTCTAGTACTTGAAGGGAGCATATAAATTGGAGGGGAAATGGCTGTTTACGAGAGTAGATAGTGATAGGACAAGGGGGAATGGTTTTAAACTGAGACAGGGGAGGTCTGGATTAGATTTTAGAAGTTCTTCACACAGAGGGTGGTGACACACTGGAACAGGTTGCCCGAGGAGGTTGTGGATGCCCCATTCCTGGAGGTATTCAAGGCCAGGCTGGATGTAGCTCTGGGCAGCCTGGTCTGGTGATTGGCAACCCTGTAGGATGAATGCTGCGGGGTTGAAACTTGATGATCATTGTGGTCCTTTTCAACCCAGTCCATTCTGTGATTCTAAGTTCTGATTCTATGAAGTAGTGAAGAAGGGAAGCAGTCTTATATGCCACTCCAAGCCTTACAAATGTAAACTAACAAAACTATACATTTCACTCTGCAAGTAATCCATTGTCATCATTCTGAATCATAAAATGTGGTCTGACTGTTAATATGAGGAACAATTGTGAAGGGCATCTGATAAAAGTAATCAACATACATAGCCTAAATAGCACCTTCTTTTCCCATCTGTCACTCTGTATCACATAAATCATTCCACCTCACAGCTTAGAGAAACAGATGTTAAGAACCTAAAAAATCCATAAACGTATGTTAACTTTCCTGACCACAACTATATCAAAGTATTGTACTCATCACTTGTAACCAGGTAACCCTAAGATGTCTTCAGCACAGGCTCTGAGTCCATGTGCTTTTTGGAGTATAGAAGCAGAAAATCAAAATGAAGCCAATTTTTGCAGACAATCCTGCAGGAGAGAAAAGGGAGACTTATTCACTCATGTTACCAATCACTTACCTTTATTTCTTATTCATTTAAGCACTAAATTCTTTTCAGACTATGATACAAAGCCAAGTCTGATTGAGCCCTCCAGAAGTGAACAGCTGGTATGCTTCTCAAAGGTAGCACATCAAATGCTTTGGTTTTAATTATTCTGATCCCATCTTTTGGACATAAGTGCATTACTGTGAAGAACAGGGTCACGGAGAGACTGCACTTTTATAAATACAAGCTCCACAATAAGAGATATTATCTACTAGAAAAAAAAAAGGTGATAAATTTTATTTAATGCAGTAGATGGGGAACTATGAAACTCTGTTTCAAACATTTATAGATCACTGCAGCAGATTCATTCATAAAATGACAGGATTACAGTACAGAAATCCCCATCCATGTACATGAGATACTAAACCTTTTTAGTTGAAACAAGTGTTATAGCAGTTTTGAAGATACAAGAAATAAAGCTGAATGCTACCAATAGATAACCGTCTATAGTCTTTGTATAATAACAGGGAAGGGGGGAGCACTTCTGGTGTTGACTGACAACCGTTGTACAGCCGGACCACGACACAGGTTTCTTCTGTGCACCAATGACACGGACAACCCTGAATTGCTCATTCTATGATTAATTTTTGTATTCTCTGGAACAGACTTAAAAATTACCACTCGGTGTCGGTTATGGTGTTTTCAAACACTTTCTAATTTGCACGAGATGTTCATTATGGCAATCATTCCTTCACACCAAGAATAGCACAGTGAGCTCAGCAGAAGAGCCCCACAGCTGTCACCCGACAGCTGCTGGGAACAGCAGCTGCATGGAAACGGGAAGTGTCCAATATTCAACCACATGCCAAGAAAAGAATCCCAGAGTTAAATCGGGATGCTGATTATTTGAAAATTGTGCCTGGGATTCTCCTGCCAGTGAGATTTAACAAACTGCTCTCAATATTTACTTTATAATTATACCTAAACAAGCTGCTGTGCATCTGGAATTACACTGCAAGGCTCAGAGGGGACAACATACGCTTGTGGTTCGCCCCGGAGCAGCTCATTGCCCTCAGTGCTGCATTTACTCCCAGAACGACCAACTCTGTAGTTTCACCCCCATTAGGAGCCTGCAGGCATTCCTCTGGGGACACGCAGGGCACGCCGCTCGCAGGGAAGGGATCGGCCACTTACTGATGGCTCCAGGCCGGGAGCCGAGGAGGCGGCCCGCGGTCCTCCAACGAGGCCTGGCGATCGGATCACAGCGCGCTCCGCTTCCCTCTTAGCCGACCTCTGCTTCCTTCCCGGAGCCCACAGGAAGGGACGGGGCTGAGGGAACGGGGACGGCGCCCCGGGGAGATCGCCCGCCGCCCCCAGCCCCTCACCGGCCGCGGCAGACACGGAGGCGGCGGCGGCGCCCAGGCCGCGTCTCCATAGCAACGGCGCCTTTCCCGCTTCAAACGCTCGCGCCCTCCGCCAGCGAATGGGAGCGAGGGGGAGGTGGCGCGGTGTCGCGATTGGCTGGGGCTGTTGTCAGTCCCGCCCCAGTCCCGCCCCAGTCCTCCCGTTCTCCGTCCCGGAGTACAGGTGAGGGCCGGCAGCGCTGCGTTCCGTGAGTGCTTTGTTCTCCCTCCCGACTTCCGGGCCGCTTCTCCCCACCTCCCCTTTCGCTGCTCCCGGCGTGCAGCTCGACGTGGCGTCCCGGGATCGCGGCGGTAACGGGGCCTTGGGGTCCGGCTCCCCTCCTCGGCTCCCCGCCTGTGGAGCGGTCCGGCAGCATCCGAGGGGCCGCCCGACGTCCCCCCGCACACAGCCAGAGCCTGCCGGCCCGCCTGCCTGCCGCCTGCCTTCCGTCCGCGGCACGGGAGCGGCGGGCTGGAGGCTGCGCGGCCCGCGGGCTGTTCGCCCTTGCGGGGTCGTTGCGGCGTTTCCCGTCTCGCCCGGGAGGTGGTGCTGGTGCCCCGATCGCGGTGCGTCGGGCCTTGGCTGAGGTGGTGGGGAGCGAGGGTTGGTTTGTCGCGGCTGATGGGGAAACTCGCCGAAATGCTAAAGAGGAGCTAAGCGAGGTGGCTGCGTGCCGCACTGAGGCTTTGCTGGTGGTGAGCGATGCTTCCCTGTGCTCTGATCTCCACGTGGAGTTGTTGTGAAGGTGGAAGGGAGAAACAGCGCTGTGTAAATGTGTCGCCTATTGGAAACAGCAGTGCCGCCAAGATAACACGTTCTACCTGAGGCAGGGAGTTGCTGTGTCCTTTAAAATGGATTTCTCATCTCCTTTGCTGTTGGACTTTAAGAACCAGTTGCCTTGGCTACACAGCTTTTTGCTTCCAGCACTTGTCACTTAAGAGATGTGTGGTTGCTATTTACATCAAATTAATGCTTAACTTGCATGCCAAGAAGCTTTTAATTCTGTATCACAGCTTTATATCTAGGCCAGATGGCAGAGCTCCCATCCTCTGGCATTGTGTTGCTCAGCTTTGCCACTGACATCCTGAAGAGTTCCATGCTGCAGGGCATCTGTGTTGGGCAGTTGTTTCTGTGTGGCACTTCCAGGTAATGTTGAGGTATTATCTTTGCACAGTGCCTTTAGATTTTTGCAGTGAAAAAGCTTTAGACTGTTACATTTCTGGCTTCTGTTTCACTTTTATCATTTTACCTCCCTCTAGTGTAGCAAGTAAAATAGCAACTGCAAAGAAGTGGCACATGTTGTATTTCATGTATCTTGAAAACTTTTTTCTTAAGTTTTCTGTGAGTTTCTGGTTTTAAAAGGAAAGGGCTTAATTTTCACATCAATAGTTCACATGGGTGGTTACTAAGATGCAGTTTATCTATGTAGTGACAGTGAAGGATTGGATGACTTTTAGCCTGTGCTGAGAACATTTCCTGGATAAACATGGCTTGTCTGCTTGAGTTCTGTGTTATTTGTGCTTGATCCTCTGTACTCTTCTGCTGCTCTCTTTGCAGTTAAGAGAGGGACATGGCTGTAAGAGCATGTGGCTTGATAATCTACAGGAGACTGCAGCCTTCACCATCTTCTAAGGCTGCTGACAGTATCGAATACCTCCTCCTCCAGACGTCCTATGGGACCCATCACTGGACCCCTCCCAAAGGTGATGTCTGTTCTGATAACTTCAGTGTTGCTTGTGTCAGGAATGATATTTCTGACTGAATTTGGCTGAATGCTTCTAAAGTTAGCTTTGGGGGCAGTTAACCAGCTGACACTGACGGCTAATTATGCTGTTTGGGCACTAGAATGAGGAGCTTTATGGCTGCATCAGAGTCAATATTTGGTGGTACATGGTGGTACCAGAAAAATCACAACACAGAAGTATTTCAAGTATGTTCTGCATTTTCTTAAGTACTGTTTCTTCCCGCTAGTTTGTACTTTTTTAAAATAGTATTCTTAAAGCATAGCATGTGAATGGTTTGTAAACAGGAGTTTATGAATTGGGGTGAAAAAAAAAGCTACTAGCAAAATCAGCTGTGCCCTTCTGTTAATGAAAGGAAGAAAACTTTACAAACCTCTCCCTCTGTCCACTTCACCAAAAGCCCACCTAAAAGAGTTTGCAACCTACTGGAAAACCAAGAGCCATGACTATTATGAAAGGAGAGATCCATGTGAAAAGCTTTATCAGGGAATGCAGAAATTTTGAACATGCTAGCATGTTGGCAAGTGAAATGTCTCAGACGTGTTCTCATGCAGTCAGATCGTAATGTTAAAGGTTTTATAGATCAATAAATGAAGGAGTTGTTACATTTTATGTTCTCTTCAGTGTGAGTGGTCTTCAAAGGCAGTTCCAGGTTGCAAAAACTTCTGTACAATACAAATACAAATTTAAAGTGATTACAACTTTTAATACTCCTGGCACCTCTCCAAGTGCACACAGGATACAAGTCTACTTATGACTATAGCTGTACATTGATATCTTTAAAGTTCCTCAAGCAGCCTTTGTGGAATTAAACTGTGCCTGCCTGGATTCCCCCACATAAACATCACTCTAATCTGTGCTCCTAATACTGTGACCTGATACAAATTGAGTCTGGTGGGAGGGAGATGTAGGGTTTGTTTTCCTTCTCAGCATATTGGGACTGCATGAGTGTAAATGAATTTGAGGAGCTGAAAGTTGCAGTGATGTGCTGTCAGTTGTCCTTTTTCTCTTCCTGGTAGGCAGGGTATAACACTCAAAGCTGGAAACTTGCTGAGCTTAGGGGAGAGGTTAGCAATAGCGGGGTGTGCTGGTTACCTTTCTCTGTGCTGGCAGGCTGTTGGTAGCATCCGTGTCCTGTGAGTTGAAATTGAACCCCAGCCTCCAGTTTTATTGCTGCCTCAACTCACTGCATCTATGGTATTGATAGGTCACAACTGTCATAAACTGTGATTCTTTACTGTTTGTGGATGTTCTGTGGGACTTGCTGTGGATAAGATAAAAGAAATCCAGTTGTGCAAGTCTAGGTGTATTCTTTTTCTCAGCCATTAGTGAAAGTCCCAGCTTTGGAAATATGTATATTCTTCAGAAAGAAGGAGACTTTGAATTGCAGTGCTGAGAGTCAGGGGAAATTATTTTTACTTGAAGCTACTATGTGTTTGATCTCAAAAATATCTAAAACATCAAATGCAGTGTCAGATGCTGTTTTTTTGCAGTTATTTTTTCAAATAGAATTGTGTTTTACATTTAAGAAAGTGTCACGTAAAAGGATGGTTAAGCTTCTGATACATAAAGATATGAGAGAGACCTTTTGACAAAGCAAAACGAACTTCCTACATATACCAATCTGATTACTAAAAGGTGGCTTTGGGTACCTGAAACCTGAGAAAATACTTGTCTCTGTGATAAGTTGTGGCTATATGCAGACACCTCAATAGAAAAGAAAGTGATACCAAAGGTAAAATAAAGCCTTTTTTCTTCCCCCCCACCCTCCCCTTGAAGGCTCTCAGCTCATATTTCATTGCTTTTTTGAGATCTTGCTTGGCTTGTTCTATTTATGGTCTTGTCTGGATCTTTCATGAGAAAACCAAATCTGACATTTCTCAACAAAAACAGCTGGGGATATGGAGATATGTTATATTTATCCTTTGTTTGTAATGGCCGCTCTCATTCTAAGCAACATAAAACAAATAGGGTGTCCTGGAGAACTAAAACAGTCACTGGCAAGACTGGCATTTAGGTGTGCTGTACTTCACAGGGTAATATGGAAAAAAAAAAAAAGACTGTTAAACTGCTGCATAACCCAGTGCAGGAGAAAATAGTGGTGGTCTCTGATGACTTAGCATCCAAATCTTAGCATCCAAGTGTTTCTAGTGTGTCTCAGAATTTGTAACCTACTCTTAAAGTACAGCAATCTTAAGTATGAAGCATGGCAACCTTGCCTATTTTCCAGCTTGTGATTTCATGATTGATTTCTTAGTGGTTTAGGATGTGCTGAAAGGAAATGCAGGAAGCTAATTTGGTTGTTTGGTAACTTTCACTTTTTTTTGGGGGGAGGGTATAAAATACTGTTGAAATTTTGTAGTGTTCATGATGTTGTCCTAAGCTGTGAATCAAGTGATTGAAAGGTTTTTTTGTGAAACTCATCTCTCAAATGGAATTTGCTAGTGTCTGGTGCCATTGTTTTTGTGTTGTTTGTGTGAATAAGAGTTTTGCATAACTGAGTTTTCTTCCCTCCCACTGAAGCTCAAGTTGAGGGAGAGGACTAAGATTCCTGGAGATCAGCAGTCTCCTTTCATGCAGGCTAAAGGAAAAATATTCAGTAAGCACTCACTTCTTAGTCTGAGGTGTAATGTGAGGTGGACCACTGTGGGTGCATGGTGCTCCAGAAGAGGAGGGTAGGGCTGGGAAGAAAAGATTTCTCATGCTAACGGGCCACTGGTTATTTTGAAAGATGCAGTATGAACAATTGTAAAAGCCACACGAACAAAATCAAGATGTTTGAATTTGTTTGCTTTTTTGAATTGTTTGCTTTGTTTGAAAAGCAACCTCTGTTCTCTGATTCTAGCTTGATTCTTTGTCCGCTATTGTGTCCTCTCTTTTCTCTCCTAATATTTCTCAGTTGTCAAATGAAGAAACAAAATCTTAGTTTTTGTCTTGGAGATTTATTTTTTTACACTCTTGACAGGCCATGTGGATCCAGGAGAGGATGACCTGCAGACAGCCTTCAGGGAAACACAGGAAGAGGCAGGTCTTCAGGCCAGTCAGCTCACTCTTATAGAAGGGTACAGGAAAGAACTGCACTATCCTGTCCATGGCAAACCCAAGACTGTTGTTTACTGGCTGGCAGAGGTGAAGGATTGTAACACAGAAATTAAGCTCTCGGAGGAGCACCAGGCTTTCCGCTGGCTGAAGCTGGAGGATGCTTGCAAATTTGCAGAATATGAGGATATGCAAGCAACTCTGAAAGATGTGCATCAGTTTCTCAGCTCCAACAAATAAATGCTTTTGTGAAGAGCAAGAAGAATTTTTGGAGAAACAGCCTGGTATATATATTTTTTAAACTTAATTTTATTTTTTAGCCAATAGAAGTACTGTATGGCTGCAGAAATATTTCTTTTTCTGAACCTCTACAAACTCAGTAATAGATACCTGGGGCTTTTAAAGAATTTATGCTTTTGTCTCCCGTAGCTAATGTAAAAATAGTGTGGCCTGTCTGAACTGTAAGCCAGAGATGTCTGAGTTGAAACTCTGAGCTAACAAAGTCTCTCTGTGTTCTTCTCTATTTTTTTTTCTTGAAGTGCTTAATAATTGTGTCTGTTTTTGAAAATCAAACACTTGATGTTTCTTGTCTTGCTGATATAGATCTGTAGTGTTGTAAAAATGAGCATATGGAGATTTTTTTAATAATAAAATGTGTACTGCAGAAGTTGCATCTTGCATTTAAAATAGGGCAGCAGTAGTTCTGTTCCCAATTTCTCTGCTGATATGTTGTGATAATTTGTCAAATCATTTCAGGTCTTGTTTGTTTGTATCATGAATTCATGTACATAGCTATTATTCTGTTATGAAAATAGTTGCTATTCAAGAAGTCTCAGTAAATTGACATACAGTATTTAAATGGTGAACTTGGAGTTCTTTTTTCCCCCCTTCCTTTTTGTTCTCTAACAGACACTTAGACATATGTTATTCAAAAGGTTGTGACAGGGAAATCTATGGCTGCCTAATAGAGCATTTTCTGCACAGAGTATGTGAACTAATAGGCCTTGTATCTGTTTGATAGCATCAGTGTTTGCTGCAGGCTGCACACACAGGGGCAGCACGATCATGCACGTTGTCAGTGCTTTGCTGCAGATAATTCTGTTGGATGATTACAGTAGGCTGTGGTGGTACTTCTGGCTTCTGCATCTTCACCTGCATCAGCTTTTCTGTGAATCTCTTTTTTGTCTTTGACATGCTAGCACTTTGTATGATCACTGATGTTCTGTTATGACTCACAATCTTTTAGGTGTTTTGGTACAGTAATACCAAAAAAGAATGATAGCATTATTAAATTATTGTGAAAGAAAACAAGTTTTCTGAATCCCAGATAACGCCCCCTCACTCTTCCCCCACCCCCCCAAAAAAGTCCCTTCTTCTTTTTGTCTTTTGTAGCTTTTGCTGCCTAAGCTCTTGCACCTTACTGCTTTACAAACCAAGTAAGTGTATGAGAAAGGGTGTTTTGCAGTCTTTTTTGCATATGTATAAAAACAAAACCTAGTTTTATTCCACTTCACAAGTAAATTTTATTTCAACTGTTAACACTGTAAAAAGCATTACATTCAGGTGATGGCAGAAAGTGAACAGTGCTCAGGTTTGTGCAACTACTTTGCGTGTTACTCAGCTAATAGATGGAAGCAGAATGTGGAAGGCATCTCCCAGTGTCACCTGGTCCATCCCCAACCCAAACCCATCAGCTATTTCAGAGTTTTTCCTGGTGGACAACGGAAAATGTTGTGATTGAGACCTTTCATGATGAAATGCCACATTTTTCAGCTCTCTTGCCCATATCTGGGAAAATTTGGTCTCCAGCATATAATCTAAGTAAGCCAGTAAGAAGTATCTAGAAGATAACAACTAGTAAGGGGGAGACGTAGAAAACACGTCAGTTTCACAGAATTATTTTTTGCATTATTGTTTAAGCTGCAATTTAATCAGTACTGTGCAAACAGTTGTGTGATTGCCTTCATGTTTATGGGAAAGATTTGCATGTTAAGTGTGAATTACAGAGCATCTTTAACAAGTCAGATATTCTGCCTGTTCAGCAGAGTGAACATTTGCTTCTCTGGGAAGCACAGCACTTGTGGAACTCCATATATGTGTTTTAATGGCATTGATCTGTGCATAGCTCCCTAACTGCATCAGCATTTTGGATGTTAGCAAGTGCTGTGTGTAAGACAGGGTGCTCCACAGGCAGAATTTCAAGCAATTGGGCAAAGAAAAAATTAAAAAAATATATAAATGTGGTAATTGATGAGGCATTCTTGTGGGCATTTTGAGTAATGTGTGTACTGATTGTATTCTCATAATTTTTGTGTGTAAAAGGATGCTTTTACACATTTGGAAATTTGACCTAAATGTGTGTACAGTCTTTGAATTTGTTTTGAAGAGTAGTATTGGAAAGTCAGAATGTAGTTCTGAATGTTGTTTGTGTTTTTTGGTTACTGGTGAAGAGAGTGTTCTTCCTTTGCCCATGTCTAGAACTAAAGTATTTTCCCAAGAAGCATTTGGGAAATGCTTCAGTAAAAAAATAGAGAATAATCTGCCTGGGGAAGACACTTATAACCAATGTCTGTGAGTTTACACCCTGAACTGTTTATATACACACACTTTTTTTTTTTTTTTTTTTTTTTTTTTTTTTGAGACCAGCCAAGCACTTAATAATACAGTTAACTTTTCATCATGCTGGGGATCTGTGTCTTTTAAAGAAAAAAAAGAAAAAAAGTCAGAGGCAAATTCCTTGGAGAACTTCTGTCTGCCATAGATCAAATAAAATCAAAACTGAGAACTGGAAAGGGGACAAGCAAAAGGGATGGAGTCAGGCTTTTTTTCAGTTATACCCAGTGCTAGGATGAAAGGCAAGAGGCACAAACTGAAACACAAAAGCATCAAGAAACATTTCTGTGCTGGTCGTGGAATCTCCTCCTTGGAGATCTTCAACAGCTGTCCGGATGTGGTCCTGGCCAACCTTTTCTGAGTGTCCCCACTTGTCCTGGTTGGACCAGGTGGAGCCAGAGGTCCTGCCAACCTCAGCATTCTGTGATTTTGTGAAGTCAAAGCTCCACTGAAATTGCAAATCTTCACTTAGAAAAAAGTGAGAAGTGTTTAAGTAAGAAGTAAGTTTCTCTTGCACTACAGAACAAATACAGTGATGCAGCTCGTACTTGTGATGTGTTGGTGTTAGTATTTCTTTCTCCAGATATTTCCTGATTTATAGCTGTGATTGCAGTTTACAACGTCACAAGATCAGCAAGAAGGAAGGAATAAACTCATGGATATCAGGAACACACTAAGACATGGCAAGTTTGACTGAGTCATGCTCAATTCTGATCTTTACAGGTCACAGATAATTACACAAGAAGTGCAGAAGCTGAAGAGTGTCTTCTTTCTAGAAAAAAAAAACCCACGAAACACTAACAACAAAAACTATTCCTGCTCTAGGTGGGAGCAGTATATCTATTCATTGACTATTCCGTGTGACTACAGGAAATCAAATTGAAACTGGTATAAAATGGGCAGATAATATCCCCAACAAGCAGCACCATTAACTTGTCATTCTACTTAAAGGAAGAGCATGTGTACTCTAATGAGGTTCAGTAGATCTTAAGTATATAAATATTTTGAGAGACAGATAATCACTCAGCAGGACTCTTGCAGTGATGCAGAGAGGAGTGGAGTGCAGTTTTTTAACTTTGAAAAATGACTTCTTGTGTTAACTTAGTGGGGGGAGTATTTTGGCAGATAGTTTAGAGGAGATTCATGTTTGAGTCCTAAAGACAGTGCTTATTAGTTAAGTTCACACATTGACAAAGTAATCAACAGCCTTCTGTGACTGCTGGCAGCTAGTATAAACTTAAAAAGTATTTAAAGATCACTAGAGCTTGCGTTATACTTTGTCTCCAAGTACTTTCTCATATGCTCAGTAACTAGAAATTCAGGACAATAGATGATTGAAGTTGGCAAGATGCCAGCTTCATTTTGCTATATTTGGGCTTTGTTAAATAGAAAAGCCAAGTATTTAGGCATTGAGTGCCTAAACAAAAGTCTGCTCTGCTTGCTTCAACCTTGTGCTGTATAGGGTGATTTCTGTGTTTAAAGAAAAAGAAGGGAAAAAAAACCCATCTCTTTCATCTCCCAAACAAAATGATAATGCCTGGGAGGAGGTTCACTATGGAGGCTTTCTTCCTGGTGAGAATGGTGAAGAGTAACAAGTGAAATGGCAGCTGTGTTATTTCAGTGCTAGTCCACCTGATAATTGGCATTATCAAAAAGAGGAGTGACGGTTCCATCTTTCCACTCAATGAGTATCTCTCCATGCCGCAAGGAAGGGGAACGAGATGGTGGGAGGTATGACTGGGGGCATCTTCCTAAGGGAGATGTCTCCCGTAAGTCAGCTCTGCTGCTGCTGGCTGGGGGGTTCTTCAGAGCAGAGAGGATTTTCTTCTTCCTGGGGTAAAAGAGGCAAGGGTATGTAATTGCATCTGCCTACCACTTTGTTGCTTTTCCATGTAAACTGAATCAGCAACCATGATGCCCAAATTCCCTTAATAATCTTCAAGGATTATATCGTATGCATAGGGAAGAGATAGCCAACAGTAGTATTTGCATGGATAGTGAGTGGGAAAGAAAAGAGTAGAGAGGAGAAAGCATCAATGACATTTTGGGTGAGCACAGCCACGTTCTGAACTGCAAAACAGAGGTAACAGACTGAAAAACTATAATCTTATAGTTTTATATAGTCTTATATAGTTTTATATAGTCTTATAAACTTACTTGTTGTAATGAACATTGAGTGTCAGTATTATTAATCCCAGTATGAATGCCAAGGGGCTGAGGACTAGCATTGCCGTCTTCCAGTTGGTGCCTGGAAGGATGTAATAGGAAACAATCATGCCATGCTTATCCCCATTCTTATACAATAGCCAGTGTTGCTGCACAAACACATCAAATGTCCCTACAGACTAGCAGGTAACAGGAAAAGTGCTTTTTTTATAACATCAAAGCCATACAGCTGCATTAAGTTGCACAGTATCCCTCTGTTGAAATTGGCCACAGAAAGATTTTATTTCTTGCCTGGCAGATGAGAGCTGTCGATTCTTCCCTGTTCTGCAGCTCTCTGACATAAAATAAAAAAGGCTCAGGAAAGGCACTCATGTTAGTGCGTATCTGAATTTCTCATGGTGAACTGGGACAAAGTATTTGTATGTTTTCACTTATTTCTGTACTCTAGGCCTGGGGAGATATGCTTGATCTTTCAGAGGAGCTTTTCTGGTAAGTTGTTCAGGGTTCTTGTACCCTACTAAGCATCCGGGATCCAGCATAATGTAACTGCAGCAGATAAGAAAGTCAGTGGCACTTATGAGCCTCTATCCAGCTGTTCTCTGTACTGTGCTGATCTCTGGACCTACCTGCAAGCCTAGCCCCAGTGGTTTTCCCTCGATTTCCATGATGCTTTTTAGAGTGATTGTACGACACATCTGGGGAAAGAAGCAGAAAGACACAGATTAGTGGTTTCTATTGCTGGACCAAAGGAAGCTCTGGTTTCTTCCTGAGCTGAACTGTAGCCACTTGTACAGAGCTAAAAAGGGATAAAAGGCTTGTTCCTCAGTGTTTCCCTGTATCTCACTCCAATTGTTGGAGGAGATGGTTTGATATATGTACCGAATCATAGATATCCTTTGCTTCTAGCACATCCTATGGCTGTGCCTTCAGACTGAGCTTATGGCCATACACTGAACCACTTGTCAAGGCAAATATCTCAGCGTGTCTTGTGAGAGTAAAGTCTTGAATCTCTCAGGAATATACATGGAAGTTCTTCAGAAGTACCAAGGTTCTTAGCACTATTGAGAAAAAAAAAACTTGAGTAATTGCTAGATGCTGCTCACACTTCTCCTCCTGCTGTTCTTATATATGCATTCAGAAGAGGAAAGTGCTCACCCTCATGTTCTGGGAGGTATGCCTGTTTAGTCTTCACAGGAACCACCGTGCTGTTCAATTTATTCACCAGAGATGGGTCAGTGAAGCCCACAGAAGATTCCCTCTCCACGGCATCAGTCTTTGATGAATCAATGGTTTTACCTTGGTAGGAAATAAAGCAAAGATGCATGTGGTTGTAATTCACTTTTTGTACAGAAATCTGAATACATTCAGTGCTCAGCAAAGGAAGGGAACCCTGCCCTGCCATGTTAGTCCTAACCCTGCAAGGCAAATGGGATGCAGTGCAATAGCAGTCACCTCTTGCAGGATACCAGAGGCCTTCAGTTGTCACAGGTTTCAAAGAATAAATGAATTTCTAGAGACTGAATCTAAGCTGGAACAGAGTTTATTTTCTGGTGCAGAGTAGGTTAATTAGTCTAGAAAGTACGTATGCAACACCAGAAGTTAAAGGGTTGTGAGGACAAAGTAAACTGAACTATAGCTAAGTGTTACAGGTGATACTAACATAGCAGATGAAGGAATGGGCTCAAAAGGGTGGAAAGCAGTCCTTATCTGTTGCAAGTGAGTAAGATAAGCATGATTCCAGGTATCAAATGTTGCTGATTATTTGAGAAATCTAGATACCAAAGAGCTTTTAGGCTGAATGAAAAGAAGGTCATGGCTGGCAGACTGTCTTCTGAGTAGCTAGAGTGCCCTGCTTTGATCTAGATGTTGTTGGAGTGCAAATGAAGGGGGAAAAGCTTATGTATCAGGTGGGCTTGCACAGTGTTTTCCAGACACTACCTCTGCAGTAACCAGAGCTGGACTCTGAAGAACTGCAGAGGATCAGACACAGAACAAGTTCTGACCAAAGGCAGGTGTTTCTATAAGGCAGCCAGCTGTCAGAGGCAGCAAACTGGCTGAAATCTCAACAGCATTTTTTGTCTTGATAGGTTTACAGCAGAGAGAGAGTGTGGGATAGCAGCTACTGCCAGAGGGGAGGTTGTGGAAAATCTTGTGGCAGCAAGATGCTCTCCTGCACTGATCCATGTGGCAAGAAAGCCAGGCCTGCCTTGGGGCTGGTAAGAAAACTGTCAGTTTGCACAGGGCACGCTAGTGCAACCTGATTTAAAGCCTGTCCTGTGTTTACCCTTGCAGCCTTATTTGGGGAGCCTGGCTCTGAGGCAGCCCTGGACTGCCAGGAACATTGCCTCAGGGAATGCAAATGCTTTTTCACATGCCTTTTTCCCATATCTTAAATGTCGTACACATGTCCTGTCCTATATTTAGCTTGCCTATTATAGTATTTAATTTTTATTTGCTGTATTTACCTTCATCCTAAACAAACATTAATGCTTGTGACTACTGATCTGTGATAATTACCTGTTGACTTTCTAGTAGGCTTTTTAAAAACCTCAGTTAAAAGACCATCTTGTCTACATGACAGCTGTAAAAGCTCTCGTATTTTCTTCTGTTTCCAATTAGATATAAATTCTTTGCGTCATAAGCTTATACTCTTAATCCATTTGCTTACACCAAAAAAAAATTTTTTTTTTCTTTATTCATTTCTGCAACGCTGAAAATCTCTCTGAGGCCATGAAACCTTCCTATGAGGGAACTAATTTCCCTTGAGCAAGACTGGGAATCTTGTCACCTACAATGAACAAACACAGAAAAGTCATTACAAACGCTGTCTGTATTTTGGTTCCTGGAGTGGAAAAAAGGAGGGGAGAGGAGGAACTGAGTGTGATTTTTCAGGTCTCAATTCTGGACATAGCTGCACAAGAGAAGACCTGAAAACACCCTCCTTTGCAGGTGAATTAAAGGAAATGGGGAATCAAACTGGACGATGAATTATGGTTCAATTATAGTGGCCTGCAGTGGGCTTCACTAGCCATCTGAGGAATGATGACAGCCACACCCGGGTGCAATGGCTGTGCCCAGCTATTCTTCACTGATTCAGGCAAAATTTCCAAAATACCTGTCTTCAGGCCATCACCAGAGTGGCACCTGATGTTTAGAGGCCTTGTCCTGCAAGGCACTGTTTGCTTTCTGGAAGCACTGAGCAGCAGCTCCCAGAAAGCAGGAGGGCAGACTGTGGGTTGTTTGGTATGCCTGCAGATGAGGCTGATGTGACCATGGATTAGAATGAAGGATGAAAGCCTGGTGTTAAGTGACCTGGATGATGCCCAAAGTTAGCCGTTAGCTGTTTCTAACTCTACCTCATCTTACTTTCATATATCCACACCCGTGTGTCTACAACTCCTCGCATTGATTCAGCAGGTCTCAGAGCAGCTCTCTGGGCAGCAGCACAGATGGTTTCATCCTCCAAAGTCTTCCACCTGCTGAATTTGTCTTTCTCCCTTGAGACAAAGATCTTGTGGCTTCCATCCTTGGTGCTGAGGTGGAAGCCCAAGCCTTGCAGAGTCAAGTGCCCCTTCTTGCTGCAGGCCCACACTTGGTGTTCTCTGTTCCTGCAGGGCTCCATCTTGGCCAGGCCATAATCCCGTGTCTTGTGGGCTGACAAGCACTGCTTGGTCTGCAGGCTGGTGATGGTCCCGCTGGCTGGGTCCCAGCTCCACCACTGCTGCTGGGAGTGTGGCATGCACTCAGCCAGGCCGACGCCGTCAGCCTCGCGATGGGACACATGGATGCATTTTTCCAGACGGATGTTTCTGATGAGGAAGCCTTGTCCCTCTGCTACTGCAGTACAACCAGAGCACGGTTTAATATGGAACATCTCCAAGGCAAACACATCACCTGAGCACCAAGCACTGTAAAAGCCCTGGGGAAGGGAGATATAACCCACCAGGCCTTTCCAGGATGGGCTTGGCTACATAAACCATTCACCTGGCCTCCTGATTACTCAGAATGACATTTCTTTAAAATTCAGAGTGCACAAAAAGTGAGGAACAATGCTGGAGGGAAGAAAACAGTGACAGTGCTGTGTAACTAATTCCCATATAACTAACAGAAAAAAAGTGCACTGCCTTGGGAAATGGTGCTGTCATGAAATATCTGTCTCTATGTATTTAATTTGTATTTGAACTGATTATAGCTTGAAAAAGGTACCTATCTTTTTCTTCCTCCAAAATAATTAGATAGTTTGGATTTTTTTTTTACCCTTTTCTAATTCAATTTTTTCATATAAAAAACAGCAACTGAAACCCTTGAATCCCTGAATGCTATCCATTTAGGGCCAATTAGGCCATTTAGGCTATTGCTCCATTAAGTGTCATCTTGTGCTATTATAGGAACATTAGGATAAAACCATACCCTGTTAGAAGTCTGCAGTTGCTTCTTGCAGTTAGTAGCAATGGTTCTCAGCATTTCTGGTGAGATGGGATGGATATCATCCTGTTAGCTGGACAATTATACCTACTTTCAGTACAAAATCAGCAGGTGTGGCCTGTGAACATCCTGAGCAAAATGTTAAATGCAAAACCATATGTTGCTGACACAGATGTAGCTCCTTCCTGTTTTGTATTTTATGCCTAAATTACAGTTTGAGGGATAGAAAGCAGTGGTTCAGATTCCACATTCTCAGAGATATTTTAGGCTTAATTACACTTAACAAGTAGTAACTTTCAGCTTCTGCAGTGACATTTTTAATGCTTCCCCAGGAATCACAGATTTAAAATCCTCTCTACATGCACTATTGAGTATAAAGAGGAGACTGAAAAATGGTAATAGACAAGAAGACTGATATTTATCTAAACATCTATTTCTGCAGAATTTCCCCTCGCAAGGCAAGGAACAATGCTTTTCTTTGACAGCATGTATTTGGCTCAGTACTTGAAAAAAAAATAATGACAGTGTAAACAGGAGCTGGTACACAATACCAAGAGTAGGAACAATAGCTTAAAAGAACTCTCATGTTTTCTTTCAGGAAATTCTAGGGGTCAACTAGATTAATAGTGTCTGTAGGCTGCTAAATCAAAAACAGCCTCAGGCTGTTTGGTCATGTCTGAATGCATGGGGAGAGGCAGGCAGAAAACATGGTACAGCTCCTGCATCTGCTCTGGGAGAAAGCTGGATGTGTCCATGCTGGCAAATACAGTTTTGTGGTCCTGAGATAGTCACCAATCTAGGCAGGTTCCAAGATGCCAAGAGCAGGTTCCTAAATAGCAATTAAATTTTTGGGTAGCATATGAGTCCAGTCCTCTTTATTTATTTCCTCTTTATTAATGTTCAGTGCACCTTAGGCTTGAATTTTGGCCTCAGAAACAGGTTACTGCTAGCTTCCAATGGCAGGAGAAATGTCTTATTTACCAAAATGTCTCAATTAATCTCCCCTAATCTTTAGAAAATCCAAAGGGATGAATACAATTCCCTCCCCCCCCCTCCTGACACCCATCTGTTTATTTTTAGGAGCTGAAATGCAGGATTCTCAGAAACACTTTGCTTCATTTTAATTGAGAGAAATTAATTTCAGAAGTGATGAACTGAGAGTTACATAAAAATGTAACAGGAGAACGTGAGAACCTAATGGGTCAGATGAAATATTTTCTAGGCACCTCATCCTGTCTCCAACACTGAGCATCAGCATTTGCTTGTAGGGGAAGACTGTAAAAATCAGGCAAGTAAAGAGAGCATGCAAGAGAGATATCTGCAAGCTCTCCAGTGCTTCCTTCCCAAGCTGTATTAGCTAGCTAAGAGAGCATTTCTGGGTATCTATGATTAAAATTATTTTTCCCATGTACATTACACGATGTTTTTCCATGCTAATGTTCAATAACCATTTTATTGCTCAATCAGTATCGTGAGCTCCTTCTGCTGCTCCACACAGCCAGCCTCACTTTAGCTTACTCTGAGTAATTTTGTGCCATCAGCAAAATTTATTACTTCATTATTCACCCCATTTCCCAAGATCACTGTGCCATTGATCTTTGTCAGAGTTTGCAGATACCTCACTCTGCTGTGACGGTTGTCAACTTATTCTGCCTCTTTGTTCCTTGCCTTTAACCAGTTAACAGATGTGGGTGAATTCTCTCATTACTCTGTAAGAACTGAGTTTTTGAGGTCCTTAGCAGAAGAATCTTTCTCAAAGCCTTTTGCAAATACAAGTGCAAGGTCCAGATCAGCTCACCATTTCTGAGCCACTGATGCCATCACTGATGTTAGTGATCCCACTACAAGATCTGTACTGGCTTTTCTCATACTTGTCTGCCAGACCACAAATTCTGTTTGTTGTTTCTCCTGATTTATCTGATGCCAAAATCAAATCCAGTGACCTGTGTTGTCCAAGCTGTGCAAGGATCGTTCTCAAGTCTGACATAATTGCCATAACCCAGTCCTTTGGTGCTGCCTTAAGGAACAGTTTACATAGCCCTTTGAGGTTTAAAAAATGTATTCTGTTTTGCTTAGTGCAGGAGAGCCTGGCATTTGCTCAGATTTATCTTTTTTCCCTGTTTACAGTCTCTGACAGTATGCATTCCTCCCTAAGACATCATTGTACTACCCCATGTTACCTACCAGGCTCTTGCTCTTTCGAGTTGCTTTTTTCTACCAGCTCAGTTTTATGCAGATTTCAGTTTTCAAAGACTCATTCCACTAAATATCCAGGGCAGCCTGTCTGTCAAGGAAATACATGAAAACTAGGGAAGCTCAGAACTGCAACCAATGTGCTTTCTTTGAGATTTTTTACATTTCCTCAGTAATGTATGTGGTCTGAGCATCTTCCCTACTGATGGTGTTGTTTCTCATGATATGAATTTTGTAAAGCTGGCTTTACAAAAGCAGAATTTTCCATGTAGCCCTGTTGGATTTTATGAACTTGAAAGTTTTTTCCAAACAAGGTGATTCTTTGATTCATGCGATCCCTATCGAGATGAGAGCCTGTGTACATTGTTTGGGTTCACCATCTGCCAACAGTACATTATTGCTTTCCTGAGGTTGGCACTTTGATATCTAAAGGAGTCACTGATGGTGAGCTAAAGGTAACTGGCAACAGTCATTGTGACCCCACAGGTCATAAGCAATGCACAAGAAAACAGAAACACATTTACCTTGGGATACATATCAGGCACTGAGACTCCTAAGTCATGAAGAAAATGATTTTTTTCAACCAAAACTGAGGAGTCCCTGAAGCCCTGCAAATGAGGCTGTCTGTCCTTACATGTTAAATGTTAACCTGGAGCATGCAGACCATGGTATCCAGCTTACACCCTGAGGATGTGAGCTCGGCCTCTATGGAAAATGCCAGCCTTATCCATGGAACTGGAATAGATGCCTGCTTTGATCTGCTCATGCTTGAACATTTTGGCCTCTTTATATTTTTAGGAACAAAACAAACAATTTCTAGTACTCGATGCCAGCTTGTTCATCCTATGACACTGCCACTCTGTCTGGTCACAAGAAAGAAAAACATGCCAGTGCAGTCCCCTGCCTCTCTGTGACATAACCACTCTCTTGGGACATGCTGCTCCTTATAGGACCAGCAGCAAAATCCATGCAACATTCCTAATTAGGGTAATGCTGTCAGGAGAGCCTTGGTTACCTGTAGCCCCAGTGTTGCTGGGAAAGTGTCTACTCTTTCATAGCAGTGTTCGATCAAAGCCATTTAGGACATTGTTTTGGGTTGGTCTCTCCCTTTAACAGATCTGCAGAAGCAGAGGATAAGTCAGAACAGAGTACAGATTTTCAAAATGCTGCAGGTGAGCAAGGAACCTGGAAATACAGAACCAACATTAACTTCTTTTGCCCTCCCCAGTCAGGATCCTGACTCTTACGGTATGCTTCAGTTAGCTTGATTTCTCTTGCTGAGTTGCTGTTTTTTTTTCTGAGGAGGAAACGACTGTGGAGTCACAATGAGGAATCCACCTTCTCCTGCTTCTACCTGTCCTGGAAGGTAGGCAGCCATCTGTGTGGCCACAGCACCTGCTGTAAAGGTTGCTTCGTGTGAATCCCCCACCATCCAGGAGAGCTCCCATGTCTTCACAGCAGTGGGTTGCCCCAAGTTACCCAGGCAACAGCAAGCACAGCTCAGAGAAATGTCTTCAGGCTGCTGCTTCTGCCCATACTGAGCGCAGCACTTATAGATGCACTGCAGCCTGGGAACATTGCAGCAGCAGTGCCACAGCCTGAGTAATGGTGGGGCAAGCCAGAGCATTACCTGCTTGGTGAGTCTGGCTCTACTGTCCACAACCAAATGAGACCAGATTGCTATGGAGCATTCAGCAGCACAGGCTGGCCTACATTGGTCTTACCAGTGTTTGCCTCCTTGCTTAACTCACCCTGAATATCATCTTTCCCAGGATTAGGGCCCCTCCATGGTGTTGGAGCATTGGGAGGATAAGGGTTTAGAAGAATCCCATCCTCTAAATTTGCTCTGCCAGCAATTTCTGTCTCTGTCCTCACTCAAAACACTTCTATGAGAGCTTCCAGCTCCTATCAGAAAGGGTCCCAGCCCAGAAGAAGGAAAAATAACCAAAGAAAACAAAGAAAGACAACTTTAGGTTCTCAAACATCATTGTGGTTATGAGGACAACACCAGTCCCTATCCCATACTGATATCTAAACCTCTTCCTTCGTGCAAGCACAGTATCTAACCTCATTGCTAGTACCTGTTCCAGTGTCTGACACTGGTAATGCACAGCTGCCACCCTTTTCTATCCAGACCCTTGACTGGGATTCAATTTCAGGACTAATCTTAAATTCAGACATTCCTACTGACTCATTGTAGCACATCTGCAAAACCAGGCAGTCCAAAAAGTTGGTGGGTGAGGACTGAAGAGACCTTCATGAATTTAATCATAGCAAGCAAGCGATTTGCTGAGATACCTGAAGCTATCATATCCTGCCATGAACAAAAGCACAGCCTAATGTATTTTCTGAACAGGAGGAAGCTGTTCCTGTGTTATTTGTTTCCATCTCCTACTGAGGGTCAGGACTTGATAGAAATGAGAAGATACTGTGACAAAACAGAGGGAAGCTCCAGTTAAGGTTGGAAGGTTCCCTGCAGATGTAGCCTGGCACAAAACATGGCCCTGTGAGATCACTCATAGGAATATTGCTTTTAATTTAACTGAAGTAAGCAGCTTGAGGTGCTGTCGGTTACAGACAAACATAAACTAGTGAGCAGGAGCAGACTTAGATGCTCCTTTTTACAAAATCCCACCAATGCAGGAGACCAGCCCGGGCTTGTGGGATGAGGAAATTAAAAATAACTTGTTGTCATAAGAGAGATATAATGAAGCAGATGACCTAGATGCATTCAGTCAAAAGCAGGAAACTTAGATACAGTGACAGCCATGGTGCTGGCCATCACGCTGATCCAAAGGTGTCCAGTCTTTAGAAATGTCTCCTTTTTGGCAGTGGGGTTTTTGTGTAGGAAAGACTGGGATAACTGGCTTAAATCTGGAGATCAAATCCTTATAGCCCCACTGAAAGCCTGTGTGTTTATGTAGGTGAAGGCCTGACCCACAGCAGTCAGCAAGGCATGAGCTAGAGACTGGCCCAACAGCTCGGTAGGCTGATAAACTTACAGCATGGCCTTTTTTCTTTGGGAACTTCTGAAAATTGGAGTATAAAAAGGGGACTGAACAGTCAAAAGACTGTTTTTCAAGTAAGTAGGGCAGAACTAGGTGCTCCCAAAGGAGGGCCTGTTTTGCTTTTAAACAGGCAAAAAGTGTTGTTCTCAGCCACAGTGTTGTGGCTGAGAAAAACCATCCCATCCACTATACCCTCAACAAACTTTCATATGGTAATTTGAAAATCCACCAACCTGACTTCCAGTTACTTTCTGGATCTATCCTCCACTCCAGGGCCTCTACTAACAACAGGCAAATCATTGAATTGTAGAATGGTTTGGGTTGAAAGGGACCTTTAAAATCATTTTTAGCTCCAACCCCTTCTATAGGCAGGGATACCTCTCGCTAGACCAGTTTGCTCACAGCCTCATGTAGCCTAGCCTTGAATGCCTCCAGGAAAGGGGCATCCAGAACATCACTGGACAATGTGTTCCAGTGTCTCACCACCCTCACAGTAAAGAATTTCTTCCTACCATCTGTTCCAGTTTAAAGCCATTTCCCCTCATCTTGTCACGATGTGCCCCTATAAAAAGTCCCTCCCCACAAGAGTGCTGCTCCTGAGTGGTCTCTTAGAAACCAGTACAGAACTTGCAGGGTGGTTCAAGACACATATTTCTCCTGCAGAATGCAGATCGGCACAAATCACTGTCTGTTTGAGGAATAGGAGATATGCAGGATTCAGATGTTGTTCATGTTGCCCATTTGCAAAGCCAGGTAACTGAAGTGTGCAGTTGATATTAGATCATCATGAGACTGATTCCATTTTTGCTATTGTTTTTTGCACACATTCTCTCCTGTTTGTCTTACGGTGACAGCTCTATAGTTTTTAGAACTTCTGTCCTTTGATTCATTGGACTTTTCTTGGGCATGGGGCAGTTTTGGAAATCTCTGTCATTATTTAAATCTGAGATCATTATGCTGTAGACTTACATTCACTTTTTTTTTTTTTTGTAAAATGGGGCAAAGGCAGACCTGGAGCTGAGTGAACAGCTACCTGGCAACTCTGGGTTTATAGTGCACTATTTCCATCACTTCAGACAACAGATTAGCTCTCATAAGTCATGTCATTTTTATAGAAAAGTCAACAAA
Organism: Phasianus colchicus; assembly: GCF_987193195.1. NCBI lineage: Eukaryota > Metazoa > Chordata > Aves > Galliformes > Phasianidae > Phasianus > Phasianus colchicus. The sequence continues at coordinate 84,300,516 of NC_143476.1, read as the reverse complement.
GCCTACTGATATTGCCAGTAATTAGATGGCAAATTGCTTGTCAGGGCAAGCACCTGATTGCAAATACTTCATGTTCTGCACTCAGATTACTTTCCAGAAACACAGTACTCCAAGACTTGTTTCCAGCTGTTGCAAACTGGGAAACAACACTGCCCTGTGTTTTTTCCTTACCATTACAGTTTTCTTAGGAAAAACCTTATTTTTGTTTGACCAACGAGTCTTCATAGCTCTTCCTAGTGGTATAAGGTCTACTTTTGGCTGAGTATCTAAGACACCAGAGCAGTCATAGATACAAAGGGAAAGTTTTAGTGTGGAAACACACATGGGTAATTGATGGGAAGCAGACATCAGTGAGGCCAAAAAGCTGATGTATGTGGGGAAAACCAGTCCATGGAGGGAGATATGGAGGAGGTCTTTGTAATCCAGGAAGGTCAGAGAGAGTGGGTGGGGGCTGACTGTCCAGGAACCAGCCCCAAATGAAACTAGAGGCAGAAGAGGAAGGCTAACAGCATTGAAGAGGAGATGGCTCCATACACACAGCATCCTTGCTATAGGAGAGATTCCATGCAGGTGGAGGAGAGTAATCTGGTAGCCAATGAATAGTTAAACACACTGGAGTGAGGAAATCCCCTGAGCAGAAAACAGTTGGAGGCTGGAAAAATGTTTGGAGAGGGAGAAGTACTGGATACCATTGGTCTTTATACCCCTTCCACAAATGATGCTTAAAGGAATCAGTGGAATTGGTGCCACTAGCAGCACAATAGAGGAGAGGGGTTCCCAGGGGTTGTTGTGAGAGAAACGTGCACAGCCATTGCTCTCAGCTCCCTAGAAGGCATCAGTGTGAAATGTGGCATTATTTCAGCAGTTTTTTGTTTGCAGCTTTCTGTCTGATCTCATAAGCACAGTATAGTGCTTTACTGGGGAGCTGTGAGACTTCAATTTGCAGGAAGACTCTTCAGCTCCCCCACAGATGGCAGGGAGTTTCCAAAGCTACCAGAAGCTTAGGCAATTCCAGGATTCCCATTTTCCAGCAGGAAAATGAACCCTCTGAAGTCTGCCAAGAGCAAGAAACTCTGTCCTGCTCTGTGCCTTAGGAGTGCAGCTGCAGGTGGGATAGACTGCAGATCACGCCAAACAGAGAACATTTGCTCTCTGCCCTCTGAGCTTGTTTTGGGCATTCCCAGACACTGGAGAGATGCATTCTTGCAAAACCCCTTTGGTTTTATTAGTGGTTTAGCTGAAATGCAGAAACTGATCACATGATTACATCAAATGCATTTCACTGGAAAAGAATAGAAATTTAGAGGGAAACATCCTGTGATCTTCCTCAATTTACCAATAAAACAGCTGTGGAGCTCCTGTTGCATGACAGCAGCAAAGCACCACTGTCTTCCAGTACCGGGCAAGATCTCTGCTGGAACAAAGAGAAAGACAAGATCCCTACAGCTTTCCTGCAGTCCCGACATCCCAACATCTCCTGCTCCTGCCCTGACCCACTGATGCACACCTCACTGCTCACTGGCACAACAAAATGCATGCATTCAGTCTGAGACTTAAAAAGGAGAGATGGGATTTGCTGGATTTACTTTAACTGAGGGTTTAGGGTGCAAAAAATCACTTGGGAGTCTGAGGTTTGTCTTTAGGGAATAAAAATCCCAGCTGCAGAGACAAAATTGTTGTCTAGGGAGCCTGAAAATCTCTGAGCATGCAGCTTGTAAAACCACAGGTCTCTTGTCCTTGCATTCAGGGGCTGAATGAGCCCTGAAACACTTCAGGGATTTATTTCGGTGAAGAACTTTCAATAACCTGCATCTTCAGGCAGAACAACAAAATAAAAACAGAATTATTTATTATTTCTGGGACTTTGCTGCCTGCTGCCCATGACAGGTGGGCCAGCTGGAGGGCTTGTTCCTGAGAAACATCTCTCTGGCTCTGCAGGATGCTGCTTGCCAAGGCTCCTTCTTTCCTCCTCTCCCCAAACCCAAGGCTGCTTGGTTCCCAAATCCTCCCATGCCTGCAGGATGCTGTATTTCAGCGATCTTGGCAGCAGGCAGTCACCCACTGAGCACAGCGTGATCTGTGCCATGCTGAGTGGCACGGGGTCCTCAGTACATTCAGCTGTCCACTGACCATCATGCAGCAGGACCAGCACCGCAGGGTCCTGTCCCCTTTTCCACTGCCTGACACCGGGACAGGACAAGAAAACCAGCACCCAGGGGTTAATTGCCCCGCAATTTGCCTGACTTGCTGTGAAGTAGCCGATATGATGCTGCAGTGCCCTGCATGAGCAATCACCTTAAACACTTGTGTTTAACCCTATTTTAAATTTGAAGTGCACCTACAGTCGGCGGGCTTAGAGCTTTGCAAGCAAAGCATTTCAGCAGGAAACTAGGTTAAGCTCCGGGAGATGCTTCACTTCTCCCTTTTCTGGCTACCCCGAAGGAAGAGAAACTTACCCTCAAGCCAAGGCAGGAGGCAAATGCAACTCAGACTCAGCCTGAAAAGCTCCATTGTGTCCCAACTCGGGCGGGGAAGGAGCCTCGGGAGCCCTCTCTGTCATTCAAGGCAGAAAAAGCCTGCCAGGAGGAGAAATCTCCTCTTTTGTCCTAGCGCTGGAGCCTTGGCAGCAGGCTTATCAGCGAAGCGTCGGCGTTGGGACGCGATCCTGCTGAGCGTTATCCCGTGGGAGAAATCCTATGGTGAGCCGGGCTGGAGAGCACGCCGCACCGACGCGGAGCAGCCGCCGACCACGGCTTCTCGCTGCTCCTCGGCAACAGGAGCCGCATGCTAAGGAGCCTGGCGGGCTGCCCCGCGGGGCTGGGCCCGAGCAGGATGCAGGGCTCGCCCGGGGAGAGAAGGCAAAGTGTGGAGGGGCGTGGGATTCCCAAACCGTGCGCTCGGCTGGGGCGGGCGCTGTCGGGGTCGTCGGCTCTTCAGGGCTGGTTTTTGCGTGCGTCAGTTTGAGCTGTGCCCTTAGGGAAAGCCCCACGTTGCTCTCCGAGCAGCAGCAGCTGGGTGAAACACCAGCCGGGAAGGCCTGAAGAATGACTTTGTCAGTGAAATGCTCTCTATCAGCCCCCCCCCTCGCTGCACTTCCCTGTCCCACCTGCTCGCTGGAGCAGTTCCCCTCTGCATCCATCATTAACCGCAGAGGTGCCTCTTGTACAAAGGCACTCCATTTCTCCTTTGGCTCTCGTGCTGGATGGCATCAGCATCGAATCTCCCTGCTCTGCCCATGAGACCAGGAGCCCCCTGTGAAGCTGCTCCTGCCTGATCATCGTGCTGCACTCACGGAAAATGCTGCAGAAATGTGGTTGCAGGACTTTTCTGGGCAATGCACCAAGTTGCACTGAACACCAGTGTTTTTAATTTTTAAAAGCGCGTATGTTAATTTCTTTTCCACATTACTGCTTTGCTCTAAGGTAAAAAATATGAATGTTCTGTTGCATTCACTGAGAGAGTCCCTTCTGCAGAGGAGCAGAGGAAGGACCTTGCTTTCCTTCTCCAGAATGGAGGTGCACTGCAGGCAGTTGGAGAATGTTTCCATGAATATCCTGGTGCAGAGGTTGCTGTGCTCTTCTACAGCTAGTCATCCTATCATTCCTTCCCATGGAACCAGTACTTCACCTGCTTTTCTCCTCTTGGGTCTTTGGTCCATTTTACATGAAGGAAATGGGGACATGGAGAGGCTGTGTTGTGCCCAGCATCAAAAAGGCTGTCTCTGATCTACCTAATCCTACAGCTCAGAATCATAGAATCATTAAGGTTAGAAAAGACCTCTAAGATCATCTAGTCCATCTGTCGGCCCATCCCCAGCATATCCATTATCCACATCCCTCAGTGTGACATCTCCACGTTTATTGAACATGCCCAGGGACAGTGACTCTACCACCTCTCTGGGCAGCCGATTCCAATGCATTACCACGCTTTCTGATCTCCCAACTCACTGAATCACTGTTGCTTTTCAACACCCAGAAAGCCTTTTCTGAGCCATGCCAAGAAGGTGTCCTTCCCTTGCCCTGACGTGGCACTTTAACATATTATGACCATGCTGGGTCAGTCCCCTGGCCTGAATCTGGTGAGGACTCAGAGTGGCTGTTGAGGGAAAACTGAGAAATAACAATAATGAGGTTTAAAATTTTCCTGCCATTTTCATCTCAAATTTTAGTCCAGTGCTGGTGTGTTCAGCTCTGTGGTGTCTCAGATCACCCCTGCAAACCACAGACCATAGGATTACAGAGTTATCTGGGTTTTGGAAAAGACCAAGGTCATCAAGTCCAACCATCTGCATGACTTACTGAGTTCCATCACTTATCATGTCTTTTAATGTCATGTCCACATATCTCTTCACACCTCTAGGGATGGGGACCTCACTACTGCTCTAATGTGACCAAAACATTGTTGTGCTTTTGCTGCATCCACACTGGTGGTTTGAGGGAAGTGTTGCCCATACCTACCTCCATCAGCACCTTTACATCACCTTTTGTTCACTTCATTTTATTTTATTTTTTTTGCATTTACATTTCCTTGATGGCATGGGTGTGTCACTCTATCTTTTTTCATCAGGGTGGGATTTCAGCTTTGTGAAAGTTATCTTGCTTCTAATGACCTCTCCCACGTGCTGATAAGCCATGCTCACTTCTTTTGTTCACTTCCTTCGTAACTTGTAGCTCAGCTCACCTTCCCATAGGTCTGATGCCATCAACTCTGGCTGTCATCAAGAGACACTGAAGTATGTGGGAGCTTTCCCTTGCTGTCCCCATCCTCTTTCAGGCACATGGTGGATATGTGCTCCACCCACAGAAACAAATTAACACGACAACCAGAGGAAAATCACCTTTTATCTGGCAATAGTGAGGTACAGGATATTCAGCCTGTCCTCACCAACACTGGGTGGAGGAGAGCCTAGCCCAAAATACCATGGCATTTAACGTGCAGGAAAATTGTCAGCATAGAAGTACTGAAACAAACCAGCTTAACATCAGCCACTGAGATCTTTGGGTCTCCAGAAAGCAGATCTTTCTTATCCCTCATGTGGAGAACATCATCATTCTGCTCCTGTGCATTTTAAAAGCACATCCTTTTTACAAAACTCAGACACCACTTTGGCCTTATTTCTTATACATGTAGGGAAGAATTCACATACAGAATTCTCTGTGGAAGAGCCCATTCTTCCACAGTGCATTGAATGGCTGACAGCACAGCTTAGTCTCTTCTATAATATTCCCATGGTTTTTCCTAAACTTCCCTAGGAGGGAGCAAGCAACTTTCAAGCTGTGGTCTCTTCCATGCAGTGAAGGGTATTTCGCATGGAGAGAAGGATAGTTCCATAATTGCTGGCTCCCAGTCACGTCATTTCAGTGTCCAATTGGTCCTTGCTGACCTGCATCCCCTGAACAGCCTTGTTCATGGCTCCATCCTCAGTTTGTTGAGTGCGTTGCATTTTCCTCTTCATTTTGCATGGTAACATTAATCAGTGCATGATAGGTTTCAGGGAAGTCTCTTGCATGTGATCAGGCAAAGCTTTGTGGCAGTGTCCCTTGGTTGGTTGCCTGGTGCTAAACATGATCCATCCCTCCATCTACAGCCACTTCAGAGCTGGGCTTTCATTGCTGTGATGAGGTTGGATAAATGTTTTAGGGGTGGAACTAGATTATTTGAGGTCCTTTGCAACCCGAGGTATTCTATGAATCTGTGATTATTGAAGCAAACTAAGGGAGCTGGACATCATGGTTGTCTCCGCTGTGAAGTCTTTGATCACTTGGAAGTTTTTGGTGTCTATGTATAGGAAAAATCCACCACAAAAATCCGTGGTCTCCAAGAACACAGAAGGCAGAAGATACTTTCCCATAAGGTTGTACCCAAAGAGTGGTTGTCAATGGATCCATATCCAGTTAGAGATCAGTGGCAAGTGCTGTCCCTCAGGGTTCAGTTCTGGGTCTGACGCTCTTTAATGCCATCATCAGTGACACGGGCAGTGGGACGGAGGGCACCCTGAGCAGTTTGCGGATGACACCCAGCTGCGTGGTGCGGTCGACATGGCCGAGGGACGGGATGCCATCCAGAGAGACCTGGACGGGCTGAGCAGTGCGCCAGGTGAACCTCCTGAGGTTCAACAAATCCGAGTGTGAGGTGTTGCACCCGGGTCGTGCAGGCTAGCAGGGTGAGGGAGGGGATCCTGCCCCTCTGCTCTGCGCTGTGACATTGTGACACTGAGGCATCCTTCCTCCTTGTGGGGGAATTGGTCCAGATGACCTGCAATAGTCCCTACTAACTCAAATTATTCTGTGATTCTATGATTCTATTCCATGGAGCATTTGAGCCTCTGGCTCATCGTTACAAGTAAATAGCAAGCAGAAGTGAGAGCCTACAAGCTGTTTTGCCTCAAGGAGAGCAGGCAGGGCTTCCCCTCCAAACAGAGCCTCCACGGAGCTCAGGTCTGGATGCTAGGAAATCCAGACCAGAGCCAGCTCCTGGCTTATTCCTTCATCTGGTGCCAGCTCAGCGCACCGACTCTCTCAGAGCGGCTGGGTACACTCCCCTTCCCCACCGGGAACCTCCAGAGCTCCCAGTATTTCCTCACACCCGGGCCTGCCCGGCAAGGACCGTTCTGGAGGACGTCCCTGCGGCACCCAGGTCGGTCTGGCTCGGCAGATGGAGCTGCTCCCCAAGGATGCAGGGGAACGCTGGGCTCAGACACCGCTTAAAGCAGAGCCCTGCGCTGAGCAAGGAAATTATTTCTGCATTTTCTTTCTGCCGAATGGGGAAGGAGGGGTTTGTTTCAATGAGAACTGAACGACTGTGCAGCAAACTGCTCCATTCCCATACGCGAGGGGCTCTGAGGAACGGAAAGCTCTAAGAAGTATTTCTGCTCCAGACGTGACCTGGTCTCGCCTGGCTCTAGGGGGAGTGTTTGCAAAGGCACGAGCCAGCAGCGATCACAGTGAGACGAGCTATCAGCTCTCGGTGCAGCAGGCAGCGCAGCGACATCAGCGCCCATTCCCCGTGCACAGACCTCCCGCAGCCCTTGGCAATGCCTGCGTCCCCGGCGGGTCCCTTCTCGCTAAGTTTTGCTGGTTTTGTAGCTAAGCTGCGCGATAGCCCTGACCTTCCCTCGCTCTCCTTCTCCGCCTGCAGCGACAGCGGAACCTCTTCTCTCGCAGCAAGTAAGCGCACAGGGAGCGGGGTCAAACTTGATCGGGCAGCCCTAAATCCCAGCACGGGCAGCATTCCGCGTGTGCCGGCTGGAAGATGGAAACTGAAGAGAACTGCGTTCTGCTTGGGGTGTGTTTGGTGTAGAGAAGTCCTACTTCGAGCAGCTGAAGTGGGGCTGGTGAATAATTTGTTCTTGAAGAGCTAATAGAGCAATGGTTTGTTTATGAGTGTGACTTACAGCTAGCTACCGATGGCTCTTCTGGCCAGAATGTGCTGTATACTCTGCCTGCAGGTGCCTGACAGCAGTGCTGTGGTGTCTTCATAATCCTTTATAAATGGATTCTTCACATAATAAACATTCCCCTTAGTTAAATATGGGATTATTTCATGTCAGGAGGTTCACTCCCCCTGCACCAGGAACAGGCAAACACAACTGAGAGCTCCTTCCCTGCACTGTGAAGCCCCAAAGCCCAGGTTTAGGTATCATATGGCTGAGACATGAGCTGAGACATGAGCTGAGACCTGGCATACTCATGCCATGTGTGCCAAGTGCTCAGCAGCATTGCAAGGGGCAGAAGTCTGTGGGTGCACCAAGGTGTAGGTGTGTGGCTCTCTTCTCCCTGTGTGTTGTGTGCTTCATCCCCTGATGCCCTTTAACTCCTGTTTAAGAGGGTCTAAAGTCCTGTCTCAGTTTCTGCTTGCAAGGGTGGCAGCTATGTCAATGTTTAATCTGCACACATTAAGGGCTGCTTGTATCCTCGGGGCTCCTTGTGGAGGACAGCAGAACAGCTGATGTGGCAGTGCTCAGTAAACCAGCCCAAATGAAGCGCAAGTATGCCCATGGTCTGCTCTGCCCTCCCACTGTATCTGTGTACTGGGTTTGGCTCCTTGAGGAGTACAGGGAAGGGAAGAAAAGGGAACAAAAGAAAAGGGAAGAAAAGGGAAGAAAAGGGAAGAGAAGAGCAGGAGGAGAGAAAGGAGAGGAGAGGAGAGGAGAGGAGAGGAGAGGAGAGGAGAGGAGAGGAGAGGAGAGGAGAGGAGAGGAGAGGAGAGGAGAGGAGAGGAGAGGAGAGGAGAGGAGAGGAGAGGAGAGGAGAGGAGAGGAGAGGAGAGGAGAGGAGAGGACAGGGTAAGGCAGGCAAGGCAAGGGGAGGGGAGGGGAAGAAAAAGAAAAAAGGAGGAAGTCCTAAAATCCCTTTTCCCCTTTCTTTTTTTCTCTCTGAAAAGCGGTGGAGTTCATCTTAGAGAAATCCCAGCTAGCAGGCGGGTTGGGAGGGCAAGAAGTGGAAGGAAGGAGGAAGAAGAAAACTCAAGGGCGGCAACTCAGAGCTGAGTACACAAAAACATCTTCAAAGCAAGGAGCTTGTTTTTCAAACACACCATGGTTTCGCTGGAAACAACCCGAGCTGAGCCGGGAGCGGGGCCAATCCCAGGGCTGCTGCCAGCCCCGAGCCCTGGCAGCGCGCCCTAGTGTGCGTGTAACCCAACCTGTACCCAAACTGCCCCCATCCCACACCGAGACCAGGCTGCTACCTCTTTGGGGCACTACGACCTTTCTTTTTCCTATTTTCTGCAGTCCCTTCCCAAATGAAGGGTTCCACAACAGCGATATTTGCCCATGATGCTTTTATCTGTTCTGGCTCTTTTTCAGAGCCAAGCATTGCTCATCCTGACAGCTTGCTGGAAAAATACCCCAGTGTCTCCTTTTGGTGACAGGGAGGCTGCTGTGATCAATACCAAACACAGTGACCTCTGGTATTTCTAATGGCTCCCTGGGTAGCTAATCATCTCCATATACTTAGGTACTGATGTCACAGCAGTGCGGGTAAATATTCCCGACATATATTGCTGGGGAATGCTGTGCTAAGCAAGATGAATTTCTTTCTTCTTTCCCTCCATACACTCTGCTTCTGCAAATTTGGGGTCCTGAGGGTGCATCAGACTGCACAGATCCCCAGACTTGTGTCATCTGCTCCATCTTCTGCCATTTTTGCTGCCTGCCACTGGATGCTTTTTCAGATGCTGGGATCTTGGCAGCTCTTGATACAGCTGAGCTGTGTATGGCATTACTGTGCATTTCTTGACAAACTAAGGTTTTTGGCTTTTTTTTTTTCTGGTCTAGCAACAATTCCAGTCTAAAACCATAATCACAAACTCTGTGCCTACATATGTTCCACCCCTTTTGCAGCATGGATTCTGGCTTGGTGTAAGATACGTGCCCTGGGAGTTACACGACTTTAAAAGGACAAGAAATGGTGGATTGGATGAAGGGAAATATCCTTTTCCCCAGGTGGAGTGAGATGGGTTGGTGACATGCTGTGTGACAGCAGTGCTCTGCATTCTCTATACAAAGATGGGAAAACCTGGCAGAACAAACATTCCATATAAAAACACAAAAATTTTGATCAAACTGTGTTGTCCAGCCACAATCCCCAGCCCTTCTCCTCAGCCCTGCTCTCTGGACTCTCTGGACAGGATGCAATATGGTCACAGCCAGGTGATAGTCATAGGAATTCTGGCATCACCCCACTCCAAAAAAACTCAGCTCAGCAACCTGCGAGCAGGCTGCAACAGCGCAGAGCAAAGAGAGCTGGAGCCACAGGGCTGGAGATCCACAAGGATCTGGGGCTGTTACAAAGAGTTAGTTCCCTATTTTCACTGTTTATTATCCTCTGTTTTGTAAACGAACACAGCAGATATGAGTGAAGAAGTTTGGAAAGGAGAATGGCACCACTTTCACACAGTATTGTGGCTCTTCTTTCAACAGGAATAGAAAAAAATAAGCAGCAAGGTTCCTAACCAAGGCGTCATGGAAAGTCAGATTACGCACCGCAAAGAAAAACATGGAAAAATTCAAGAAGGAGAGGACAAAGAAACCCATTGGACCAGAAACTTCACGCCGGTGAAGCAGAAGCCATCCAAGGAGTTGAGGCCCATGCTGGGGGCCGTCACGCTGGGCCTCATCCTGTTCATCGCGGCGGTGGTGGCCTGGTGCTACTACACGGTGTCCCTGCGGAAGGCGGAGCGGCTCAAGACGGAGCTGATGGAGCTGCGGGCGGATGGCTTCGTCATCAGGAACCAGCACGGGGAGGCGGTGTTCCGGCTGGCGTTCCGCTCGGGGAGCCTGGACCTGGAGTCGTGCTCCAAGGAGGGCGAGATCCTGAGCTGCACGCGCTCGGACCGGGGGCCGCTCAACTTCTTCATCCAGACGGTGAAGCCCAAGGACACGGTGATGTGCTACCGCGTGCGCTGGGAGGAGCTGGCGGCCGGCCCGGCGGTGGAGCACACCATGTTCTGGGAGGACGCCCACTGGTACGGGGGCTCGGAGATGAGCACCCAGCACTGGCCCATCCGCCTGGCGGGCTTCCAGGAGCCCGTGCCCTACGTCACCAGCGACGTCTACTCTTTCCGCGACAGCTTCGGGGGCATCCTGGAGCGCTACTGGCTCTCCTCCAAGGCGGCGGCCATCAAGATCAACGACTCGGTGCCCTTCCACCTGGGCTTCAACGCCACCGAGCGCTCCCTCTTCTTCCAGGCCCGCTACAAGGACTCTCCCTACAAGCCCCCGCCGGGGCAGCAGCCCTTCCCCGAGCTGAGCTACCGGGTGTGCGTGGGCTCCGACGTCACCTCCATCCACAAGTACATGGTGCGCAGGTACTTCAACAAGCCCTCCAAGATCCCTGCTGAGAACGCCTTCCGATACCCCATCTGGTCCACGTGGGCCCTCTACAAAAAAGATATTGATCAGGATAAAGTTCTACATTTTGCAAGAAACATTAAGAAATACCGTTTCAACTGCAGCCACATTGAAATTGATGACATGTACACACAGGCCTATGGGGACTTTGACTTTGACCCTGTCAAGTTCCCCAATGTGACTGAAATGTTTGCAAAACTGAGGGAAGATGGGTTTAAGGTCACTCTGTGGATTCATCCCTTCATACATGTGGATTCTTCAAATTTTGGTGTGGGGATTGAGCGTCAGCTCTTCATCAAGGAGCCCTCGGGGCGGCTGCCAGCCATGGTGGAGTGGTGGAATGGCATTGGAGCCATCCTGGACTTTACCAACCCGGCAGCCCGAGACTGGTTCCAGAGTCACCTGCGCCAGCTCCGTCACAAGTACGGCATCTCCTCCTTCAAATTTGATGCAGGTGAGACCAGCTACCTGCCCAAGCAGTTCAGCACCTTCCGGCCTCTCTCCGACCCCAGCATCTGGTCCCGGCGCTACACCGAGATGGCCATCCCCTTCTACGAGCTGGCTGAGGTGCGGGTGGGCTACCAGTCGCAGAACATCTCCTGCTTCTTCCGCATCATTGACCGTGACTCTGTGTGGGGCTATGAGCTTGGCCTCAAGTCTCTCATCCCTACAGTGCTCACCATCAGCATGCTGGGCTATCCATTTGTATTGCCAGATATGATTGGAGGAAACTTCCTCCCCAACAAGACGGACGGAGCAGTTGAGATCCCGGACTGGGAGCTGTACATCCGATGGCTGGAGCTGTCGGCCTTCATGCCCTCCATGCAGTTCTCCATCCCACCGTGGCTCTACGACAAGGAGGTGGTGGAGATCGCGCAGAAGTTCATGGAGCTCCACGAGTCACTGGTGGCCCCGCTGCTGCTGGAGCTGGCCGGGGAGGTGACCGACACGGGAGACCCCATCATCCGGCCCATCTGGTGGATCTCGCCCCGCGACGAGGCCACGCACCGCATCGACTCGCAGTTCCTCATTGGGGACACCCTCATGGTGGCTCCCGTGCTGGAGATGGGCAAGCAGGAGCGCGACGTCTACCTGCCGGCGGGCAAATGGCGCAGCTACAAGGGGGAACTCTTTGAGAAGACGCCAGTGCTGCTCACGGACTATCCTGTCGACCTGGACGAGGTTGCCTATTTCCTCTGGGTTTCCTAACTGGCTCCTCCACCTGCTTTACGACGGCTTTGTGGACTAGTGAACACTATTTGAATGACCTCAGAATTTTAATAGTTTTTGAAGTAGAAATGTATAATCATTTAAGTAAGAAGAAATATGGTCACCTCTCTTAGTGTTGCTATTGCAGTGGAGTAACTTAATTCAACATATTGGATGTACATCTTGTTTCTTTCTCTTCGAAAGTGTAGTGATGGAGATTCTCCCCTTCTAATATTTTCTCATCGAGAAAGGCCATGCATATTATATGGACATTTGTCAGTGGTTTACAGGCAGTTGTACTGCAGTTGTTCCCATAAGATGCTTGTAACCTCCATTTGCTTAGTGGAGTAGGCAGTTGAAGCAGAGAACTTTCTTAAAAAGAAAAAAATAAAAATAAAAAAACCCACGATTAACCCAAAGGGGGTGGCTCCAAATTTTCATCCTGTATATCAGATGGGTGCTGAAGCAAGGTGAGTTTCCATTTCCTCGGATGAGGTTATCCAAGATAGCAGAAAGAAGCTTTAGCACTTCTTAATACTGTGGCAATCATCTCTTCCTATTAATGAAATAAATTATTGAGAAACATGTCTCTGTTGTGTATTCAGACAAGTCTGCAAGCATTTGATGAAGTCTCAGTAGCAGTCAAGACTAAAAACTAGCAGTAAGTCATGCATGGGTGAAGACCATTAAAGGCATCTGTTTGTGTTTTGCGGCCTGGGTTAGATCTCAAGGTTGCAGTCTAACCACCACAAAGATTGCAGGTGAAGACTTGGTGAAGTCTCCCACTCCCATAACATGAGCAGAGAAGATTTCATTGAGCCAGCATCCCACAGACATGACTTCTCCTGGATGAAGGCATCTCAACAGCACCCATGAGCTTGGGGAAAGTGGGCTACCTCTGAAATGCCCTCCACTCTCAGTTCATTCTTACTTATTTCTAAGCTAAGAGAAATTTAAATGTGACATGACTGAGACGTTTAGGAGAGTCCTGGGGTCTCTGGGCTGAGATGTTCCTTCCCAAAGCAACGGGCAGTTTCCTTCCCTAACCTTGATGGGCTGCTAGAGGCACCTGAAAAGTAAAGCTGTGCTTGGCCCAAACAAGAAGATAACCTCTTTCTTTAGAGATCTGCTCTGGAGCTGGTTGATGTTATGAGCTTATGTGGGACTTGAGAGCAGCACAGTCACTCCGGAGCTTGTTTGATGCTCAGGCTCCACGGCCTCACCAATGGGTCTGTCATGCTGCAGGATTGGGAACCAACACTCAGATTCATGTTGGTATGTGGGGTCACTGGCTTCCTCCCATGAGCTCTGGGGACAGAATGGTCTTAGTGAGCCCCAGCCAAGCTCCTCTGGCTGTTGATTCAGTAAGAAAAAAATTGAGGTTTTCTGTGGTGCTCACCCAAACCTTGCTGGTGCCCATGGTGGGAAGCTGGGTTCCAGCCTCCTCATGCAGCATCCCTGCCCCATATCTGTGTGCTCTGGTGCACAGTCACGGGTCTGCTGCTCTCCTGAATCACAGGCTGGGGAAAAAAAAAAAAAGCATCTTCAAGTATACTGTAGCTCCTGGGGATGATTCAGGCTGCTCTACCCTTAGCAGATCTCCCTCAGGGAGAGTTCAAGCCTGTTTGGCTGCAGAAATCCCTCTCCAAATCCCCATCCCTATATGCTCTCCTCCTGTGCCTGTCCTTGTTGAGATGTGCACTGCTGGAGGAACATCTGGTTTTCCTCACAACGCCTCAGTCTCTGTTGTTTTTTAGCATTCCCAGCTCTGAGCAAGCACTGTGTTTGCTGCAGGGACTGGTGACGCGGGAACATCACTCACCCCAGGCTGCCTTTATGCTTTTATTTTTGGAGGGGATGTTCATTATCCTTGATATTAGATGATAGCTGAGCTACAAATCACCCATCCCCAGTAGCAAAAAATAGAAAAAAACAGTCCCTGTCTTTTTCTGCTTGGTTGGATTTAGCATGGCCCAGCCCAGCATGACAGTTTTCCTGGACTCTGGGACTGGTTGTGATGGAGGAGGATGTTTTTTCCCTAAGGTTGCCAGACTGGCTGCACAATCAAAGGGAATCTGTTGCTGTCAGCTTGTCCTTTCATCCTTTCATCACAGCTCTCCACAGACCTGTGCTGTTTTTTGTCTTTTTTTTTTTTTTTTTACTTATTTTTCTTCTTTTTACAAAAAGCTGTGATCTTGTGCAGGGCTGGACCCATAGGCAACATTGGTTTGAAATGCACTGAGCTTTTGCCAAAACCTCAGTGGGATTTGGAGTTGACCATTAACACTCCTCCCTGCTCCCTGCACAGCTCTCAATGTATTTTTGAGTGCTGCCTGGAGCATGGTTTGGCATCATCCCATGATCAGCAGGGTCCAATTCACACTTAGCTGGGACCCTGAACAAACAGACTCCATGCAGCTGGTGAGCCTCATGCACGCTTACTGGACACAGCTGCAGATTTTAGGAAGATGCAAAATAACCCAACAAAAACCCCACCCAAACCCCCCAGATGCTAGGAAGGACTCCTGCAATACTGGTAGTCTATTAGAAGCTGGATCCAGCCTGTCACAGGGCTCCAGCTTCACTCCCACAAGCATCAATCTGGTGCACAGATGCTTCTCACACCTGAGGGAGAAGGCAAAGTATTGAGAAAATGTATTTTTATTGCAAAATCAGTATGACAAAGCCCCCCTCATTTGAGCCATATATGTTGTCTGGTGCCGGTGATGTCTGGGTGCCGCAAAGCAGGCTTTGGCTCATACAGTAAGGTGCTGGGAGAGGAGGAAAAATATTATTCGGGGTGGGGCAAAGCAGGCTCTTAGTGACTTTCATAGGTCTGTTTCTGGTGCTCATACAGCCACAAACATCTACCTGGCCCCTCTGCCCTGCCAGAGCAGTGTGGGAAGGGGACCTGGGGACAGCAGGACAGACAGAGTGACTTCCTGGGGCACATGCTGGAAGCAGCAAGCAGCCTCCCTTTCTTCATCACCTGCACACAGACCCACAGATCTTCTGTAAAACCCCAGGTCCTCCCCGACGCTGGCACTGGACAACACATTTGGGGGTAATCAGCAGAAATAAGGGCACCACTGTCTGGTGTGATGCAGCAGCAGGACTCAGGGAGGGTGGTTTATGATCCATCCCAGCCTGTGCTGAGGGAGGGGGCACTTTTAGCCCATCTAAGCAGAATGCTGTCAGCTTGTCACTTTTAAACACCCATCAAAGCTTCAGAACACAAGCAGTAAGTACAATAAATAAATCCACAGCCTCAACTCTAATTTCAATGAAGCCTGGGGTGGAAAAAAGCCCCAAACCTACCACCACACTTGGAATAAACAGACAACAGTTAAACTTCATTTTGTTTTCCAAAGTTTTTTATCAATCAAGGCAATTCAAGTTACAGTTCTGTTTTCATAACAATTAGAATTAGAAAAGTGGTTAAAAATGATCCCACCAGCACTGCAGTCCAACTCAGGAAAGCATGTGAAATCCAACCACCCACTAAAGCTGACACATGACAAAATAAACTTCAAAACCCAATCCCATGGGCATCATGCTGACCTGCTGCTCCTCACCACCTGCTAGTGCTGACTGAACCAATCCCCATCACCTGTTTTGAGGCTTTTCCTTGGCTGAGTTAACCTGGTTTTGGACAGTGACCCAGTGCGTAGCCCAGAGAAACCTCTCTGGGTATTGGTTCCCAAAATGTCCATGCACATAGAGCTTGTGATCTGCAAAGGGATCTGCAAAGCTCTTAGGGATGCTTGACCTGGGCTGCAGCATAGTGTTAGTGGTTTTGGTAAAAAGTGTGATGGAGAGAGCATCAGTAGCTTATGAGATAGCTTGAGGGAGCATTGCTGACCCTGTCCCCAAAAAGGCCTGGTGCCATGGACCCAGGAAGTGACAGTCAGATGAGCCCTTGCTCCAGGGCTTCATCCCTGCTCTCCTCCCAGCTTCCCCCTCCTACTAGCTGGAGCACTGAATGGCCATGACCACTTCTGCCCTAACCACAGCATTTAGAAAAATAAGGTTACTCTATAATCTTACTCATTCACAACTAGTTAATAAACACCTTTGACAATAAAACTCTTTCTTTTGAAGGGAGGGGAAGGAGGACAGTGGTCTAACGGAGATTTTCCCTCCTGACAGAGCCCTGTTGAATTTTGGTGCTTTCCTGGCACAAAGCTGCTGGGGTGCAGCCACACAGGACTTTAAGATCCCATGTGGGAGATGGAGAGGTCAGCTCGGCCTCGTCGAGTCTCGACTTGTTGATAATGAGGCTCTGGAAAGGAGACAGAGGGTCTGAATAAACAGGGGTGTTTTGTACCTAGCCATAAGATAAACTTTCTGCTGATTACGAAAACTTGTTATGGAATTTGCTTGCTTTCTAGCCAATTGATTGTTAGTGGAAATATACTGACTATGTGTGTTAGAATATAAAAAGCTTGCTTTATAAACTAGAAATAGAGACATATATCATGACCATGATCATTACAGCAATAAAGAAATCTTCCTGGCAAGAGAACCCTGTGTCATGTGGCTAACTCACAAGAATCCAGTCTGACAGCCAGTCTGCCACCACGACCCGACCCATAAGGTCCAGCTGCAGCACCAGACTCTGCCTCCTTCAGCAGCTGGCACCTGATTGACCTGAGCTGAGGGATGGAAGCAGTGGACACGAGCTTTCCCCATCTGCTCCCACGCAAAGTATAATAGATTTTACTGACTTCTAAGAGGGGACCAAGGCACTCATGCAGTTCCTGCCATCATTTTCACAGTAAAGGGATTCTGTTAGGAAGGCTAAACCTTGTCAGAGTGTGTTTGTAGCCTGGAAAGCCACTGTTACTTGTACTGGGGCCATAGAGCAAACCTGAGCCCTCCACAGCTAAAAGCCACAAGAAACAGGCTTAGGGGCTGAGCCTGGAACTTGCCTGTGCTCCTGCTGGACCTGACGATTCCCCTGAGACTGGTTTTGAGGCCAAAACAAAATGACACAGAGCAGATCCAATCAGACATCAGGTTGGTTCCAAAGAGGTACAGACTCACAAAATGGCTGAGGTTGGAAGGGACCTCTGGAGGCCTCAAGCAGGGGTCACCTCGAGCAGGTTGCCCAGGACCTTGTCCAGACAGCTTCTGAAGATCTCCAAGGACAGCATTCATCACACTGAACATTCTCACTTCCTTCCTAACTGTAAAAACACTTTAGATATTGCTCCCAACACCTGAGTTTCCACTTGTGGACACTATCACAACCCATAGGTGCATCTCCTTTTCTGCCTCCTGCAAACCCAAAGGCAGTTGGTCTTAGAGAAAGACCATCACTGGTATCCAACTCTACCCAAAAAGCTGCTCCATCTCCCTAGGTAGTGGATTCACTCCTGGATCCAGTCCCGTAAGAAGACCTGCAGTTGCTGTGCTCTCCTTGCCCCTTGTCTTCCCAGACAATGTGGCTCAGTTCCGAGCAGGCATGTTAAAAATGAATGGGCTGAGAGATGCCAGCAGCCAGGGCACAGCTGGGAAAGTCCTGCCCCAGAGAACAGGCCTGCCAGACTGCAACCCTGCTTGTGGTTGCTTAGAGTGGAGATTGCCCGTGTCTCTGTAAGTGCATCTTCCTGAACAAAACCAAATGGGAAAGCTGGGAAAGCATCCACAAAAAAGGAGGAGGGAGAAATGCTGAGAAAATCCCCACACAGGCAATGGGAGGGACATGAGCCAGTCTAACCCATCCTAGTGCTGGGGACTGCGGGTACAGGAACACGTCACCCCACGTCCCCTCCAGAAACCTCCGACAACAAGCCCAAAAGCTGAAGAAGCCCCCTGCATCTTCATGAAGGAGAGAAGGGCTGCTTCAGAAAAGCTCTACAGAACATTATCATTTCTCTAACTCCAACCCGAAACGGAGATGGATATTAGCTTAATTTCATGCTCCATGAGAACATTTTCTTGGGTGCAGCGAGAACACCCACTGGCACAAAACCATCAATGCAAAAGCTGGTGCTTTTCACCCACCAGCAAGCTGGCTAGCAGCAAACATTACATCCATGACTTGTGTCGCTTGCAAGAACCTGCTGTTCCCAGGGAAGCGGCACACAGACCCTTAGAGATCAGCTTCAGGCAGTCCTTCTGCCAGCAACAAACCTAAAAGCTCATCTGTCCTAAAAAAAAAAAAAAGAAAAGAATACCTGGTACTGTCCTGGAACAAAGCAGGACCATAATGTGTTAAGAAGATTGATTGGGCACGCTGGTATGAATGGTGCTACTACAGAAAAAGCAGTAATAACACCCAAGGCGAAACACACAGGCAAGAGCCTTGCAGCAGCATCAGAGGGGCGAGGAGGTGGAATGCAAGCAATATCGCAAGCAATACGTAGTCTGTTCAACTGAAATAATTGCATGTCACGCAAGTAACCTGACCTGCCTCATACCCGAGAAAATGGGCAAGTGTTAGTCCACTGCCATGCGACAGGGGGGGGAAATAAATCTGTATATGTATCTCTATATAATCTAATTTGTTGGCTGCTCTTAAAAAAGTCTTTTTAAATATACTTGCCATATTAGAAAACTTAAGGCAGGCTGTGCTGTAGCAACCCTCCCACATCACACACCCCCTAGTCAGTGCTGAATGCTCCCATGGGACAAGAAATGCTCCCACAAGGCACTAACCAAACCTCACCTCATAAAATCCTACGGAACCAAAAAGATATTAGGTTTGACTGCATGACAACTCAGTCTTCACAAATAAAGAGAAAACTCTGCCTACTACAGCCCAACTGCAGCCTCCCACCTGCACCAAATAAAAAACAATACATCACCTTCCTCCAAAAACAAGAACAAAAAAATCCCCAAAGAGAACGAAGTCTATTTAATACACTTCCACAATCCCAGTCCCAAATAAAATGTGCAATTAGAATTATTATTTGTTAAAAAGTTGTAGCATAAGGCATGGTTTTCCCAAAGCAGGTGGAGGAGCCGGTTAGGAAACCCAGAGGAAATAGGCGACCTCGTCCAGGTCGACAGGATAGTCCGTGAGCAGCACTGGCGTCTTCTCAAAGAGTTCCCCCTTGTAGCTGCGCCATTTGCCCGCCGGCAGGTAGACGTCGCGCTCCTGCTTGCCCATCTCCAGCACGGGAGCCACCATGAGGGTGTCCCCAATGAGGAACTGCGAGTCGATGCGGTGCGTGGCCTCGTCGCGGGGCGAGATCCACCAGATGGGCCGGATGATGGGGTCTCCCGTGTCGGTCACCTCCCCGGCCAGCTCCAGCAGCAGCGGGGCCACCAGTGACTCGTGGAGCTCCGTGAACTTCTGCGCGATCTCCACCACCTCCTTGTCGTAGAGCCACGGTGGGATGGAGAACTGCATGGAGGGCATGAAGGCCGACAGCTCCAGCCATCGGATGTACAGCTCCCGGTCCGGGATCTCAACTGCTCCGTCCGTCTTGTTGGGGAGGAAGTTTCCTCCAATCATGTCAGCAGAAATAAAGGGGTAGCCCAGCATGCTGATGGTGAGCACTGTAGGGATGAGAGACTTGAGGCCAAGCTCATAGCCCCACACAGAGTCGCGGTCAATGATGCGGAAGAAGCAGGAGATGTTCTGCGACTGGTAGCCCACCCGTACCTCAGCCAGCTCGTAGAAGGGGATGGCCATCTCGGTGTAGCGCCGGGACCAGATGCTGGGGTCGGAGAGAGGCCGGAAGGTGCTGAACTGCTTGGGCAGGTAGCTGGTCTCACCTGCATCAAATTTGAAGGAGGAGATGCCGTACTTGTGACGGAGCTGGCGCAGGTGACTCTGGAACCAGTCTCGGGCTGCCGGGTTGGTAAAGTCCAGGATGGCTCCAATGCCATTCCACCACTCCACCATGGCTGGCAGCCGCCCCGAGGGCTCCTTGATGAAGAGCTGACGCTCAATCCCCACACCAAAATTTGAGGAATTATAGTTTATGAAAGGGTGGGTCCACAAAGTGACCTTAAACCCATCTTCCCTCAGTTTTGCAAACATCTCAGTCACATTGGGGAACTTGACAGGGTCAAAGTCAAAGTCCCCATAGGCCTGTGTGTACATGTCATCAATTTCAATGTGGCTGCAGTTGAAACGGTATTTCTTTATTTTTTCAGCAAATCGCAAGAGTTTATCCTGATCAATATCGTTCTTGTAGAGGGCCCACGTGGACCAGATGGGGTATCGGAAGGCGTTCTCAGCAGGGATCTTGGAGGGCTTGTTGAAGTACCTGCGCACCATGTACTTGTGGATGGAGGTGACGTCGGAGCCCACGCACACCCGGTAGCTCAGCTCGGGGAAGGGCTGCTGCCCCGGCGGGGGCTTGTAGGGAGAGTCCTTGTAGCGGGCCTGGAAGAAGAGGGAGCGCTCGGTGGCGTTGAAGCCCAGGTGGAAGGGCACCGAGTCGTTGATCTTGATGGCCGCCGCCTTGGAGGAGAGCCAGTAGCGCTCCAGGATGCCCCCGAAGCTGTCGCGGAAAGAGTAGACGTCGCTGGTGACGTAGGGCACGGGCTCCTGGAAGCCCGCCAGGCGGATGGGCCAGTGCTGGGTGCTCATCTCCGAGCCCCCGTACCAGTGGGCGTCCTCCCAGAACATGGTGTGCTCCACCGCCGGGCCGGCCGCCAGCTCCTCCCAGCGCACGCGGTAGCACATCACCGTGTCCTTGGGCTTCACCGTCTGGATGAAGAAGTTGAGCGGCCCCCGGTCCGAGCGCGTGCAGCTCAGGATCTCGCCCTCCTTGGAGCACGACTCCAGGTCCAGGCTCCCCGAGCGGAATGCCAGCCGGAACACCGCCTCCCCGTGCTGGTTCCTGATGACGAAGCCATCCGCCCGCAGCTCCATCAGCTCCGTCTTGAGCCGCTCCGCCTTCCGCAGGGACACCGTGTAGTAGCACCAGGCCACCACCGCCGCGATGAACAGGATGAGGCCCAGCGTGACGGCCCCCAGCATGGGCCTCAACTCCTTGGATGGCTTCTGCTTCACCGGTGTGAAGTTTTCAGGCAGGAAAGTGTACATGGCACTTGTTTTCTCTATCACTTCTTGCAGAGGAGTGGGAAGAAAGTTGTCTCCACAGCCAGGTTGGGATTCTCAGGAGAAGAAAACAGAGAGTTCCCACCTCCACTGAGACCCAGAGCACACATCTCTGAAAAAGAAGAGGATAAATATAGTCTGGGAAGAACCTCTGAACCAAGGGATCACTTGTCACCTGCTCTCTGTCTCAATTTCGCTGCTGTCATTGCCCCCACACTGTCAGCTGGATGTGCTGCATGCAGAGTGGCATCCACAGCCCCAAAACAGCCCGCAGACGACACGCCAGGATCCCAGCCTGGAAACACCCAAGCAGCATGTGCCTAAGCTTCTTGGCTGCAGCCTGCTCCCCTGTACATGGCCCCAGGAAGGAGGCTGCTCAGAGAGCCAAGAGCTGAGTCGCTTTCCCTGTGCTGTGGGACCAGCCAAGGCACTGCGCTGTGGGTTCAGAGTCGAAAAGTGAAGCAAGGACATGGAAAGTGAGGAGCAAAACCAGGCAAAGGAGGATCAGGGGCGGAGAGGAGCCACGGAGCTGCTGGCGTATACCAGCCCCAGGATGCTGGGCTGTAGCAGGGGCTTGGTACAGGCAAGGGTGGGACTAAACAACTTCCTTTGCCTCCTCCAGCCCATCACAGGTGGAATGCCCCAGGACTAGCAGCAGGGCAGCCCAGCTGCTGATCTTCCTGGGGATGTAGCCTGTGGGGAAAAACAGCAACCTGAGGATCTCCGAAGCCCTCTGCTCCAAGCAGGCATGCTCAGGTGTGAGCCTGAACAGTTGGTCTCTGGAACATGCACCACACTCAGGATGTGTCTTATAGCAGCAGCTGGGGCAGATCTTGCAGCTGGGAATATTTTTCTTGCAAGAAGGACGATCAGAGAGCAGACTGCCAGGCAGAGTTGCAAGGACAGAGTACAACACAGACACAGGATTTCTGGGGCAGGAGCTGCAGCAAAGGAAGGATGGGATGCAGCTGCACAGTATGAGTGCTGGAGTGGCCATGTCAACCTTCCGCTGGGTGCCTGTGACTTTCCAGGCTGCCAGACGCTTTAAATGGGATTACAGCAGCATTAGGAAGCGATTAGCAAGAGTGGGTGGTAGGTTGAGCTAAATGACCTGTACCGCAGCCAAGTCCCATTGAGCCTTTACACAGACAGAAGCAGCTCTGGCCACCCTGCCTTTGTCACCCTGGGCAAGATGCTGCCTGCAGGAGGGGATGGGGGCGCATCCCCCTGCACACGTAATGCACAGCCAGCTGAGCCCAGCCACCAGAAAATGGGCAATAGAGAAATTGGGCAAAAGAGATGCTGGTAGAAGATCCCGCACTGGCATTAAGCCATGCTCCTATATCAACACCTCTGGTGTTAGAGTTAGACATAACCAATAGAGCTGAGCAATGCCACAGGGACACTGTGATGCCCAGCCTGGAGTTGCTTCCCTGCTGCCCATCTCCACCAGCTTGGGCATCCACAGCAGGCAAGAGGTTGCTGCCAGCACCAAACAACACATGCTGCTGGTGCACATAGCTGTGCGTGCTTCTGGACCTACAAATGTGTGAGCATAGCCCAAACGACTCCCTCCCTCTCCGCACTGGGGAGTTCTTGGATGCCAGTGACAGATCTACTGCTATCAGAGACAAGGCTGAGCCTTGTATGGGCGCTATCTTGGGAGGTTTGAGAGGGGAGGAAAGAAAATGCATCCACCCAGAGAGCAGAACTGGTAAATTATTTGGGGAAAAGGATTTTTGGAACCTGTCGTGTTTCCTGAGAGAGAGGAAATAAATGGCTTTTTCTTTCCTAGGTCTCTTCCGGGGTTTTACGCTCCAGAAATGGCTGATTCTGCCACTCTATTCCCACTCCACTTAAAACTGAGAGCAGCAAAGCAGTCCCCTGCTCCAGGGGCTCTCTGGATTGTCATCACCCTCTCAGGAGGTTGGTTTATTATTTATGAACCACTTTGAATCTGCTCTATTTTTAGGCCATTTCTTTTTCCCCCTCCATGGGTTGGAATTTGTGACGCGCAAGGAGGAACCAGCATTGCTGCTGCCACTCAGGAGTGAAGCAATGCAGTTTGCAGGAGAGGTTTTACACCCAATCTGCCTTGCAGTGGTTTGCAACCCTGCGTCCAAGCCAGCAGATGCAATCCAGTCCATGTGTTCAGCCTGCCTGTGGGCCTGGTGCACTGAAATGGGGATGCAAAGGATAGCAGTGCAGGGACAGCTGGCAGTGGCACAGCATCAGTGACTGACTCAGGGAGCCAAAATGCTTACATGCTTACAGGATAGTGGCAAAGCCAACACAACAGCTAAGCCAACCTCTGCGGCTTGGCTCAGGCAGCCCTCCATGCAGGCAGCCCACCGTCCTGCATCTGTCCCACTGCAGAGGATGATAATTTGTACATGCTGTCAGTAGACAGCACCCAAAAATGCTGAGTGGCACCATGCAAAGACTCTCAGACCCCAAAAACCAGCTGCAACTCAGAACCCACCAGCATCATTTCTGGCATCAAATGTTCATGGTGAGAGCAAATCTGCAGAGCCAAGGTAGCTGAGAAATGATTTTGCAGCCTTGGGACAGCAGAACTGTGCCACGTAGGGCCTTACTCTGTGCCTGGCCCAGCACCTCCCGGGTTTTGTTAACACAACGTGCAACTCTCCAGCCTGTGATTAGTCCCAGAGCAAAGTCTTCCAGGCATCCCCAAGATAAAGCCTTCACCTCACATGCAGAGAGCTGCCTGCACACGCAAAGCCTCTTTCAACATATTTTGGAATGCGACCTTGTTGTTTTGCTTCAAGATGACATTGCTGTGACCTCCAGCTCCTCTAAAAAAAGAAAACAGGCAGGGAGGACAGCAAAGACAAGCAGTGTGCTAGCAGCTTGCTGTGATGAAGCCTCCCAGCTGAACCAAAGCAAAGCTTTTTCTTTCTCATTCCATGGAAACAGCCAGTCACCGTGCCTTGATCAGAGATGAAAGCGCAGCATTCAAGCAGGACACACTTTATGGAGTAAAAATAAAAATCCCTTTTTTGATCAGTTCTATTTTTACCGATATAGCCACTGAATGTGGGCTGCGAGACCCACAGCACCATTAACCCCAGCACCTTTGTAATGAGGTCATTCGTTTAAAAATGGTCACCTTCATCAGACCAGTCCCTATTGCCCCAAATTGTCAGCTCTGAACTGTGCTGGCACCAAGTCTGTGCCAACACCCTGCACTGATTTCCCAGGTCTGTATGCCAGGAATCTATACCCAAAGGGTTTAAGGTGCCACTACCTCCACAAACACCTGGCAGGGGTTGAGCAGATGGAACACCACAGTCTTCACCACGAAGCATTTCCAGTCCTTAAAAGAGCAGCAAAATAGGGTAGTGAAAAGGAAAACGATCTCTACAAAGTGTCTACAGGGAAAAAAATGCTACTGAATGCATGGAGCCTTTGACTCGCTAAAGGAACTTTGCAGTCTGCCAGCTGCAAATCTGAAAGGGGGTGGGATGAGCAAATTCTTCTGCATATTAAGTTTATCCAGCACTTTGGGTGAAATTGCTGTCCCATCTGATGGGAGATAGGAGGCAGGGGGACTCATGGTGGGGGCTTGGCTGCTCCATGGACACACTCCTCACAGTGGCATCAACTTGTCCCCTGTCCTGAAGTCACCGTGGGGCCCTGGGTTTGTCCCCACAGGATACAAGCCACTCCTAAGTCAGCCTGGGGAGACACTGGTCCCCAAGCAGTCACAGGGACAGCCAGAGCATCCTTTCCAGGGTGCCCAAAAATGCCTGGTTTGAGGTATTCACAGGAGCTGTCACTTTGCAGGAGAGAAGTGACAGCTACCTCCCTGCTTCTGGGATGGCACTCCATGTCAGCCCACAGCCACGCAGCCATCATCACACCAGGCTGTGGGGTACAGACAGCTCATCCCAGAGGGGACATGGCACATTGCAAGCACCTGCAAGTTCACTGCCTCCTGGGGCAGAAATCCACACTGCTCCTGTGTCCCCAGCTGCCCTATCCTCCCCACAGCACTGGCAGGTTTCAGGGCACGACAAGCTGTGCTCCAGGCAGGCTGTAAGCAGCACATGCCTGCAGGCAGGAGGAAGGGACCCGCACATCACTGGCTTGTCACTGTCACAGGTGTGTTCTCTCCAGCACCATGATGGCAGCGTGCAGCCAGCCCTCAGGCCATGGTGGCAGCCACATGCATTGTGGTGGCACAGGGTGAGGAGGGGGGGACACTGCTGGCACAGACAGATGTCAGAGTGGGATTTGGGCTCACCACTCATCTTCCTGCAGCAGGAGAAGAAGGGATGGCAAACAATCACCCCACCTGCACTCAGAGGTTTCAAGAAGCAGAAAGAAAAAAAAAAATCCAATACCAAATTTATAAACAAACAAACAGAACAAACATTATTTTTATTGTTTTCCCTCTAAAGTCTAAACACAGCCATGATTCAGCACTATCACAGTGCTGCCTCAAGCAAAAGGAAACAACCAACCCCTCTGCTGCTGTTTGCACCAGGCACCTCGAGGATAAACCCCAAAGTGTGTGTAGAGAGCTCACCAGAAAAGGGCAGAAATGCTGCCAGGACATTGCACAGTCTGCAGAAATGGGCTGCAACATCCCCTCTGCTTAAACATTTCCTTAAATATTTCCACCTGTATTGCAGGAATTGGTACTCTGCAGCTCAGCTACGCTTCTTAAAGCTGCCTGCATCAAGTGATGCTCCAAACCCAATTAAACACCTCATGGGTGTTTGACCAGGTCTGCCACACAAAAAACCCCACAGTGAGTCAACCTTGGCAGGGAATGTCTTAATATTTAATACACCTGACAATTCCCTCTTCACAACATCCTCTTCCTTTGTTCTTTGCTGTGTGCTAATTGGT
The DNA here is from genome assembly GCF_987193195.1 of Phasianus colchicus. Lineage (NCBI taxonomy): Eukaryota > Metazoa > Chordata > Aves > Galliformes > Phasianidae > Phasianus > Phasianus colchicus. The sequence goes on along the minus strand of NC_143476.1, from coordinate 84,274,552 downwards.
AAGATGAAGTTTTAATAGGCTGTTTTTTAGCTGCATGCAGGCAGCACAGCACAGCCAGCTCACGCCTCAACCACGCCCACTCACACTGCCCAAATTTCCCCAGGATGCCGAACTCACAGGCCCACAATTCGAGGGAAAGGAGAACTGAACAAACCTGTCCCCAAAAGCCTTGAAGGTACAAATGCCTTACAAAGTGGCTGTGGGTCTGTGAGACCAAACGCTGTGCAGGCAGCCAGCCATGCTGCTCTCCTGCTTCCTCACAGGGATCCCTGCTGGCGGCAGCAGCTCCATCAGACTCAGCACAGCATCACCCTCTGCCAAAGGGGAATGTGAGTGATGGCTGCAACAACCTCATGTGTGTGACCCAGGGCCCCAGCTCCTGCTGCACTGGGTCCGCATTTTGTTTCTTTTCCCCCTCATAGTGTGGTTTGATGAACACAGCCCTCCCAAACAAGATGCAGCTGTGTCCATAGTGTATGAAAACAGGGACAAAACCCATCCCCATAGAATCAGAATGCAGCTGGAAGGGATCCCACGAGGATCACCAAGTCGAGCTCCTGGTTCCACAAAGCAACAGCCAAACCCAATGTCTGCAAGCAGTGTCCCAACGCTGTGTGAGCTCCGGCAGCTCAGTGCCGTGCCTGCTGCCCTGGGCAGGCTGTTCCATGCCCACCACTGGTGCAGAGCCTTTCCCCAACCCCCGGCCCTCCCGTAGCACAGCTCCATGCCGTTCCCTCGGGCCCTGTCGCTGTCACACAGAGCAGAGCTCAGCGCTGCCCTCCATCAGCTCCCCTCGGCTCCTCTGCTCTGTGCCCAGCACACCCAGGACCCCCAGCCGCTCCCGTGCCCCACCAGCACCGCCGCCCTCTCCCCAGCGCACGACACCTCACCCGGGAGAACGGCCCTCAGCAGGACCCAGTTCCCCCCCAGAGCTCATTTCAGCCCCCCAAGCGCCTCCACGTCCCCGAGGCCCCGTCCCAACCCGTGCTGAGGTCGCACCCCGTTCCCAGCCGCCCTGCGGCGCTGAGGTCCCGCTGCGAACGCACGGCGCCGTGCCGGGCACGGTGAGCAAACGTCAGCACGGCGGGAGCCGAAACCCGAGCCCACCCCAACACCCAACCGCTACGATGCGATACGGGGGAGGAAACGGGAGCCCCTGGCACAGCCTCTGCAATTTTCCAGCCCTCGGGTCCAGCGGGCTGCCCCGCTGGCGACACGGCACGCGAATGCGCGCCCTTCAGCCCCGCACAGCAGCCCGAGAAGGGAAGCAGAGGAATCGCTGCGGGCTCCGCCGCCCCACGCCGCTGCTGGCACCTGCCGGGGGAGGGAGGGAGGCGAGGAGGGGCTGTCCCCGAGCCCACCGAGGACACCCGCGCCCCAACCGGGCACCCCAAACCCGCAGCCCCGCAGCCCGCACACTTACGCGCAGCCCCGGGCCATGGCAGGGCTCCCTGCAGCGGCACTACCGCCTCTCGCCGCGGTTCCGGGGCTGGGAGGAACCGGAGAGCCCGCCCCGGCCCGCCCGGCCCTGCCCCCGGCCCGCCCCGCTGCCCCGGCCCGCCCCGAGCTCCGTGCCGGCGGTGCCCGCGGCGCTGAGGCTGCGGCTCGGGGTGGCGGTGCTGCCCGCTGGAGCGGGGCTCCCTGTTCCTCATTCATCAAACACCTTCCTGAATTACCCGCCTTCTTTCATCAGACGTCGCTCGCAGCCCCTCCTCCCTTGTTTAGCCCCGCGCTGGGGGATCTCATCAGCCCTGTGCCTGGATAACTTGGCAAAAGAAAGCGTGCCCGGAGCGAAGGGGTGGATGGCTGCTTCTATTTCTGGAGGTGTCACTATGCCCCGAAAGCTCTTGCGTGCTTCGGTCTGCAGCTTGCGTTAATAGCTCCTGAATATCATAGAACCGTAGAATCCTGTAAAGCCTTGGGTTCCTTGGAAAGGAGCTCAAAGCCCCCCCACCCCCACCCCCTGCCGTGGGCTGGTTGCCCCCACTGCTCAGGCTGCCCAGGGCCCCATCCAACCCGGCCTTGAGCACCTCCAGGGATGGGGCACCCATAACCAAGGTTTGTCCAATTGTAGCCCAAGGTCACAACATTTACTGGTCTCTCCTTTGCAGGGAGTTCCTCATTCTGTAGGAAAGGAGCTGCCAGGGGTGGTTGCCCAAAGTGGTTTTATTGAGAACTCATCTTCACTTTCCACTAAGGTGCAGGTGCGTGGTACATCTCTGAGGTGAACTCGGGGTGGATGGTGTAGCTGCCTCTCTGCACTCCTCCCAGCTTCTTGAAGTGGCTGGAGTCCCACCTAGGAGAGGAGGCATGCGGTGCTACATGGGCAGGACAAAACTCTGCTTCTGGCTGCCGGCGCCGCAGAGACAAGCACTGCCCACACAGCCTCCCATCCTCTATCAGCACCTCTGGGCGCTGAGGCCGAGCAGCGGAGCTGAAGATCCCTGGCATTGCCATCTCAGTGAGGTCTCTCCCTGCCACTCCCACTCCTTGCACTGTCATTTTCCTAAAACCTTAATTTCCAGATCCATGTGAGTCCAAGAAAATGCACCTTATTCTCAGTGGAGAAGACTTTGAGAATCATCTCACCAGGGCTTGGGCGTGCAGACAGCTGTGGAGACTTCAGGGCTCCTTGTTTGTTCTTGTTTGTTTTCAGTTTCTGGTCTCAGAAATTCAAGGCCAATCATTTTCTGCAAGCCTAACTCCTAATTTTGGATCACAGGCAGTTGGTGCAGTAACACAGTGACAACTAAGCTGGAGAACAGCCTCCTCTCTCCCTTGGCTGCTTCCCTGAGCTCTGTTCTAGGGAAAAAACTGCCTCTGCAGTGGAAAGATACCAAAGACAAACACACAGGGATTAAGGACCTGTGTGTTTGTCTTTGGGTGAAGGACATGGCTAATTACTGTGTGAAGGGCAGCATGACTGGGGAACGGCTCCTTGGATGAGAAAATAGGCGATGGCAGAAAGCACAAGAGTTGCACAGGCAGCACTAATGTGGCACCAAAATCTGCTTGGTGCTAAGCCATGTACAGCCAGATTTAGGGGCACCACCAAGAGTTTGGATGCTGTGCAGTCCCAAGGACCTCAGGATGCGATCAAGCACAGCAACACCTGCCCTTGAGGGATGAAATTTAGTGGCTTCTGTTTCACAGATGGCAATAATGTGCTCCAGCTCAGCACCATAATTGTGCCTGCTCTGCCTGATTGTGGCCTACTTAATCTGTAAGATGGAGGAACTTGTTACTGACTGCATGACCACCATAATGGGATCCACTACCCCTCAGGATCTGCTTTTTGTACCATCGCCCCCAAAACAATCCTCTGAGCAATTTTGCATCAAACCCTAACAGGAAGGGACCTAGCTCTTTGCTGGTGTTAGGTAGAATAATAGCTTTGCACCAGGGCAACCTGCCCTTGGCTGTAATCTGTTCATACCTAGGGCTCATACATGGGTATGATGGCTGGGGGTGATGTGTAGGTGCACAGAACGTCACCATAGGGCTGTAATTGCAACATGGGATGCTCCTGCAAGAGACAAGAGGCAGAGTGAGTGATGGTCCTTAGAGGGCATGTTTTTCCCAACCCACTCAACCCAGCTCATCTCAACCAACTGATCTCATCCTAACCCACCCAATACAACTCATCTCACTTCAACCCAGCTCATTTGAATCCAAGCCATCCCAATCCAAACCGGCACACTCACTGATCCATTCATAGCCTATCCCAGCCCAGATCAACCTTACAGTCCGTTCTGCTAGCGCATGGAGATGCCTCCTGATGGCAGGGTCCCCATCGACATAGTAGTCCATCCCTCGCAGGCAGTAGTGGCGACCAGAGCATGGGCTGTAATAGCCCTGGAAGGGTCTCCTCCCTGACATAGTGTACACAGGCTGCAGGGATGGTGGTGAGAGCCGCGACAGCCTGCGCAGCATGTCACCAACCACCTCCCTCTCTGCAAGCAGAAGGACAGAGAGGGTAGCAAAAAGGAGGAGCAGGCATCTGTTCAACCAGATGGCCACTGGCATGGCACAGGCGCAGCTACAGCTGGAGCTCTGGAGGAGGGCAGTTACCATATTGGTTGAGGCAGGCGGGTTTCGGGGGGTATGGCACAGGTATGCTTTGAAGAAAAGTCTCCATTCTCTTCTCCTGCAAGGAGTGATTGCAGCCTTTGCAGCATTGCCACCATTTTACTGCAGAACCCAGGGCACTGATGGCACCTGAGGTTGCTCCAGTTTTGCAGGGTAAAAGGGGCCAGGTCCTACCTTGGGTGGCAGGGGGAGGTAGGTGCTGTACTTGTTCCAGGCTGCACTATTGTAGGGACCTGCTCGCCAGGTGATGTATTTGTCCTCATTGACAAAAACTGGGCAGTATTTCTCTGAAATGAGAAACAGGCAGGACTGGCCTGTGGGGCAGGTGGCTGCTGGTTGGGTCAGGGGTGTGTGACACAGATGGAACATCCCAGCTGCTCTCTGAGTCTCACAGATACAACACCACGGGTTCAGGGGCACTTCAGAGGTGCTGCTGCTGGGGTCCTTGTTAAGGGCCACCAGGACCTTCAGAGGTGTGGCTGCCACCACCTCCATTCCGCTGATAAGAGACAATGGAGGCAGGGTGAATGGTGTCTCTGAAAATGAAGGAGGACATGTCCATTCCAGCTCAACCCAACTCATCCCAACCCAGCCCTGGTTGGGATGTGTCCTTCAGGCATCACTGACCACCAGTAGATGTTGAGGGGCTACCAGTGGGGTGAGCCCAAGA